>NC_140299.1:35346239-35486239 GCF_964211825.1 Aythya ferina
CTTTCCTTTCCTTTCCTTTCCTTTCCTTTCCTTTCCTTTCCTTTCCTTTCCTTTCCTTTCCTTTCCTTTCCTTTCCTTTCCATTTCCTTTCCTTTCCTTTCCTTTCCTTTCCTTTCCTTTCCTTTCCTTTCCTTTCCTTTCCTTTCCTTTCCTTTCCTTTCCTTTCCTTTCCTTTCCTTTCCTTTCCTTTTCCTTTCCTTTCCTTTCCTTTCCAACTCTAGTAAAGCAGGGACGAGGGACCTACTTCACCATATTTTACCGGAGTTTTTGGACACTGTGCAATTCAAAGGAAATTAAGTGGAGTAGATAAAGTAAGGCTAAAGTACTCACTCAACTATTCAAAAGACAAAACATTAAGAAAAATGCTTTTATTCTGTCTATACTGTGAGCAGTTCATAGGTTCAGCTATGCAAATTTACTCATTGACCTAGGACCCCATATTTCTCATTTTGTAGTGAAGAAGGTAATCCAAATTAAAAGTCATGCTTCTGAATGTTTCCATTTTTGGTAAGTAAAAGAAACACAAGCAAATGCTGACAAAAAGTGTACTTTTAAGCTCTCATACTGTTCTTTGAATAGGTAAAAGCATGACATTTTGCTTTTACTGAATATAAGAGAATTTTAAATATCCTAGTTAAAATGTAATTGGAGTTGTAAATCAGAGAATCATAGATCCATGTAGTTCTTTCTAATTTCCTGATCCTAGATGAATATTCAGGATTGCTGGACAGTTGAAAAAGTCTAGTCCTAGGAGTTTCCGTCCTAGGAGAAAATCCTTATTCTCAGCTGATTTGCCTGGCTGTGTAGCACAGAGCACCACGTAAGAGATTCCAGTCAGTAGGTTACAGTGCACTGATCATTATGAATCTCAACACATTTCAGCTCCAAACTTGTGCTCAGCAATATTCCCACTCTTGCATGCTCTCAAACCAGTTCTCTAATCTACCAAAGACAGACACAGTCAGATGGGTACACTTATACATGACAATAAATAGTTTTTAAAACATCATCATATTTCCAGATAACTAGATTTGTTCAAGGATAAATAGGAAAATGAAAACAGAAATTTTCAGTAGTTTGCATCCAACCAATGACTGCGAGTATTTCAGACTCTTTTTATCTAAATAACTGAGCAAATTTCTGCAGCAAGAGAAACTGAAATTGATAAATCAAATATGCAATACCAGCATAAAAAGTTTCCAAAATACTGTTGCAAAAACAGCATGCTGAGTATGGTAGAACAGATACAGTATTATTAATGGCAATGTGCAGCACTGTAGTTTGCTGTTGGTTTTACTGGTGAACATGAACAACTTTACATTTTTCAGAAGATTTTCTTCTTTTTCCTGCTACAGAGAAACAAGTAGCAACTTCTTTCAAGAATAGGAAGTTCTTAGGAATGACTGAAATGCTGGAGGGATGTGCAGACTACTGCAGTCATAAGAGGTGGTCTAAGCTAGCCTCCCTCAGGAAGCAGATTTAACACCACCTGCCACATTGTGTACTGCAGTACATTTCCCAAGTCAAAAAAAATAAATAACAAAAAATTGCTCCTAAAAAAAAAAAAAAAAAAAAAAAAATGTCACGCTTTGAAGGTGATCAAGGACAAGAAAACTTGCCAGTGTCTACTGAATGACTCAAATATTTTTATGGTTTAGGAAATTTTCCCACTCACCCCTTGGCACAAGCACAAAGATGGTGGAGCATTAACATCTATACTTTCTGATCAGTCTGGGCATAAATACAAGCATCCTTTGGTGATTTTCATTTTGTTCCTGTCTTCATTCCTTTCACAATTTTATCCATATTGAAGAGGAAAATTCACTAAGTCACTAGATTTCAAAAGATCATGGAAGGTGAGGAAGTAATTCATATTCATAGGCAAAAATAACTTTTCCTTCTGTCTTTTACTGTATTTAAATGCTAATAATTGAAACCACTTGCAAAATGCATTTAATCTCTGACAGACCAACACATATGTAATGTCCTAATTTACAGCTTGCATGTACAGATGTTCACACTTAGTAAAAGGACACTTAATAGCATTTTAAAATTAAACGTGTGTTGATTATAGGTGTTTCTAACCCAAACAACACAGCAACTGAATTGATAAATGTCTTCATGCCTCACCATGTTTCATGCTCTAACAACATTTTTGTAACAGATCAAAAAAATCCCCAGTACTTCAGTTACATGTACATAAAATAAATGTTATTAAAAAAGTCTGAATGAAATCTTTCATTATTATTATTATTTTTTTTTAAATCTATGATCTGATTCCAAGTTGAAACACTTAGATTGCTACTAGGTTTATGTAGCCGAAAGCAGAACCACAGTTTGTTCACAGACATTGCTTGCTGTCTGCAATTTTTTTTTATCCCTTTGCAAAACTTTGAACCCCATCCAGCTTTGACACACTGCCTCTTCAGTTAATAACTATCAAGTTTCCCCTTGTCTCCTGTCTACTTTTCTTTGAGGCAATTGCGCACTCAGCACCCCGAGATAATAACACACATCTATAAGATAAAAGCAATGGCATTAATGTAATTGTCTGCCTTTCTCTCTTTAGCCTAATCTTTTTTTTCCTTCAGTTTTGACTGCATCTGTGACACCTGTTTTTGTCTCCTCTGATCCTACGACAGGTTTTCCGCTGACAAGGTTTTTGCCTGACAGAGATTCTGCCAGACAAGAGCATAATAAAATATGAAGAACTGCTTGTCAGAGTTTCTGCCAATGCTCACATGAAATAGGGGGAAAAAAAAAAAAAAAAAAAAAAAAAAAAAAAAAAAAAAGAGTGTTTTTTTTTCTTTTTCTTTCTTTCTTTTTTTTTTTTTTTTAAAGGGGCCCTGTGCTGGTCACTTTTGGCCTGTCAGGAAAACAGCCTCCTTGGCCAATTCCTGCAAGCCAAACAGGTGTTTTCTTTTATAAACATAGAAGAAATTGTAAATGAATAAATAAATAAATCTTCTATAGTAGAAAATATGATTGCATAAAACAAACAAACAAACAAACAAACACTTTATCCTAACTTTTACATTGCATAACCTTTTTTTGAAACACAGAATTGACTCTTAAACAAATAAATATAGTAGAAAGCTTTTTCCCTTTGTTGATAGCTAATGTGTTCAAAGGAAAGAGCAATACAGGACCATGCCATTCCATGTTCTCAGAAAAACATCTGAGCTACCTGCATGGTCATACTTCATAAATGAGACAACTGACCCTGGGGACCATGACAAGCAAGATGAGACACATCCTCTTCTCCTCTGCAGGACTTGGATCTTGCTGTGCTTTCTTGTCAGAATATGCATTTGTGCTTGTGTAAAGGAGGATTTCAGGACTGGTGATTGACCTGATATAGATGAATGATGGGAAGGTCCCAGCATATAATTGCTTTTGTGTTTGTTGGTATCATCTGTTGATAAAACCCTGCTAGAGAGAGCAACTACTGACCAATGCATATGCACCAAGCGGCCTTCACTGGACTGGTTCACTGGACTTTCTAGACATTACCCTGCAACCTCAGTCCATTGACCCAGAACCACTACTTATACTCAGGCTCTTCACTGTCTACCTAAGCTACACCACAGGTGTGCCTGCCTGACTTCTGGATGTTCCTCAGACCCATGTTGCAGCATGGTCTCTAGCCCTGTCTGTGACATAACCTTTTTTGTTCCTGTCTGAAGCCCCCGCAAGGACCCTTGGACTGACTTAAAAAGTCTAAAAGCAGAGGATCAGGCAATTCCAAAACATTGGAAGTCAAGCAGGTGGGGCAGAAGGCTGGCCTGGCTGACCAGGGATCTTCTTCTGGAGCTTAGGCAGAAAAATAAAATGCTGGACCCTGCTGGAAGCAGGGTCAGGCAACGTGGAAGTTATACAGGTGCACTGTTCGCATTTGTAGTGAGAAAATTTGTGTGGCCAAAGCCCAACTAGAGTTGAAGCTGGCCAGGTCTGTGGGAGACAATAAAAAGGGTTTTTTTAAATATGTGAACAGAAAAAGGAGGACCAAAGAAAACATAGGTCTGCTATGTGATGGGAAAGGTCACCTCACAGACAAGGACATAGGCAAAGCAGTGATGTTTAATGCCTTCTTTGCCTCTCTTCTACGCTCATGATGGGCTTTGGGACTCAGGGTGCCCTGAGCTGGAGGACCATGATGGTGGAAATGATAAACTCCCAACCAACCCTGAATGTGTGCGGGATTTGCCACTCCGCCTCGATCCATAAAAGTCCATGGGTCCAGATAGGATTCATCCCAGGGTGCTTAGAGAGCTGGCGGATGCCATCGCGGGACCTCTTTCAATTATTTTTCGATGGTCTTGGGAATCTGGAGAGAACCCAGTAGACTGGAAGCTGGCAAATGTTGTACTAATTTTCAAGAAGGGCAAGAAAGAAGACCGTGGCAATTACAGGCCTCTCAGTCTCACATCGGTGTCTGGTAAAATTATGGAGATCATCCTTGAAGTTGTTGAAGCACACCTGGGAGACAATGCAGTCCCAGTGGTTCACGAGGGGTAGGTTCTGTTTAACAACTTTGATTTCCTTTTATGATAAGATCACCCATCTAGTTGATCAAGGGAAACCAGCTGATGTGATCTTTTTGGATTTCAGTAAAGCTTTAGACACAGTTTCCCATAGGATCCTACTGGACAAAATGTCCAGCATACAGCTAAACAAAGACATCATACGATGGATAAGCAATTGGCTGACAGGCAGGGCTCAAAGGGTTGTGGTAAATGGGTCTGCATCACTCCTCTTCAATGTTTTTATAAACTGTTTGGATGTAGGAATAAAAGGTTTTTACAGCAAATTTGCCGATGACACTGATCTTGGAGGAATTGTGGACTCTGTTGAGGGTAGAAAGGCCTTACAGAGAGATCTGGACAGATGGAAGAGCTGGGCGATCACCAACCACATGAAGTTTAACAAGAACAACTGCCAGGTCCTGCAACTGGGATGGGGCAACCCTGGCTATACGTACAGCAGGAGTTGACTCCATGATCCTTATGGGTCCATTCCAACTTGGGATATTCTATGATTCTGTGATTCTATGACTTGCTCCCTTCACCATGTCTGAGGCTGGTGATATACCCTTTTCATGGTTCTGCCCTCCCGGATCAGACCCTGGGGGACTGTGTCCATGAGTGCAGACATGGTCTTTGCTGGAATTTTCCTTGGCTCACAGTTCAGACCCCCTTGCTGGGCAGCCCCACTCTTGCCACTTGACACATGGATTGACAGTACCCTTCCTTCTATTACACTGGCTAGTCGTTCACCTGCAATCTTTCCCATCTCCTAGTCTTCAAAATCTAATATCTCCTTCCTATAAACCATTAACACCTCCCCTTAAAAATGGTGAAATTGAAGCCAACATATATTTTACTGGGACTAACACCACCTGACTGACATACTGTATACAATGAGATAGCAACCTGGTTGGTAGTTATGGATTCGTGGGCAGAATTTGGAGGATTTCCATCTTAATCGAGCTGTACCTCAAATTACATTGGTGATTCATAAGTTCACAGAAAAGTATAGGTTGGAAGGGATTTCTGGAGATTTCCTTGTGCAGCCTTCTACTGAAAGCAAGGCCTTAAATCAGGTTATCTAGGGCCCTAAGTTTGTCAATTTGAAGGTTCATTATTTACAGTGAGGGATATTCCACCACTTCTTTAGAACACTTGCTCTATCTTTTATGCAGCCTTGCAAATTGTAATGAAAATGCAGCAGGCACAGACCACCTGTTAACACCATTCTGTTAAAGTGGAGTACTGAAGCATCATTTTACAAAGGCAAGAGCATGGTGATGTTTAAACCTGTGGTGGCACATGGGTTCAAGACCATGAGATGCTTTCTCATGTGTGCTAAACCCACTCAGTCTTCTGAGGAAAACTTCCTGTCCATAAGTTGATGACAGCTGAAGATGTTCAGATTCTTGGAAGACAGGTTCATACAGCTACCACTGATAACATCAATCTTTCCTACCACCACCCCTCAACCAAATAAGACACTTGCAAAGGACTGCCATAAAATTCATGTGCTGCAAACATTTCACAAATCTCCTGTTAAATATCTCTCAGAAAATTTGATTGTAAACTGTTAGAATATAATTAGAGAAGTCATTGAGACTCATATTATAAATTCTTACATTATGTTTTCTATTTCTAAAATCCAGATGGAAATGGGATAGTAAAGTAACATTGTTAAATTAACCTGAGACAAGTTTCCTCATAATGGTGCTACAGCTAAAGACAAAATTCTTCCTGGGAAGTAATAAATAAATAAATAAATATATGAAATTCATTTGAATTTCACATTTGCAAAACAGAAAGCTGAAGTAAAATTACCCGTGGTATCATCATTACTTTGTAACATCTGAAAGCACTATGAATTTTTTATTCTTCCAGTCAAATCCCATTTTAACCTTATGAAGCTATATAGAATGGAGTAGTAGGGTTTGTTTCATTTAGAGCTCTTTCAATTTGTGTTCTGCTTAACCTACTGAACTCTAGTTAATTAAGACGTTCCTATAAACAATTAAGCTTCTTGTAGGATCGTTAAGAAGATATAAAAATTTATGATGTAATAAAGTGTAATAAAATGATAAAGTGGTTAGTACATCACAGTAGTTCATGTGCAGCAGTATAGTGTTAAAAGAGACAAGTATGCAGGTACTATGACCTAAATGTCCTGAAGAACTGTGGATGCATATCACAGAAGAAATGTCACCATTGCTGCCCCAGAAATCTGCTGGTGATTTGTACCCTTATGGGATTTATCCTGCTCATAAGGGAATTACCCATCTAGTTCCAGACACTTTTTTGCTCCTGATGTTATGCTATGTAGTGAACTTCTTATCGTAACACTTAAGGGGCAAGATAAGGGTTTTACTGACTACCTTTTCAAAAAGTGGCCTCTACTATATCTGGAAAGAGGGATTCCAAGTGCTAATAAAAATCATTGTTTCTCTTGCCTTTGCTCTATTTTGTGTATAGCAAGTCTATTTTTTTCCTTACTCGATTCTCTCCTTAGGGAGAGGGCAAGTTATCCGAGTTAACTCCTAACATTTTAGTCTATGTTATTGGGTGTACTAAAGGAGATGAAACCTACTCTGTAAAAAGTAAATCATTTCAATAATGATGGGCAGCAAATAAGAATATCTTGCTCTTTTTGTTACATTCTCAGTCTAAACTTCTCTGGGCATTGTATAGCTAGTCTAGGTAGATTATAACTAGAAAAGTGGTCTTATGTATATTTCAGAGACTAGGAAATTGATGTTCAGGGAAGCAACTTGAGCAGGACTGCAAAATGTAAGGCAACAATGGAGATGGATAATGAATATTATGTTTTCAGTTTATATTATCAGGAAGATAATTGACATGGGCAGAGAAAAGTTGTATCTATGATGCACAGATTTCTGATTTTTTCCTAAAACACTATTCTAGAAACAAGTTATTCTTGCCCCAAACTTTGTGTCTATCTGAGCAACTTAACACATACGTGAAATGTCTAGAAACATCATCAACAACAACAACAACAACAAAAAACATGTTAAAACTCACCCAAAAAAAGAGAGAGCAAAGCAGAAATGCTGACAATTCCTTTTTAACCATTACAGAGAATTGCTTATTTTTGTAGCCACTTTCCTATAAAGTATACCTGCAGCAAGGTGGTAAATGAAGTTACACAGAACAAGACGATATGGTGCCCACCATTCATACAGACAGAAGTTTTGTACAAGTCTTTCTAGATGTATATAAATCTTGTATGGAGATACGTAGACACTGTAAACAATTTCATGGTATTCTTTCAAAATGGGGCTGAGATAATTCACCTCCAAATCTGTTGCTAACACAAAGCAGTCTGACTGTCTGGTTGCAAACAAGAGTTGCCAATGAGCATCTGATAGTTTTAATCCCTGTTCCATGAGAGTAGAGTGTTATTAGACATTTAAGATTTTCATACAATAAAATACAATGAGAAAGGGCTTCACTTTGGGGTGTGAATATAGACCAATTCAGAAGAAAAGGGCGCTATGCTTCAGAATGGGTCATAGTCTGTTCAAGGCTTACTAGGCTTTGGAGCAGTCCTCAGCTGACTGTTTAATGTCTGGTTGGGGTAATCTCGTGTGACCACATCCAAGGGATATTAACATTTTCAAACCTGTGAGCCAGTAGAGTCATGAGAGGAAGATATAACTTCTTCCTGATTGAGTCAAACATTATGATATCCTGAGAGTGGCAAGGAAGAAGAAAAAAAATAATAAATCTGAATGGATCCAAAGTGTGTGTGAACATACAAGTTTCAGAGACTGTGTTTTTCCCATGGGAAAAGCCTTCCTCAGCACCTGTGAATGGTAAATTTCTATGAGGACTAAACACTTGACCATGCCGTTAAGTAAGTATCAACTGAATACAAAGATAAAAAAGAAAGTATTTTTATTTGATCTTGGGGCAATTATTTCCTTTATGTCACCTGTATCTGTCAGTTGTATCTCTTTTGCCCAGAAAAGCTGTGGATGCTCCATCCCTGAAGGCATTCAACACCAGGTTGGATAAGGCCCTGGAGAACCTGATCTAGTGGGTGGCATCCCTGCCCATGGCAGTGGGGTTGGAACAAAATGACCTTGAAGGTCTTTTCCGACCCAAGCTGTTCCATGATTCTGTGATTCCATGACAGACCTTTGAAACAATATTACTTGTCTTGGATGCCCTAGTGCTTGGCTATTTTCTTTTGCTTTTACCTCAGCTCAATTTGCATTAAAGATGATCTCGGACTAACCCATGGCAAACCCTGCATCACATCATTCCTACCAATATGGCAGGCTTTAAAACCAGATACTGGGTCAGACTACCCACAGGATAGTAGATTGGAACTTCTCTGTGCTTTACGGACCACTTTGGGAATTGCTGATGAAAGGGAGGAAAAGGAAAGACACAAGCAGGAGGATGGACTTACAAAAAGAGTTTACCAGTAATGAATCAGGTAAATTTCCTGGAAGTAACTGAGTAATGAAAAATATGTCTCATCCTTCAGGGACAAAAGGAAGTTATAACATGGTTTAAAAGGTTTTTGTTGGTAAAATACAGGAAAAGACAGACGATCTAAAATAGTTTTACTTATGAAGTTATGAAGAGTTGGCCTTTGCTATCAATGAATTGAGATAATTTCTTTGCCAAAAATCTCTATGTAACTAAAAAAAAAATAAAGCTGTAATGTCCTCAAGTCTTTTTAAAGCATTTTAAAGAATTAACTTAGCTGAAAACAAACTAAAAAGTATTCTTGTTATGCGGAAGTTTTAACTCTTTTTTAAATATTATGAAACAACACAAAAATAACCCTTTATTTTACCACTAAATTATAACAATAGGATTATATTTCCACTTTCCCTTTTTAGTGTTTATTTTCTGTTATCCCACTTTTAAAGTAAAGAATAACATGGCAGTTCTGCCAGCTTTTAGAGAGACTCTAAGATCTGTAACATGTTTTGATTTTGTTTGTTTTGTTTTGTTTTGTTAGTGATGGCCCAAACCTGGATTTCTATCACTTGACAGTTTTAGACTGTGAGAAATGTAGAAACCATGCTCATTCTTATTTCAACATAGCTCTCCTCTTCTACTGCCGTGTAGCTCACATTTAAAATCTAAGCTTTCTTCCTAGATTGAGCCCATTCAGCAACTTCAGGGTAAGGGAGGAATGGAATTTCTAATATATCCACAGGATTCTTCTTTCTCTCTATTTATTTGCTCCTTTTCTTCCTTTTCTTTTCTTGTATTTCACCTTTCTTTTACCTGACAACTTCACCAATTACCATGTAGAAATCACCACTCAGTCATTTGGAAAGAACTCACAGTCACATCATACATTTGGGTTTCATGACAGAGTATTCTCCACTTTTAGGTGGTCATTGTTTTTGTTGTTATTCTCATTTACAGCACGCTAATGCATGCATTATAAAAATAGTGGAAGCAGAAAACTTCCTTCACAAGACAAAAGTAACTCACATGGTGAGTCTCTGAGCATAAGCATTCATTGGGTATGAGGCTTTAAGATGGAAAGGAGTAATGGATTTGCCCTGTGTGATTAAATCTCCTAATGTATATTCTATCTAAACTTCAAGAAACTTAATCTCAAACGTATTTGAAAAAATGGCCTGGCTAAGCACCCGACTGGAGATGGAACCATATACAGTTCATACTCTGAGGTACTCATAGAGGTACTAAGGAGTACTTGAATATGTAGCCCTCATTGAACTGTGCTGATTGGCATGATGCAGAGGAAAAGACAGCAAAGATTGCTAGACAACTCTGGGACAAAGATCACTAGAGTGACCACCAGGAGAAGAAGGGAGGAGGACAACAAAAATATTCACAGAATACTTCTTTGGTAGAACAGATTGAACGGTGTGAAATTGAGATAGTCCAAGAATGCATAATATATCAAAAAGATCTAAAAGACATTGCTGCTGTCTGATGTCTGATTTGAATTTTATCAGTGATCAGTTTGAGGGTATGATACAGAACTAGCATTTTTAATTTTCTCTTTGAAACAATACACTAGTAATTTCAGACAAGTTTAATCAAATTATTCTTTTTCTTCCCCCCCCCCCTTTTTTTTAAAGTCTCTGCAAAGTCTGAGATATTGAAACAAAAAGAAACAGAATGAATGTCATAGTAGTTTTAGAGTGCTATGATGTATTTCACCTCAACACAGTCTATTCATCCAAATCCCTCAAAATATCTATAGTTTCACACTAATAATAACCTATTCCCCATTATGTACAGCAGTTCTAGAGAATGTTATGATACTCTATGCAGTTTTGGGCTTCAGCCTTAAAAATGGTAGTGGTAGGATTACCACTATCATACAGGGGTGCATGGTCAAAACTTGATAAGCTGAACTTTTGCAAACAGAATCACTTATTTGACACACACACAAAAAAAAACTTTGATGAATCTTCTCAAATACAGACATCCTACTTTGGCACCTCCAAACAGATAAAAACTGAACTTGCAGGCAACTATTCCTTTCAAGATGTGTGCAGCTCATTTCATCTGAGCAAAGAAAAACATAATAAAGATGAAGGAAGCAGGAATAGCAGCAACAACAACAAAATAGGACAGTAGATGCTAAGTGTAATAATATTGTTGTGGCTTTATGCCTTTTCTTGCCCACTCCAAAAATTTCAACATTTTAAATGGCAATTGTTAATATTCATTAACCCTGCACAGATTAGTCAAGTAATGCATGAGAAGACTAAGTTCTAGGCCATTTTTTATCAACTGAGTTAATTATGATCCTAGGTTATTAGAACCGAATAAGCATGTTACTTCCTGTTGGAAACACCTATTCTTTGATGATTACATTCAGTAAAGCACTACTCCATATGCTAAGCATTTGAGTTAAAATTCATTGATAAAAATCAGAAGGTTCTTAAATAAGAACCCTTATTTAAAGCAGCAGAAAATAATACTTTCATTCAAGGAGCAACTTCTGAAAGTACAATGCCAACACTTTAAAGAAAATCACTTCTGAACAGCAACTTGATTCAGTCATTTTAAAAACCATGTGCTACAGTGCAATGAATTGTTCAGTCTACTGAATGTAGCTGTCAAAATTCTGGAAAAAAAATTTAAGATCAAAAATTCACATCACAGTCTCCAGGAAGTAATTTATAAGTCTGTGCTTTGAGAACTCATATGAAACATACATCTAACTAGTCTTGCTCTGCCATAAAATGTAAATACTCTAGATGAATGTACACAAAGTGTACTAAAAAATAAATAAATCAGAGCATTCTTTGCTCAGTGCAGTAGTAAAACAAAAAATCAGTAATAATATATAGCTGTATTAAGTTATCTACTTGGAATGTTAAGTGCTCAAGAGAAAGTGGTGCCTCCAAGGTACAGGAGAAGGTGATGCCTCCATGATTATAACATTCACCTTTCTAGTTTCTGTACTTGTGAAACAGAGCCCTGTGGTTATCTCAGATTACTTTTACATTCTGATTTTGAACTCAACAACCTCACAGAAAAGCATTTATCAGCATTTAAAAATAAAAAGCATTTATATTATTTATTTTAAAATATAAAAAGCATTTATATTATTTATTTTAACGTATACTGGTTAAAAACAAGAAGTGGGATACCCATATGTGAGATTCCAAGTGCACTCCTTCTTTCTATTACTCAACAGGAAGACACCCTGGAAAATAGCTAGATGAGTCTTCCCTACTGTGGATAAGCAAAACCTCAGATGCTGATTCTACACAAAACCTGAAGTATGCCTGAACTTCAGAATTTTGTGAGGTTTAGTAATCCTTCCAAGAAATGTCAGTCTGGTTATATTGTGGCTGAAGATATTTTTCCAGGAATTAAGAGGGGTGAAAACAAGGATTGTCTCTAGACAATCGAGTACATAATACATTTGCAACCAACTACCATATGGGTGGCATTATGCTATTGTTAGGCAGGATGTACATACTATTATCAAGTATTATCAAGTGACACAGGACTGAATCATACTTACATTCCTGATTTTTTTTTTTTTCCAGGTATGTGAATGTTTTAAAAACTTCTCTGGCATTCTTTTCTGTTGAATTTGCTGAGCATTCACACTTGTAATAAGTCAGCAGTCTCAGGCAGAAATACACATAATCATGCACTAAGTAAGTAGAGATCAAGTCCATGTTCGAGGTACTAAGCTTCCAACCCGTGTCTCACAAATAATAAATAAAATAAAATAAAATAAAATAAAATAAAATAAAATAAAATAAAATAAAATAAAATAAAATAAAATAAAATAAAATAAAATAAAATAAAATAAAATAAAATAAAATAAAATAAAATAATAAAATTCATAAAGTATAATGCACTGATTGTCTGCTGGAAGGGGAGAATGAAGATTGTGCTTGCTTAGATGTCAATAGCCCAGACCATGAGAAGAAATCTTTAATTTCTTCTGCAAGCATAGTCTTTCTGTTTTTGTTTGTTTGTTTGTTCGTTTGTTTGTTTGTTTTTATCCCCATCTTAGGTATTCTCCTTTGCCATGTAATTTTTTATTCAGCTCTGTCTTTCTCTCTCATATATATCCATATTGTCAAGGAAAATGAAAGTGAATGCACAAAATATATTTTATATATTAATAATATTAAAATATTATAATAATATTAAAAAAATATTTTACTTTTCCTTCCCACAAAAAAAATACACAAAAAGAAAGGCCTGCAAGTATGGTTTGATGCCTTACAAAACCTGGGGATTCTGATCCTTCTATTCTTTCTTCACCTACTTAAACATAGGGAAGAGACGTTCAACACACTGATCATGTGTGCATACTGTTACTGAGCCAAATAGGATACACTGCTTTCATTCTGATGTTCTTTCACTCTGAAGTTCTGAAAGGTTGACATCAATATGTCTGAATTTCCATTAGTCTCAGCAACTTATTGGCTGATGCATATTTGTAATATAAACTCTGCTGTGCAACCATATGATAAACCTTTTGCCTTTCTGCTAAGGTCTGATAGAACCACGTTACTTCCTGGAGGCTAGACTATATTTTTGAACCGTACACACGTTGTTGAACACCTGTGGCGTCTATTGCCCAAGTAATCGACCTTCATGTTTCCATCCTAGAAATCATTATAAAAAAACACATATTTGCACAGACCCAGAGTGCACCTACATACCTGCACAGATGAACAGGTATCACTTCTGTCTGTGCCACTCCAGCTCTTAGTATTTATAGAGACTGAGAAAGATGGACAGAATAGAAAAGACAAATGCAGAACAGACATTTCTTACCATGTGCCACCCAGCCATGTTTACACTGATCACAGGTTCTCAGGTTAATCTTCCCTGGCTGAAAACATTCACATGTGCAATTTACCAGTGTACAGCGGATGGCCTGGAAAAAAGAAACAGAAAATACATATTAACATCTTTCTCCCCTCTTGTACAAATTTGTTGTGAGAGCTACAGGGGTATTGTACAGTAATAAACATTCTAACTAACATACAGTAATAACTTCTAACATTCAAAGTATTGTTCATTCTTTTAAGTAGGGATTAATTTTCTTTCAAAAACATATATCAGTATCCCTGAGCAAAGCTTATTCAATAACATATTCTGTTTTTCCGTGAAGACGAATACTTATCTAAAGTGTTTGAAAGAATTGCTCTATTTCCTCTAGGATAAAAAGAAAAGAAAAAAAAAAAGTGCAAAGACAAGGATTCTCTAGGTGTTCCACAAATTTTCTGATTTTGAATCACTTTCCTGAAGGAAAATGTTACTAGTGATGTCTTCCCAAAACAGCACATCAGCTTAATTAAAATGAAGCATAAAACAAGGAAATGAAAACATATAAAAAGGAATACTTTTTCCTCTCCCACCATGGTATCCAAAGGTTATTCACAATTTTCCTTTAGGAGCTCTCATAATGTGCAACTCCATTACATCAGAAAGGAGTCATGGATGGATTTGATGTTTTCCTAAAACAGGGTAAAATTATGGTAGAAGAATAGGTCTGTCTCATAATACATCTTGTAACTTTACTTTTCTTCTTCAATTTTTGCCAATATCTGGGCCTAACACTTCACTTCTTAGCATTCTGCATTTGTCAATCATGTACCATAGAACCACAGAATATCCCAAGTTGGAAGGGACCCACAAGGATCATTGAGTCCAACTCCTAGCTCCACACAGGACAACCCCAAAATCAGACCAAGTGTCTGAGAGCACTGTCCAAACAGTTCTTGAACTCCATCAGGCTCAGTGCCATGACCACTGCCCTTGGGAGCCTGTCCCAGTGCCCAACCACCCTCTGGGTGCAGAACCTTTCCTTAACACCCAGCCTGACCCTCCCCTATCCCAGCTCCATGCCTTTCCCTCGGGTCCTGTTGCTGTCCCCAGAGAGCAGAGCTCAGCACCTGCCCCTCCACTCCCCTCGTGAGGGAGCTGCAAGCCACCATGAAGCCTCCCCTCAACCTGGGCTGAACAAACCAAGGGACCTCAGCTGCTTCTCATACGTTTTGCCCTATAGACCCTTCACCGTTTCTGTAGCCCTCCTTTGGATGCTCTCTAATATTTTATGTCCTTCTCATACCATGGTGCCCAAAATATACGTAATTCTCTCTTTTGCAAAAGAAGGAATTATTTCAAAGCAGTGAAGCTAAGATGCCAGTCACATGCAGAGATCTAAAATTTGCTTATATAAAACACCTCATTAAAATCTTCTCTCCCTTTCAAAAAAGATTTCAAAACCTACACAGGTTTACTTGAGAGAGGCTAACTATAGTCACAGAAAAGCAAATACAAATTGAATGGGACTTTTTTAATGTGTAACAGATTTACGTTTTTAAATAGTGTAGAAGAAGACCTCTGCACTTCAAACTGCTACTAATAAATCTACGGCACACATTTAGATGTAATTTTCATGGAGATTTCTGAGACATAGAGGCTTATTCTGATCATTCACAGATTAACAATCTACTGTAACTACCAGAGATGCCAGGAAAAGATATCTCTATAGATTTAGATGCAATCAATGATTACACAGGGGCTAAGGTGGGGGAAGGGTCCTTAGCTCCTATGGCCGCAGACATACTGAAGCATTGTGAATTCTCTTGCATCTTCCAAACAATTAACACACCCCCATACACACTCCATCAAAATCAAAAAACAGTTACCTTACCTATATCATCTTAAAGAAAATTACATTCAACATTAATTTGCCCAAGCTAGATTCCTTGGTTACTGACAATAGAAAACATCCGAATTTATTTTGTTTTCTCTCTTATCTATCTGCATCACACAGCATTTAAAGCCATTTGTACTTCACCAATCCAATTAGAACTTGTATTTCTCCAATAAATTTCTCATACAGGTGTCCTTTTTTTTCCCTGTCTTAATAGTTCTTTTACTACCTTTTACTCTCAAAAACCTTGCAAGGGAAAAAATACCCTGCTCTATTATGCCTGACACTTCAGGGCCTCAGTCCCAATGTCACCTGTCCAATTACTCATTAGCTAGGTTATAAAACACTGCTGTATGTATGCGTGATTAAAAGAATTAGCAATATGAAATATAAGGGTACCAGAGTGCTGACCGTGCAAGAATAATATATGTGTTTGTGGGATATGAGGAAAAAATTCTCCAGAAAGGTCCTGTTTCATGTTCAATAGTTTATTGATTCAATAATATATCAGGTCTCCACCGGTCAGTAATGGTGTTCTTTCTCTAATATGTTCATTAATTAATGAACTCTGTAAGTAATTGTACTGCAAAAAGAAAGAAGGCCTTACAAAAAAGGATTTTTATGTTACCATAAAAGGATTTCTCCACGTTTTGAATTTCTCCACCAGTGTGACAAGTATTTGCTGTACAGTATGTATAGTGTGAGTAATATCCTTACAGCATATGTACACATACTAGATGAAATTGTGTCATTTGGTAGAGTTTCTTTATTAAAGCTCATCCTCATCAGCATTTCCATTAGACCTCTACATTTTTTTTTTTTTTCTTCCTTAGAGGTCAACAGGTTGCCTGTAAAAATTGGATTCAGCTTGAACCTGAAATACAACGTTTCAGGCTAAGAGTGAATTTTATTACACACATTCAAAAATGATCTATTTAGCCATTATAAATTATGCGATGGGGGAAAAAGAAGTCTAGAGGTTTCACGTTTCTTTTCCCAGAGTTAAAGAGGGTATTGACAGTGTAAAGTGTTGAAGGGCACTGAGAAACTAGTAAGCTTTCTATCTTTTATACATACCCTCCAAAAATTCATCCAAACTGTACAGAAACATGAAAAAATCTACTTGTTCCTCAGATAACTAAATCCAAGAAGTCTTGTATCCAAGAGTTTTGTATTTTTACTAAGCAATATGGATTGGCATGAGAAACTCTGAAGACAAATAGCATGGCCCAGACTTCAGCCTGGCCTTACTTGGCTGCTTTTCCTGCAAAACAGATGTTGATGCCAGGTTGTAAACTGGTATCAATACTTTCCCAGCCCATCATGGAAAATCCCATGCATACTTCTCAGTGATTAGGATAACTCCACAAACTGCAAGATGCTCATTTGGGACTGAAGAAACACGTATTCTATTCCATATTCCTATACGGTTTTACGCAAATCACTCTGTAAGCCTGATACCACATTCCCTAAACAATAACATGATACAGTGACAGTAAATTGCTGCTGTCAATGTAAATGCAACATAAGTGATGGAGGCTCTTGAAAATCTCAAGTAGACTTTAGTCCTTATTTCAAAGATTCATTTTTTCACTTTACTCGGTTAATCCAGATCACTACCTCAGATCACTACAATCCAATACCAAACCAGTGTAACCCTGTGGAGAGAAGATTCCAGTGTGTGACAAGTGTATGTTCCTACACACACAGAGTGTAGGAACAGAGTGTGCATGAATGAATACATGGACCTTCACAAATGCAACCAACATATGTATGAGACTTGCAAGGATGTATATCTGAATTATTAACAATATCTTTTTTTTTCTTTCTTTTTTTTTTTTTTTTTCCCCCAATAGCATTTAATTAACACATATGAAACACTAAGAGCATGACAGGATCAGGAATGACCCAGAACAGAATGGGAAGATGAAAGTATTGTGGATTCATCTAAGAATTCAAGGCTTTTATGCTGTGCCTCCACTCCCCAGTGGCAGCATTTTAAAGAAGAGAGAGGATAAAAGTCCAGTAGCTGGTGTGCTTGTAGGTAGCAGCATGGATTGGCATTAGCTGTGATTGGACATCTGTTACTCCTTAATTTGACAGGGGTGGGGTCTGGAGGGTTGCAGAGGTCTGGAGAAATTCTGCAGCAGCTAAACATTGTAGCCATTGTTCAACCCTGTTAGAAAGTAGGTATAAAAATTCAAGGGTGTAGCAGAGCTAAACTTTTGCCAGAAAAGTGCTTTTGAAAGAGTACTGCTAGGCTTTCCAGAAGCCACCCAGAGTTAATTCTACTTTTGTAATGTGTCACTAAAAAGTTAATGGAACAGGGCACTATGTGTACGACACTATGGTTTAGAGATGGAAACAGAAATTTTTCCTGACTAAGCCTTTTCTCAGAAACTCCTCCAAGAAAGACAGACAGAAGGAAAAGTAAAGAAACCAAAAACCTTGAATAGAGAAACAGCAGAATCATCACATGCAGGCTCCCCACATTCAAGGGGATAGGAAACCATGTATTCAGAGGACAGCTTGCACACTAAAGCCCTTAGCCAACCTCTAAAACATGGTTTCCTGTAGCAGCTTGAAAGGTGCCATGGCGTTCTTCCACACTAACAACCTGCAGATAATAGCAGTTCTCAGATATCTTTATACGTCCCTTCCATGGAGCTCCTCTCATAACACTTCTTGCATGTATACCAAAAATACAGTGGCCTTTGAGGATATTTTATAATAGCAGTGGATGAAATGGATTGGATTGCAATAGAATTGTTTTAAACGATTTAAACAACTGATTCCTTAAATCTTAAATTAATGCTATTAAGGCTTAAAAACAAAATACCATACACTAAAATAAATTAAAGGTTTTATCACAGAATCACAGAACTGTAGGGGTTGGAAGGGACCTCAAAAGATCATTGGGTCCAACCCCCCTGCCAAAGCAGGTTCCTCAGAGCAGGCTGCCCAGGTAGGCATCCAGACGGGCCTTGAATATCTCCAGAGAAGGAGACTCCACAACCTCCCTGGGCAGCCTGTTCCAGTGCTCCGTCACCCTCACCATCAAGAAGTTCTTTTGCATGTCAGTATGGAACTTCCTGTGCTCTAACTTGCAGCCATTGCCCCTTGTCCTATCCCCACCAACCACTGAGAAGATGTTGGCTACATCCTTCTGTCCCCCACCCCTCAGATATTTATATACACTGAGGAGATCCCCTCTCAGTCTTCTTTTCTCCAGGCTGAACGGATCCAGGTCTCTCAGCCTTTCCTCATAAGGAAGATGCTCCAGGCCCCGTATCATCTTTGTGGCCCTCTGCTGGACTCTTTCCAGGTGATTCCTGTCTTTCGTCTATCGGGGAGCCCAGAACTGGACACAGTACTCCAGGTGAGGCCTGACCAGGGCAGAGTAGAGGGGGAGGATCACCTCCCTTGACCTGCTGGCCATGCTCCTTTTAATGCATGCCAGGATCCCATTAACCCTCTTGGCTACAATGGCACAGTGCTGGCTCATGGTCAACCTGTCATCCACCAGGACCCCCAGATCCTTCTCCTCAGAGCTCCTCTCCAGCAGGTCATCCCCCAGAGTGTACTGATACTTCGCGTTGTTCCTTCCCAGGTGCAGGACTCTACACTTGCTCTTATTAAATCTCATTTGGTTTCTTCCTGCCCATCTCTCCAGCTAGTCCAGGTCTCACTGAATGGCAGCACAGCCTTCTGGCGTGTCAGCCACTCCTCCCAGCTTTGTGTCATCGGCGTACTTGTTGAGGGTAGACAGTATTCCCTCATCAAGGTTGTCGATGAAGATGTTGAACAAGACCAGGCCCAGCACAGACCCCTGGGGAACGCCACTAGTCACAGGCCTCCAGCCAGACTCTGCTCTGCCGATCAACACCCTCTGAGCTTGGCCAGTCAGCCAGTTCTCAACCCACCTTGCCATTCACTCATCTATCCCACATTTTCTCAGCTTTGCTAGTATAATGTCATGGGAGACAGTATCAAAAGCTTTGCTAAAGTCAAGGTAGATGACATCCACTGCTCTCCCCTAATCTTCCCAGCTGGTGATGCCATCATAGAAGGCAACGAGGTTGGTCAAGCACAACTTCCCCTTGGTGAATCCATATTGACTGCTCCTCATAACCTTCTTCTCTTCAAATTGCTTGGAGATGGCATCCAGAACAAGCTGCTCCAATACCTTTTCTGGGACAAAGGTGAGACTGACTGATCTGTAGTTTCCCAAATCCTCCTTCCTCCCCTTCTTGAAGACTGGAGTGACATTGGCTATCTTCCAGTCTTCAGGCACCTCACCCATTCTCCAGGACCTTTCAAAGATAGAGAGTGGTTCAGCGATCACATCTGCCAGCTCCCTTAGCACACATGGATGCATCCCATCAGGACCCATGGATTTGTGTGTGTTGAGCCCACTCAGATGCTCCCGAACCACTCACACATCCACCAGGGGGGAGCCCTCCATTTCCCAGACCCTTTGTCCTATTGCCAGGGGTGAGGAGTCCAGGGGGAGTGTCCTTGAAGCAAAGACTGAAGCAAAGAAAGCATTCAGTATCTCTGCCTTCTCAGCATCTCCTGTGACCAGGACACCCCCCTCATTCAGCAAGGGACCCACATTATCCCTAGTCTTCCTCTTGCTGTTTACATACTTGAAAAAAACCTTCTTATTATCCTTTATCTCTTTTGCAAGCCTCATTCTAAGTGGGCTTTAGCCTTCCTCGTCACTTCCCTGCAGGCCCTGACAACACATCTATACTCTTTCCAAGAGGACAGGCTCTTTTTCCACATTTCATAGACCTTCCTCTTCCTTTTGATCTTATTGATGAGCTCCTTGCTCATACACGCGGGTTTCCTGCCCCCCTTCCCCAATTTCCTATTCTTCGGGATGCACCAATCCTGAGCATGGAAGAAGTGCTGCTTAATTGTAGCCCAGCTCTAACAAGCACCCTTGTCTTCTAGCAACCTATCCCATGAGATACTCCTAAGCAGGTCCCAGAAGAGGTCGAAGTTGGCTCTTTGGAAGTCAAGGATAGCAATCCTGCTTTTAGCCTTACTTCCTTTGCCTAGTTCCATCTTGAACTCCACCATCTCATGGTTGCTGCATCCCAAGCTGCCCCCAACCTTCACATCCCTAACAAGGCCATCCCTGTTGGTAAGAACGAGGTCCAGGAGCACCCCCCCGCCTCGTCAGCTCCTCCACCACCTGTGTCAGAAAATTGTCCTCAACACATTGTAGGAACCACTTGGACTGCTTGTGCCTGGCCAAGTTGCTTACCCAGCAGATGTCTGGGTAATTGAAGTCCCCCCATGAGGACCAGCGCTCATGATCATGAGCAGCTGCTCGTAGAAGGCCTCATCGGCTTCCTCCTCCTGATCTGGAGACCTGTAGTAGACCCCCACCACCATGTCTCCCATACCAGCCCACCCCTTAATTCTTACCCACAAGCTCTACACTTGTCCTTCACCCTCCCCCAGCTGGAGCTGGGCACACTCTAATTGTTCCTTCACATAAAGGGCAACCCCACCCCCTTGCTTCCCCAGCCTGTCTTTCCTAAAGAGGACATAGCCCTCCATGACTGCGTTCCAGTCATGCAAGCTGTCCCACCACACCTCAGTGATCGCAAAAAGATCGTGGCCCCATGACCAAACACAGATCTCAAGCTCATCCTGTTTATTTCCCATGCTCCGTGCATTGGTGTACTGGCACTTTAGGGAAGTAGCAGGTGCAGTTACCCCTGTGGGGATGCAAGAAGAAGATACTGGATGGGGGATTGGGAACGGTACCTTCTCTGAGGAGCCCTCAGACAATCCTATGGGAGAGCTCAGAAGTTTTTCCCTGTCTTCAACAGTAACAGTAGTGACGACTTCCCCCAGCCCTTCTCTGTCACCTTTAGCTCCCCACCCTTCCCCCAACAAACCAAGGTTAAAGCCCTGGTAATCAGCCCAGAGAGCTTGCTCCCCAACACACTTGCGCCCCACTTGCTCAGTTGGTGTCTGTCCGTAGCCCACATAACCGGCCTCTCAATGGATGGCCCAAGATCAAAATACCCAAATCCCTGGGCCAGACACCACCCCCTCAGCCAGTCATTTACCTGTCCTGTTCTGCTCCTTCTATCTGCATCCCAGTCACCAAGTGGGAGGACAGAGGAGAACACTACCTGCAACCCCAATCCCCTCAACAACCTCCCCAAAGGTTTTGCAAAGGATGCAAAGTCCTTTTTAATATTCTTTGTTTTTCTAATAGCAGCTTCCCAGGATCCAACCTGAATGACTACGAGAGGATAGTAGTCCTCTGGTTTAATGAGTTGTGGCAGAGCCTTCCAAATGTCTCTGACACGTGCCCCAGGAATACAGCACACTTCTCTGGCTAGGTTATTTGGGCGGCACATAGGAGACTCAGTGCCCCTCAGCAAGGAGTCCCCAGTCACCAGGACTCTCCATTCTTTTTTTGTGGCACAGATTACAATGATAATAATTTATAATTGACAATGAAGCATTCAGAAATATCCTGCTGCTCTGTTTGAGATATTCTTCCTGAAGAATGCAATCCATAAAGAAAGAAACATTGAATACTATTAAATCATGTGGCCTGCTACACCTATGCATAAACTAGTATGGATAATATTAATATATGTTATTCCTGACTTCTGTGGGTTTCCCCCAGACCAAGGATATTCATTAGTTTGGGTGATTTAATTATACAACAAGTAAATATTATTCACATATTAATAGAAACAACCAATGGATAAATCAATCTGTCTGGCTGTTTTGCAGAGTTTCCACAAGATAGGAAGCAGTAAGCTATCATGAAAAGGATCACAGCAAGGGAGAAGGAGGAGCACGTATAAAGAAGAGGCATGATACCTCCTCTGGAGTTTTGCAAGTTACCACAAAAGACAGAGAAAGTTAAAAATGATGCAATACTTTGGAGAGACTTACTTTTACAACTTAGTTAATTCTGAATTTTAATAGCTGGTCTAACAAATAATTATATTAATAGCCTTATTTTATTTCGTGACAAGGCTCCTACAATGCTGTGAAGCTAAATATCTTACTGAAGTTTCATTCACATTCCATACAGTTGGCAGGGTAACAGATTCTTGCTCTTGATGTCCTTTCCTTGTTTTCCTGTTGTGCAAAATGTCTCTAAGAAATGTCTCACATCAATCCATGATACAAGGGACTGCTGTGCACCTAACCAGATGGTGGAGTCAACTCTACTAACTTTATTTGCATGGAAGTTCCATCTACCTGATGGAACTATCCTAAATGCCTATCCTAAAGCAGATGCCTGTCCAGATCCCTATCCTAAAGCATCTGCCACACATGTGTTTTATTGAGCCCACACAATCCAAGTCCACCACCATCAATCAGAGGAGCGCAAAAGTGAGGATGATTTGGTTCCATGTTGGTGAAAACTTTTTAATGAGAATCCAGTAGATTGATGCGTAAGTGCAGTTTCTTACTGCTTCATTAAAATCAGTAGGACTCTACATGAGCATGCACTCTGCACAAATGTATTAGTTTAGTATTAGTGATATGGTTTTGAAACATAAACATATATACATAGATTTAAAATTTAATTTTTGTGTAGTGTGGTAATTCATGAGGTCTATAACTTTTAGTAACAAGGGCAAGAGCTCTACATACTTAATTGACAGAATAAATTGTTTTATTTATTGTTTAAAAATTTAAAATGTCTAGTCATTTGTCAAAAGCTGATTTCAGTGAAATGAAAGTAATTATTGGGAAAGTAAAGTGCACTGCTTGCAGCTTATCTCTCAACTTTAAGAAAAGAAATGTGATAAATGCAACCTTTTATTTCTAAACTGTTTGTTTTTCAATTGTATATTGCAAATACCCAATATCTAATTTTGAACTAATATTTTATTGAAAGTAAATAACATTGTTATTGGGAGAATAATTTAAAGACATATAGCAGTTGATTTTGAAACATCATGGCATAAAAAAATAATCATGCAAAGTTAATGAACAGGAGATTGATGAGAGACAGAGACCCATTTTTTTGTTGCTGTATGTGACTCCTGAGAAAAAATATAAGAAGCAGCAGACAACAGCTAAGTCTTGCACGTAGTCTGACATTTTTTCTATGGAACATCTTCTTTGTCATGACAATTTTTCTTACCATTTCTTGGTTATAAATTGAAGAAGATAAAGTTTGTCTATATAGGTCTATACTGTATCTCAGTACAGGATTGTACCATACTACAAATTTAAGTTGATTTTTTTATTATAGTTTTTTATGACACTTATATGCTCTTAAACAGCACTTAGAATATGTGTGACCTCCGTTCTTTACTCCTGTAGAAATCCCAAGAAAAAAAAAAAAAAAAACAAACAAAACCCTCTTCTTTCATCAGTTAAGTATTGTTTTTAAAAACACCACAGCATTTTTTATTTTTTATTTTTTATTTTTTTTTGCTGTTAATAGCAAAGTTCCCAAGGAATTCATAGTGTATTTAATAGCTGGCAAATCTGAAGTACAACAGAGTTTGTTTTATATTAACACCAAAAGGAGGATTAGTTGCATACTGGCATCATTTAGGAAATGCCCAAGTTGACCCTCCCCTAGTAAGCTTGGCATCATGGGGAATTTTTTGTGCTTTATAGACCACCACAACACCTAAGTGAAAAGATAACCAAAGCTTGGATGTGGGCAATAAAAAAATATACTTCAAGCTGGGTATTATGACTGTTTTTTATATTTGGGACCACAAACTTGTGTTCTTATTGAATTGCTGGCACATTTGACAGGCTTTGGAAAAATAACTACAGATGTTGTGGGCTGCCAAATACATTCATATTTCATTGCTGGCAGATAATTGCACCTACAAAGTTATGAGGCAATCACTATGTGTCAGACCTTGGGTAAATTTCACTAATCATTTAAACCTGTTAGCATTAAAAAATCTGTGCTTCGGAATGTTTAACTGGCGAAAAACTGTGCTGGTTTGGAGTCTACATAAATCAGTGTATTAGATCCTAAAGTTAATTTCGGGAGAAAAAATTCCTTCTCAGGAAAACACATATAAAAGAGAAAGAAAGAAAGAAAGAAAGAAAGAAAGAAAGAAAGAAAGAAAGAAAGAAAGAAAGAAAGAAAGAAAGAAAGAAAGAAAGAAAGAAAGAAAGAAAGAAAGAAAGAAAGAAAGAAAGAAAGAAAGAAAGAAAGAAAGAAAGAAAGAAAGAAAGAAAGAAAGAAAGAAAGAAAGAAAGAAAGAAAGAAAGAAAGAACTCATATAAAATGATACAAGCAGAGAGACAGAAATCAGTACATCTTTCCTAATTAACTGGGGTAGAAATGTGTGCCATACACTTTCTACAGGGTATACATGCAGCAGTATTTCTCTCTGTAGGAAGACCTAATGTCTTCATCATGAAATTCTGATACAATTACACTTTTTAAAGTCATCTACAATTTTACATGGATAATTTTGCAGCCAAAACACTGGGAAGAAAGAACAACTCAACTCTGATCCTGTGCCTGCCACTCCTACAGAGGCACTGTATTGATTAAGTCACTTAACCACTCAATTTCAAACTGCCCAATCTGTAAAAAATGGGTAATGGTATTAGATACTATTTTCAGAGATAAGATTAAGAAACTGCTCACACAACACAATGAACTATGAGAATAGATAGTAAGGCAGAAGTTTGAAGCATATCATTTCGTCTCTTTGCACAAAAAATATATATATGTATTTTTTAAATTATACTACATTAGAAAAAAATTAAACTTCAAAAAGGAATAATTAAAAAAAAAAAAAAGAATTACTTTGAAGGCCCTAGAGAAAATAATCTTCATTGATAGATGACCACTTTAACATGAATAATTATAAGCTAATAATGTGTTGCTCAAAACAAAAAAAGAGTACTTGGGAATATGCTTATAATCTGAGCAGTTTTAAACACCCATACAGTGCAATGAGGCTTCTCATTTCTCCCCCATTTGAAGATAGTCAAATAGCTTCTGAGTTGCTAACTGCATTGCAGTATTTTATTAGCAATTTTACATCACACTAGATTAGTATTGTTTCTTACTTGTATTTATTTTCACTAATACAATTTGAAAGGTACTAATACTGTTATATTTCTCTGTGGCATTCATGAAAACAGTTACTAATACAATATGAAGGGAAAGATCCTAACAAGATAGAAAGCTATTAATAGGATAAAACAGTTTTTCATGAAATAAGAACAACCTAACCTTCAAGCATTTTATAGAAACATTTTCAGTTCTTCTTGAGAAAGTTGTAAGAAATGAATGGAGACTAAGAAAAGAAGGAAGAATCAATCAATCAATCAAACAACAACAACACGACATTTGTAATCATAGAATCATAATGCTTGGAAAAGACCTCTAAGGTCATTTTTTTGCTGTTAATAGCAAAGTTCCCAGTGAATTCATAGTATATTTAATAGCTGGCAAATCTGAAGTACAACAGAGTTTGTTTCATATTAACACCAAAAGGAGGATTAGTTGCATACTGGCATAATTTAGGAAATGCCCAAGTTGACCCTCCCCTAGTAAGCCTCCCCTAATTTAGTCCAACCTTTAACCTGGCACTGCCAAGTCCACCATTAAATCATGTCACTAAGCATGACATCCTACATCTACATGATTTCTGAAGATCTGCAGGTATGGTGATTCAACTATTTCCTTGGGTAGCCTGTTCCAATGCCACACAACCCTTTCAGTGAAAAAATTTCTCTTAATATCTAACCTAAACCTCCTCTGGTGCAACTTAAGGGCATTTCCTCTTGTCTTATCAATTGGTGGTTGGGAGAAGAGACTGATTCCCATTTTGCTATAGCCGTCTTCAAGGTAATTGTAGAGTATGATGAGGTCTCCCCTGAGCACCCTTTTCTGCAGGCTAAACAGCCCCAGCTTCCTCAGCTGCTCTCATAAGACTCCAGGCCTTTCACCAGCTTTGTTGCCCTTCTTTGGACAAACTCCAGCACCTCGATATCCTTCTTGTAGTGAGGGGCCCAAAACTTAACACAGTATTCAGGGAGCGGACCCATCAAAGCTGAGTGTAGGGAGACAATCATTTCCCTAGTCCTGCTGACCATGCTATTTCTGATACAAGCCAGCATGCTGTTGGCCTTCTTGGCCACCTGAGACACTGCTGGCTCATATTCAGCTGGCTATCAACCAGCATCCCCTGGTCCCTTTCCACTGATCCCTTTCCAGCTGCTCTGCCCTCAGCCTGTAGTGCTGCATGCGGTTGCTGTGCTCCAGGTACAGGACCCGGCACTTTGCCTTGTTGAATTTCATACACTTGACCTCAGCCCATTAGTCC
Source organism: Aythya ferina (assembly GCF_964211825.1). Classification (NCBI taxonomy): domain Eukaryota; kingdom Metazoa; phylum Chordata; class Aves; order Anseriformes; family Anatidae; genus Aythya; species Aythya ferina. The sequence goes on from NC_140299.1 coordinate 35,373,257, forward strand.
AACTTATCCAGATACCTTTGCAGAGCCCTCCTGCCCTCAAGCAGTACAACACTTGTGCTTGACTTGGTGTTGCCTGCAAACTTACTGAGGGTGCACTTGCTACCCTTGTCCAGATCACTAATAAAAATATTGAAAAGAACTGGCCCCAGTATGGAGCCTGTGAAACACCATTTGTGTGGCTTCCAGTTGGATATATTTGTATTCACAGCTCTTTGGATGTGGCCACCTAGCTGGATTTCATTTAAGTTAAGAATCACTATTAACTTCTTCTTCTAGTACTTCCAAAACTGGAAACCTGTACCAGCGAATGCTACATAGATTTTTATAGAGAAAACAAACACAGCTCAGAATAGCTCTATCTTTTTCCTGCAACTTTCTGCAAGCCACATTACTCCTGATCCTACTCACTCAGCTCATAGTACTGCCAACAGGATATTCTACAAAGACTGTGGGTACAATATGACCCTAGATTTCTATAGCATGTAATACAAGCGTAAGGTTTCCAGAAATCAAAAGCAAAGTTCTTTGCCCTGAAAAAAATAAGATTGACAAGAGCTTCTTTGCTTAAAATTTGAAGAAAAACACATGGTTGATTTAAGAATGAGTTTCCCTGTGCCCGAGACAATATTAGCAAATGAGGGCATTTGTTCGTATAGATGAAAAATATGTTATGAAACCTAATCTGTCAATTGTTGGAATTCAGTCATGCACTGTGTCAAGGCAGCAGTCAGTGCTGGATGGGTACCCATTAATGTGGATGGATGGACAGACCTAAGAAAGGCCTCACAGAGCTTCCTCTACCATTAACTATTTTGGAGATTAACATTGCTAGCTCCACCCAGATACTCACCTCGATGAGCACAACATCTAGGGTCTTTAGAGAGTGAGCAACTTGCACTTGTTTTACTCCCCTGTCAACCTCAGAGCAATCATTCTCCATTACTGTTTCTGAATTGAACAACTGAATGGTTTACGATTTCTAGATCACTTCTCCACACAAAACTGTTGCTTTTATAAGGAAAGAGAAAAACATTCCACAAACTGAAGAGTGTTTTTAAGCCATTGAAAGTTTTCCAACCTTTCTTTCTATAAAACAAAAGAATAAGCATAATCTGATTTTAACAAAGTAAAATGCAGCTTGGCTCCTGGAATAGCTATTTCTTTCTGTCCACATATTCGGGAAGACATTCTCCTTAAGAAATATGAAAAACTAATTTATTGTCTAACCTGCTCTTCTAAAACAATTTCACTTTTCAGGCTTTTCTTTAACCATATCAGATATTACTGTTTTATGGATTCTAAATGATGGGCTTTCAGATGGGTCCAAAAAAAAAAAAAAAAAAAAAAAAAAAGAGGAGAGGAGAGGAGAGGAGAGGAGAGGAGAGGAGAGGAGAGGAGAGGAGAGGAGAGGAGAGCAGAGGAGAGCAGAGCAGAGCAGAGCAGAGCAGAGAAGAGAAGAGAAGAGAAGAGAAGAGAAGAGAAGAGAAGAGAAGAGAAGAGAAGAGAAGAGAAGAGAAGAGAAGAGAAGAGAAGAGAAGAGAAGAGAAGAGAAGAGAAGAGAAGAGAAGAGAAGAGAAGAGAAGAGAAGAGAAGAGAAGAGAAGAGAAGAGAAGAGAAGAGATTATTGGTTTTCTCTGAAGGATTGTCTTTTATACATAGCTTTATCCTATAATTTTGTCCCTGTTGGGCACACTGCCTAAATTTAAACACAAACAGTCAAGCAATGAAGAAACATTACCACATTTACTGTGAACAAAAACTCCCAGTTGTACAGTGAAATTTTAATACATTTCAACTTATCTCTTTTACTAATGGGGAGAGTACAAACCCTGCAGGAATTCGCTTTGCAAACTGGTAATTACAGTAGACTCACTTTTTTATAATGCATATGTATAGTTAGACACAAGAACCATAGCTGCCCTTTTGATGTAGGTTACAATAGGAAAGTTTAAAAGAATTATGAAAATCTACAGCAATTCTAAAGTAATGCATTATTTCATGGGATATATATATAGTCCTTTAGCTATACTCAACAACACAAATACACAGAATACAATATAATACACATATATTTATTTGCTCTTATAAGCTAAATCAGAAGCTTTAAAATCCTTTTTTTTTTTTTTTCTTACCTCTCCCAATGTCCCAACACACAGAATAAATCTGCCCCTACTGGTGCAAAGTTGGAGTTTCCATCCTACAGTATCAAGTATGAGCTCAGAACAATAGTTTTGTTCTCCTAGGCCTCTTCTGCACAACCTTCAAATTTAAACAGTTTTGAACTTCAAACTTATGTCTCATTAAATCATTATAACACATCTTTAAAAGCACTATTTCAACTGCACGGATTTACAACATACAATGCCCATCTCAGCTAAGATTGGACATGCTGTGTCTGGCAGAACATCTTTGAAGTGTATACAAAGACAGGTTTAATTTATTCTGAGGGGGAGTGAAACCAAAGTAATATCTACTGCCACTGTCATACATAGGGACAATATTTATCTATAACATAATTGTAAGAAGACAGATATTTTTACTGAAAAAAAAAAAAAAAAAAGAAAGAACAAAGTGCAAGATAAATAAGGGACTGCAGTAGTATACATATTTTCTGTTCTTTTAGGCTCTACTCTGTTTTGCTTTTCACTTTTTTTGTTTGTTTGTTTGTTTGTTTTAGTGCCTATCCCATGCCTCCTGATGCTGTAAATACCGCAATCTCACTGTTTACATAAACTTACATTTATACTTCAAATCAACAATTGAAAATGATTTTGTCACAAAATTCAATAAATGTTTCTGAATTCTAAGTACAATACAAGAAATTATATCAGAATTTCACTTTCTGAAGTTTCTGCACTCTAACATGTTTGCTGATGTGAACATCATCAAAATTACCAGAGCAGCCAGCCTTATACTTAGCAATTAATTTTAAAACTGACTTGTGAGAGCAGTTTACATTCATCTAGCATTTCTTTGAGTGTAACGCTGCATATTCACCGGTTTGTAACACCTAGCTTCTTAGAAATACAAACTGCCTGTCTTTGCAAAGTAGCTGTTGTGTGTTTTGTTGATTAGACAGTGAAGTGAAAGATTTGCAGTTCTTTTACTAAGGAATAGCAAGTTCACAGCTCGAAAGAATAACAGTTAAAATCACTAGACTCCCAGGCTTTATTTTCCAAACAGAAAAAGTTGATATTATAAGGAAAAGTATAAATCAGTGTCAATGATTCATAACAGACAATCGCCAATGGGAAATCAGTGGCCTAATGAAAACTTTAAAAACTGTGATGGGGAAAGTCTTTCTTGTATGAACTTGAAGCATGATTTTTGGGGAGACAATATTAGAACCCTTGGAATTACACATGAGCTTAAAATTTTCATTTCCCTCATTGCTGGGCTGTAGATCTCTCATGGATATAATCCTGTTCTCTGGAGATGGTTGTTTTTAGAAATTAAATTATTCTTTAAAAAAAAAAAAAAAAAAAAAAAAAAAAAAAAGTTGTTAATGACTGTGGAATCACTTCTTCCCATTATAATTCATAAAAGGAAGCTTGTCTTGACTAAATTTGAAAAGACTCCTCATTCAGAATTAAGGGGTTTGGTAAAATGTGAGCATCAGATGAAGGAAGGGTGCTGTACTAGGGTTACCATCAAAGGGTACTGCATTTAAGGCATATACATGTATGTGTGGTAAGTATCTTACCCATTCCTAAGAGCAAATGAGATCTACAAAATGCTGGAAGGGAAGAGAGTGAGAAATATGTATGACAGAAGGTCTTGAAGTGTAAACATTCTTCACTGTAACAAAATTCACTTCCAAAGAACACAAGATAAATGCTGTATCACTTATGGCTCTGGCTGATGCAGTAAGTATGTGCTTAGTCAGCAAGTATCTATCGAAAGCATATGGGAGGTTACACACTCATCCTCTGAAATTATCTTCACCACTGTGCATCATAATTAAGGTAACAACCTTGTCACAGTGGTTTCTGTCTGTCTGAGGTTGGGCATAGGAGATATGCCCTAAAAAGCAGAATCTGGATTTCCTAATGCATGTATTACACTAAAACTTCTCTAGAAGGGAAGATAAATATCTAAGACTTCAGAACCAGTGTGGGGATAAACAACAGAAAATACATGCCAGACTAAGACTCTTTTAGGGTGCAAAGTGAAACATTTAGTTACACTTCTAAATGATGCAATATATAGCAGTGAGGTTATGTTCCTCTTCCTGAGCTACCACTATCATTTAATTCCAAGATTTGACAAAAGAATGACAGAAATTTTGATTGACTTGAAATGCTACTGCTACAGTTTATGTATTGTTACATGCCAAAGTGAACAATGCATATTTTTAACAATTTACAAGATACTAAAATCTATTGTACTAAATGGATTTAAAATGATTATACATGAAATAACTGAGTAAAAAGGTTTTACCTTACAAATGCATTCCAGATCTCTCACAGTGACCCTCATTAGCTTTATCTTGACACTTTCAAATTTCTTGTGTTGATTTTAATTTGTGACTCAGTTTTGGAAAGCATACAGGGACACATGTACAGTGGATCTTGACATTAGCTAACTTTCTTCTTCCTTATTACACGTTTTCATAATGTTATGTGTAACATTTGATCATGTGTGGGCAGAAAATAAAGCAACCAAATCAGAACCCACATGGTTGTGGCTTAAGGGGCCACAATTGAGATGAAGAAATACAAATTGCTAACAGTGAAGCTAGAATAAGCTTTATGCTGGCTTTACATCTCCTTGTTAAATGCACGAGTTACAATTAATAAACAATTAATGTTAACAGAAAACCTAAAAATAAAGGAATCCAGTTGCTTGAACTGTATGCATCAAACCCTATTCAGGCCACTGACTGTTTAAAACAAATCCTGCCTCAAGGGAGAATGGATACCCCTAAACAGAGGGGAATAGCAGTGCCTTAAAACTCGTTAAAACCATCTGAGTACTGTGATTGTCGGGGTGAGGGTGATGTTCCCACTCCCAGGAATTTAGACATGAGCAGTAGTGTCTATCACAGACCAGAATGACCCCAAGCACCTGCCGTTCAGTGAGTAGCAGCAGAAAGATGGGAGGCAGGAAGCAGACAGCACTGGAGGGAGAACAGAAACAAATTCTTTAGAAACAGCTTCTTTGCAGTTCACATGTTTATCTGATGGTGCTCTGCATATTCTTCATCTATTTAAAATCTAAGAAGCAGGACCCAAGGAGAAAAACATTTGAAGCACAAGACCAGGGATAAGACTAACAAAACGTAAAAAGCTTGCTACACGGTAGCATTGTTCATTCGTGTGTCACCAGTCCTATAAATACCATTGCCTCCTGTGTGTACCTACGTATTTATTGCTATGTTTGGAAAGAAATCTTCTGTGCAGATAACATTTCTACAGCTTTACATAATTTGCATTCATTTGTACAATGTCCCAAGATTTCCATGTAATCAAATTATTCATACATTTGTAGTGGACTGTAGCCAACCAGTTACCACAGTCTGCCACAGTTACCTGCCCCTAAGCAACAGATTTAAGGCAGGTAGTCAAGAGCTGCTATATTTCTTGCTTCTGACTATATGAATTTATAATGATTTTCTCTCATAGTTCATGGTAATTGTAGCTGGATTGGGCCAAATGACTACCAAGATGTTTTTTAGAGATCAATATGCCCTCTTCTGGTTTTGCATTTTGAGAGGGAGATGATAACAGGTGATGCATTAGGAAAGCATGTTCATATGGACAAACAGGAATTTTCATGTTTAACTAAAGAATAATTTTTTTTCTCCTAATCTATTTTCTTATAATAGCTTATTTTCATCTACATGTATTTATTTAAAATCAGTCAAGAAGATCTCAGATATTAGACTAGACCCGAGGGAAAACTAGCAGTCCAATAACACCGTTTTGTTTTGCTTGGACTTTCCATTGCTTTTGGTCTTACGCAGTGACAGGAGCTGTCACAGGTCTCACTTTGATACTATCCACTTCACTCACAGTACTAGGTGAATTAATACCTTGAAATGCATGCTAAAATATTAGCTCTGGACACTGAAATCTTGTTTATCCACAGATTTCAAACAGATTGGGCAGTGGCTGTTATGGCTTTGCTGAAAAATAAACAAATAAATAAAATGTTTCTGTATCTCAGGGCTGGAATAAGGAAAATCATACTCCAAGCCTATTCAAACTTTCATAATTCTGCAGAAAGTGAAGGAAAAGCATACCAATGAAGGTTTTTTGTTGTTGTTGTTGTTTTTTTTACTTTTTTTTTTTTTTTTTACTTTTAAGAAAATAAGCTGTGTCAATACATAAAACTCATCCACTCAGACACATACAGATTCAGCACAGGACATGAGCTAAAACAGATGTTCCAGGAACAACCAGGCTGTCCCATTTAGAAGAATGTATTCTAATATGATGCATTAAAGAAAAGCAACGTTTGCCATTTGGCAGCCTGCATTGTATTTGAACCCACTTTTATTCTCAATTATTTTGATAACAAAGGAATAAACATAGTGCTTATTTGTACTATATATTTATCTGATCCTGACTGTCCACTTTTATTTGCCAGTGTTCAGCACCCTTAAATAAAAAGCAAAACACATCTTCATAGAGAGTCAATTGAATCCATTTAGTGCATTCCCAGCTTCTTTTTATAAGGTATCTCCCAACTTTATCTAGAAGAATACTTTATTCAGTGCATGTTTAAAATTTAGTTCAGTTTGCCTTCTGCCAGACTGCTGTTAGATCACACTAGGTCTAGCATCAGTTACAGTAATCCTGCTGCTACTCAGTACATAAAGTGCTAAGCACGGGCTCTGTAAACAAGAATGCACTTTCTCTGCAAAGACGAGTCCACAGGCTTTAATCCAGCATGTATACTTAGGCGCACATGCTGTGCTCATGCTAAGCCCTGTATTTATTCCTGTCATAGCACCCAGCAGTCCATTAATGGACAAAACTTGCTTTGGTCACCATTTAACATGTAAATGCTTTGCAGCAAATACATATACTGTGCACATTCATGGAAAAAGAAAACCAGGCAGATAGAAAGTGAAATGGCTCAGAATGCACAAAACCTAACACTTGCCCAGAGCCTCTTCCCATTGCAATCAATTGGAGTGTTGTCCTACTTCACTGAAAGAAGAATGAGCCTGTCATGACTTTTTAAATAGCTTTATGAAGAAGAGCCTAATGTAGCAATCTGAAAGTCTGTCAGTAACAATCTCCTACCCCACAAGTTATAAAATTGAGGGTATTGTTATATTGGGTTGCAGTTTCTAAACTCCATCTGCTTTCTAGCATATTTTGAATGTACCAGCCCAGCAAAGTTAAGTGCAAAGCTATCAGCTTAACTGTCTAATAGACAGGGCTGTGTTCTGCTCTTGGTTTGTTTTGATTCTTGTGCGGCTGTACAATTGCACAGGATACAGCCTGTGTCAACCATAGCAGCTATCAGTGTTATTCCTAATTCAGACGTTGCTATAGCAGATCCTCAATGCCCTTCCTCCCTAGATAAATTCAGCAGCAGCTCTGACCAGAGCCCACAGGGAGACTCTTACCCTCATAGTCACAAATGCCATTCCCTGAAACCCCCACTTTCACCCACCTCCACATATGCACATGCCATCAGCAGCTGCACAGTAACTGCCTGTCTGTGCACAGGAAGAGTTAAATCAGCACACTCAGCTCTAATTGCAACTTTCTTCTCCTATGGGACAAAGGCACAGGCCAGATGGAATGGGTTCCTCAGTCTAGACCTCAGGGTCTACGTGATGGACAACACTAGTATAAAACAAGCACGCACATACAGAGAAGACTAAACTCAGCTCCAAGAAACTCATGTGTCACCTCATTAAAGCCAGTGGACTTCCATGATGAAAAGTTCAAGTCACAATGAGACAAATGGGAACCTTTTCTCTCATTTTCATGAGAGTTCCGCCAGGTCATAATTAAAAGCAACATTCAGCCTAGTACAAATTAGTGATTGGTAAAACCAAGATGCAACCACAAGCACAGATTCTTTTTCCACTCTGCTTACCACCTAATCCTCTTTGGTGTGAAAACTGGTCTGGAAATTGCATAAAAGCCACCTTTCTGGTGAGATTTCCCGAGTTTTCTGGTAACAACAATGCCAGACACACCACAAAAACAGACTCTGTTACAGTATGTTGATAAGTCTGTTTCCACTCCTATGAAAAGCCAGATAGTGCAGAGGTGTGTGATAGTAATTTTTAAAACCAAAAAAAATTAAAACCCCAGAATAGTTGTGGTTGGTTTGAGTTTAAGGATCAAATTCAGGTCAGCTCCACTTTATCCAGACTGATTCACTTCTCCCTATTATTATTTGATTGCTGACAATGTACTTGCTGCTACAAAATCCTGAAAATGAAGAGTGCCTTTATCTTGAGGAGTTTGAATACACGCATTGAGGAACTAGATGTACTGAGTACTTGAGAAGGGAGTTAAACTCATGGAATTACTTTTTCTTACTCTGTTAAAAAATAGTTAAGATTTTCACTAGAAAGCAAACACATCCAAGCTCTCAGAAAACAGAAAATGGCTTTATCAATTCACCTAAATTTAATTGAAGACTTTGAACTGCACATTGGCTTTTGGTATTTCAAAAAGCAGTATTTACATGAAGAAAGTATCATTCCAGAAACCAGGAAGTGATGCTCCATTAATATTCATTACATGCCAACACTCAAAAAAAAAAGGGGGAAAGAAGATATAAGCTGCCAAGTTTATTTTGGCAAAGCTGTATGACATGACTTGTATTCAAAGCAAAATTTAGAAAAATGTCTTTAAATAAATGTAAATCCCTTTCAAAATGATAAAAAACAACAACATAAAACAGAAGGAAAAAGCACTTATGAGTGTTAACTTTTTTCATTGCTATACAGTAAATAAGCAATGATTAGTGAAATACGTTGTCATAAAGGACCCACCAGCTTAAGCTAGATATACGTTTTCTTGTCTTTATAATAAAGAACCTGAATTGTTCAATTATCAAGATGTTATAAATTAATGATATTTAATATCTTTTTTCCTCTGGCCTATTTTTTTGTTTGTTTAATATATATATCAGCACCATTTTTAATTGTGTGTGAAAGCCACGTTTTCCTAGTTTTCCTACGCAAAGACCAAACTACACAAGAAGATGGCAGTAGACTTCAGCATGGTGTTAGAATACTTCTCAGAAATAAAAACATTGATTCATTGTCTGGCCCAGAGAGTGGCAGGAAGGGGGCCAGCAATGTCTGTATTGCACAGTGGAATGCCATGCAGAAATTCCTAAAACACTTCTGTACAGCTTAGCAAAACAAATGAACCCAAACAGCACTCCATACAAATTTGGCTACATTGCTTCTATTACTTGAGCAAGTTTCTGTAAAAGCAGGCCAGGTATCTCCCAGCAGCACAAGGCTGCACTGTGGGGTTATCTCATATCATGAGATCCCCACTAGCAGTCAAGAACACTCTTCTGAGCTGTAGTGACCAGCAAGAGATGTCCCACTGACAGACAGCACAAAAAGTCAATCTAGCAGGGAAGATCAGATTCTGCCCTCAAAACAAACTGGAAGCCTCAGTTTATTCAGGTCTAAAATTTAACCTACTGCCTGCAGAAGCTAGAAAAATTAACATTTTTCTGAAGCCAGAACTCAAGACTAAAAGCAGGTCCTCACATGAAGAAGCTATCTCTAGTCCTGTTCCACTGACTTTCTGAGTAACTGCTTTCAGCCACAATTAACAGTCCAGGAGGAAACCCTGAGAATTAACTTTATAAAGCATTAATTTTAAAAGTAGGAGAAGGCAAGAAAGCAGCCATATATGTGGGGAAGAGAAGTCCAAAAAATATACATTTAGACACTCAATTTCTATGTTCTTCTTCCACTCTTTTTCCCTTCCCAGGCATGTCCAGCTCTTTCCTGAAACCCTGAGGAAGCCTGAGATCTACCTAGTGCCAGTAGGCAGGGGAATGTGAGGAGATTAGGACCAGGGTTTACAGATTAGGCCAAAGCATCCTCTCTGGCTACACAAAGTGTGTCTCCTCTTCCTCAAATACCTCTCTTCTCCAAGTGGTGTTCCACACAAGTCCTTACAACCCAACCTAAGTTTCCCACATTTCCTAAGGAAGCAGGAAATGTGGGAATGGGTCAGGGTCAAGTGGCCTTGGTGCTAGTGCATTAAGCAGGGTGTGAGTTGGGGACATCTCTGAGGAGGGAGCACAAAGACAAGATGAGCAGACAGAGAGTGAGGGCAGTTTCTAGAATACAGGCTTTGGAGGGAGGATGGAGCTCATTAGACAGGGAAGGATTGCAGAGGCCTTGCTTGAATACTGTTTCCTCCTAGTTAGCAGAAATGACTTTGCTGGGATATGGGCTGACAAAAAAAAAGTAAAAAAAATTGTGTGTTGTGGCAGGCAATAGTAACAACTAGGCTTGGAAAGAAAGGTAGTTGAGAACCAGGACTGAGGAACTCAAGAAACATCACAGAAATGGAGGGTATATATAATGGAGGTGGGAGAAGAATATTCAGAACCTGTTTGGACTAAACAGCCGAATAGAGGTCTCATGTAAATAAGAACTGTCCAAAGACTTTGAAGATCACTATTAGCAGGCATCCATACACACACATATATTGTACTAATTTTCCAAGGTCTCATTCAAGCCCATTGGTAGAGCACCTTTAGGCTGTATGCATATATGGTAATATTCTTCATCTTGTATTAAGAATTTCTGCCCTCTTCTGAAACAATAGCTCCATTTAACGAGGGCTACAAAGACAAAAAACAGATGCTTCCTAAGAGACTGGCAAAGTTGATAAGTCAGAAGGTATCTTATTCACCTAATTACACACTAAGACAGTATCTAGCAATACTATTAAATGCTACTAAAAGAAATACATAACTTGAGTAGTTCTGTAAATTCTCCATTAGTGTCAACATCCAAATTCAATATTGTAGAAGGGAATCCCAGCAAATGAGAAGAATTGACCTGCATAATTCTCCCTAAATAAAATTGCCACTTCTGTGATTTTTCTGATGCTTTTTTTTTTTTTTTTTTTTTTTTTTTTTTTTTTTTGTGATCAGGTACAGTTTTTGAATTCAAATGAGGTTTGGGGTCTGTGATAGATCGGTCCGTTTTTCTTAAGTAGCTGACATACTTTGGGAAATCATTGAGCCATTGAGGAGAAGTGCTGTGTTGGACCTCATTCTCACTAACAAGGAGGGGCTGGTAGGGAATGTGAAACTTGAGGGCAGGCTTGGCTCCAGTGACCATGAAATGGTGCTGTTTAGGCTCCTGAGGGCAGCAAGGAGCCAGCACAGCAAGCTCACTACCTTGGACTTTGGGGGAGCTGACTTTGCCCTCTTCACAGATCTGATTGGTAGAAGATAATGGGACAAAGTCCTGGAGGGAAAAGGAGCTCAAGAAAGCTGGTTAATATAAAGGATCACCTCCTCCAAAGACAGGAGTAATGCATCCCAACAAAATGGATGTCAGGCAAAAATGGCAGGAGGCCTGCATGGACGAACAAGGAGATCCTGCACAAACTCTAGCAGAAAAAGGAGGCCTGCAGAGAATATCACAGAATCACAGAATTTCTAGGTTGGAAGACACCTTAAGATCATCGAGTCCAACCTCTGACCTAACGCTAACAGTCCCCACTAAACCATATCCCTAAGCTCTACATCTAAACGTCTTTTAAAGACTTCCAGGGATGGTGACTCCACCACTTCCCTGGGCAGCCTGTTCCAATGTCTAACAATATAAGCAAGGAAAAACAGCCTATACAGAGGGATACATAGACAGTATTCAAGCAGCCAGGGATCAGGTTAGGGAAGTCAAAGCCCTTTTAGAATTAAATTTGGCCAGGGAAGTCAAGGCAAAAAGAAAGGGTTCTATAGGTACAGTGATACATGGAAGACTGGGGAAATTGTGGGCCATTCCTCATTCCAGAGGAATTGTAGGCAATTCCTCTCCAGAAGGAAATGGGTGAGTTTTGTTGCTGAGCCATCATCCATCATATTTCAGAAGCTGTGGCAGTCCAGTGAAGTTCCCACTTATTGGAAGAGGGGAAATGTAACCTTCATTTTTAAAAAGGGAAAAAAGAAAGTCCTAGGGAACTACAGGCCAGTTGGTCTTACCTCTATGCCCAACAAGATCATGGAGCAGATCCTCCTTGAAACTATGCTAAGGCAAATGGAAAATAAGGAGATGATTGGTGACAGCCAACATGGCTTCACTAAGGGCAGATAATGCCTGAAAAATCTGGTGGACTTCCAAAACAGGATTACAGCACTGGTGGATAGGGAAAGAGCAAATGACATGATCGATCTGGACTTGTGTGAAGCATTTGACACTGTCCCCCTTGACATCCTTGTCTCTAAACTTGAGAGACATGGATTTGATGGATGGACCACTTGGTGAGTGAGGAATTGGGTGGATGGTCCACACTCAAAGAGTTGTGATCAATGGCTCAACGTTTAAGTGGAGATCGGTGACAAGTGGTGTTCCAGAGGGGTCAGTATTGAGACCAACACTGCTTTACATCTTTGTCAGCAAAAAGGACAGTGGGGTCAAGTGCACCCTCTGGAAGTTTGCCTTCAACACCAACCTGTGTGGTGCAGAGGGAAGGTATGCAATCCAGAGGAACCTGGACAAGCTTGAGAGGTGGGCCTGTGTGAATCTTATAAAGTTCAACAAGGCGAAATGCAAGGCCCTGCATCTGGGACAGGGCAATCCCAAGCACAAATACAGGCTGGGTGGAGAATGGATTGAAAGCAGCCCTGAGGAGAAGGACCTGAGGGTGTTGGTTGATAAGAAGCTCAACATGAGATAGCAATGTGTGCTTGCAGCCCAGAAAGTCAACTGTATCTTGGGCTGCATCAAAAGTAGTGTGGCCAGCAAGGCAAGGGAGGTGATTGTCCCCCTATACTCTGCTCTTATGAGACCCCACCTGCAGCACTGTGTTCAGCTCTGGAACCACCAGCACAAGAAGGACATGAACCTGTTAGAATAAGTTCAAAGGAGGGCCATGAAGATGATCATGTGGCTGGAGCACCTCTACTATGAAGACAGGCTGAGGGAGTTGGGGTTGTTCAGGCTGAAGAAGAGGAGGCTTTGGGGAGACTTTATTGCAGTCTTCCAGTACCTAAAGGGGGCCTACAGGAAAGCAGGAGAGGGACTCTCAATCAGGGATTGTAGTGATCAGACAATGAGAAGTGGTTTTACACTAAGAGAGAGTAGATTTAGATTAGATACTAAGAAAATCTTTCATATGAGGGCAATGAGACACTGGAACAGATTGCCCAGAGAAGTTGTGGATGCCTCATCCCTGGTCCCTTCCAATCCAAGCTATTCTATGATTCTGTGATTGCTTATAAGAAAGTGATGACTTTTCAAGTATTTAGTGAGTACAAGGGAAAGCTGAAAAGCTATCCCTGTTTCTTGTAAAACTTCAAGGGAGTAAAAATGTGTGGAGTGAAGCAGAATATCCAATAGGTAGAAGTGAAGGAAGGAAAGGAACAAGAAAATTAGTTGGTGACATGTACAGAAAGAAGAGAGGGGACATAGGAGACAAAGGCAGAGAGAGAGACGTAAAAGAAAAGGATTAGGGCAGAAGATGCAAGAAGAATAAAAAAAAAATAGAGATATGAAAGATACAGATAAAGAAAAGGACAGAACTGCACCTTTCATGTTGAGAATAATTTAAAATTCTACATGTCGAGGGGTAAGTACTATGTTTTTGAGATTAGTGGGCATACTATTAAACAGATTGGCTTGCAACAGCCCTGGAAAGCTCACTCATGAAAACATGCCACAATGCATCATGTGCATCCATTCTGTTGAAATATAGATGCATATTCACACAAGCACGCAAAGAGGAAATACAAAGTTGTCTTTAATGATTAAATAGAGTAAATACTCCCCCCACCCCACCCCCACATGAAACACATGCATGTTATCTGGATGTTTAGCAGTTCTTATGAAATATCAGGAGTTCCATTTAATTCAGATTACTTAGTAAAACACCTGCAATGTTCTTCAGGCTAGTCTGTGCAGTTCTGAACTAGAAGATCTTAAATACTCAGACTTTGTTCTGATAACCAGAGGACAGCTTTTAAAATGACATATAACCTACAAGGGCAACAAATATATATAATTTAAGGAAAACTGAGATATAGGATAGAATTACTTTGCATCTTAACTGATCTGACAGTACTGTTTTTAACCATTAAAAATCTCACAGTTTTTGAAGGAACATGAAATAAGGATGTGAAAAATGGAGCAACATGAGTGCAACTCCCAGAGGAATCATTCTCAGAAAAAAAAGTACGTTCTCAACAACCAAACAACTGGCATAAAGCAATACTTATCAAAATTCCATATGCATGAAACCTGTCCACATGGGAGGCAGCGGGGGGCAAATACACTCCACGATCCACTAGTTTAAGTCAAAAGATCCCTCAGCTCTAATGTCCTCATGGAAAAATGTCAGAGAAAGCCATACACACACTCCCATCTCTGTCCACGATATGATGAAAAAAGGGAAGTATTTTTTCTACTAAATCACGTAATTTATCTGACTAATGAATACGATTAAAATAAATAAATCTCACCAACCTATCTGATTATGTCTCCAAAGGAACAATAGTTATGCAATTCCAGAGTCCATTTGTCTATCTGTTTTACCCTTTCACACCTTCTGAATCCACACATCTATTTCAACTGACTTTGGCAGAAAGGCAGACTTTGCAAAGATATTTAATTTTTATAATGTTGCACAAAACATGACCCATGTTTTGGCATGCCAGGTAACTTACAACCAGGGCATTCCATTACACTTACTTAATAGCGAAAAGGTAGCAGCCAGCTGGTCAATCAGCAGCTCCTGCCTAGTCACACCACACCTCTTATTAAGCCAAGCAAAAGTAGCTGTGGATTGCAAGAGTGCTGCAGAAGGTGGACTGGAGGGAAAGCCTCGGATGTGTGACTGTTCTGCAATAATTTCCTATTCTAAAAACAAAGCTGTATAAAATCTGGTTTCCCTAATGTTTCTGTTTACTCAACTGTTTACCTGATTCAGATTCTGCGAATTAATATTTTCAGTTTTATGAGAATACTAGAGGAAAAGTCCCTCTACTCGTGCCAAACAGGGAACTAAAAATTACTACATATCTAAGAAATCATAATCCCCAAAACTTTGTCTAAGAAGAATAGTAAAATAAATTATCTGAATATGTGACATTATATAGTATAGCTTCTTAACCAGATACTGTCAACATCCGAGAATATTCAAATGTATGCCTGAGTTTCTTACAAGAAAGGTAAGTATAACTGAAGGATCAGTTATGCTAAAATCTGATTCAAAATGCCGTAGTATAAAATAGAGATTTATAGACCTTTATAGAACACTTTTATAAAACTTTTAAACATTACTTTCCAAAAGATTTGTTTTAAAAAATATTTTACCAGGAGACGTGTTGGTACCTCCACTTGGTTAAGCTTTTTCCCTGGTGTTATAGAGTTTACCAATGCTCCTGAGCCAATCAATATGACAGACTACCACCTAAAAATTAGTTCAGATATCTACAAGTTTGTAATCAGATCGTGAGCTGTTATGCAAATAGATCTCTAAAGATCACAACTGATACAGGATATAAATCAAAGCATACTTTTATACAGGCCTTTTTTGTGAAGAAAGTAAGTAAGTAAATACAATCAGCATGGCTCAGTTCATTAAGTAGTGTAGTTCTTGTCATTTTTCCTGGTACTCAGAAGCATTTAACAACAACAAAGCATATATGGAATGGCCTTTTATTCTTCATGATAAACTCAGTCTTTATAATCTCAGAAAAACTTTTGGACATGTCACACTACGGACAGTAAATAGAATGAAATTAAAAGTCTTGACATTTGCCATGGTCTTCACGACATAAACTATATCCAAAATTCTGAAATTTGTAAAAAGATTTTTAAATCTTGTTTATAGCTAAGTATTTTCTCACCAAAAGAAAAGAAAAGAAAAGAAAAGTAAAGAAAAGAAAAGAAAAGAAAAAATTAGATTTTGACTCTTTCTAGGGTAAAGTTAACTTCACAAGCCACATGGCTCCAATCTGCATACACTTCATAAACCCACTGATAACACAGGCTAATCTTTTAGTAATTGTAGTTTATATTGTCCAGGAGTTTAATGTTTACACCTAACAGAGTTTAGTGTCTGTGCATATGACTTAGGTGTAATGATCCCCTATTTAGTGTGAAATCTAATTCAAATCTGATTGTTTGTGCAGTATTTGAATCACCTCTGCTGATTTTAGGATTTGAAAAAGCAAAAGTTTGAATACAGATCCCTAAAAAATATAAAGAATAAACAGTCCAGAGATTTAAAATATGCCCATTTTTAAGGATAAAAAGTCAACTGGGAATGTGTGCGCATTTCTCATATAAAAACATGTGCAAATGAAAACAAGTGAAAAGGATAGGAGCTTTGGAATTGGGTAAGTTAGTCCCTAATACTCATTCAAATTATATCAATGTTAGTGATCAATTTCAATTGCTCTCTACAAAGGCAATGTATTTTTGAGAAAGCTGCACTTTAATAACCATATAATTTAGCTTGGTCATTGGTTCTGACTCTTGGTAAAGGTGATCATGTTTTGTCTCACTTTTTCCATCCATGTAATGGGTATAATTCTAATTCTATCTATACAAAGAAGGACAAGGGGAGATACAAAAGAGTTAAAGATTCAATTTAAGGGAGATACACAAGCTAGGTATTCAACTTAGATAAGTGTGATACAACCACACACACACAAAAGGGGTGGGGGGTGGGGTAAGAACCCACCTGCCAATAACCTGGTTTTAGTCTGAAATAAAATTTCCTGGAGCAGTAGGAACTTCAGCTAGTAATTTATGATCCTGCTTATGTGATAATCTTCTATGATAAGTCTCAGCTCTAACATGCATGTGTGCATGAGAATGTGTGTGTGAAAAAGAGAGGGAAAGAGAGGCAAAAGACACTGTTGCTCACTAACTGGCACTCAATGAGATACTTAATTTGTTGTAATAAAGCAAAGAAAAAGTAGCTGTCAGTTAAACTGCCATTTCTGTCACACTTTTTAATAATAATGCTCCTGTAATTACACTGTGGTTCTTTATACTTACTTAGTAAAAGCTTGCTTAGTTTTAGCATGGAAAACAATTTATGAAATTATAGAAACAGACTGAACACAGCGGTTCATTTGTTGAAGCAATTATCCAGATCCTTGTCAAAAAAGAGAGAGAGTAAAGACTGTGATGTGCAAAAAATGTTTCTAATTCTATGCTATAATACATACAATATGTCTGTGGTTGTGTTGGATTATTTTAATAAACTGCAGTCGAAATATATTTGTCACAACACAAAGGAAGGGTGCTATCAATTGTCTTGCCAGATATTTTAAATTAGTCACCAAAACGTCTAGCCAGGGTTTCCTCTATGACCCTCAGATGAAGGGAGAGGCTTATTGGACAGTTTTTCCTGTGGGACTAGACAGATTCTTCTAATACTCAAGTATTTTGAATAATCTGGAAAATAACTGTAAAGTGAACTGCGGCACAGTTGCTTTTTTTAACAGACATGTTCAAATCAACCCTGAACACAAATCCAGTGTTGTTTTTGGCTGGTTATCACTCAGAAATGAGCTTCCCTAATAGTTCTTAGTAAAAATGGATAGGGGCTTTATTCCTTCTTTTGGGAAGAGTAAAGGGTATAAGAACTGAGTTGTTGCTCAGCTAAAAGAGCAAAGAAATACTTAGAAAAATCTGAGTACACGGTCCAGAAAATTTCAACATTAAAAAGGGAAAGATTGAAAGTACTGAAAGCAAAACACAGACATGTTCAATACCCTATGCAGATTCATGAAAAAATCTGCTGCTTATTAGAATGCAGTCATTTGTATAACAAGTTGGAAAGAGAGCATCTTAAAGCAAGCACTCCAGAAACATGTTTACTACCAAGACTTTCACTTAAATTCATTACTTTTTGTAATTGTCTGTTCTCTCTTGTAAAACATACTTCATTTATCCTTCAACACAATGATTTATAACAAGTAAATGTTTTCTTTCAATGATTTCTAAAAGGAGAAAAATGAAAACTTTATATTATTTAAACTGAAAATGTATCAACCAGTTTCTTTTCTTTAGCTTGGAGCTTTATATTTCAGCAAAAAATAATGCTGTAGGTTCTTTGTTATAAACTTATTTTTTCTGGACAAAATGTGGGAGAAAAGAAGACATAGTAGACAGGACAAAGCAAAAATGGCATCCAAACACAGGCCACGAATCGTGAAAATGCTACAAAATCTTCACATATTAAAATGTGGATGAAGTTTCTTCCTTTCCCACCTCCCCCAACATCTGGAGGTAGTTTGGTAGAGAAATTTCCAGAAACCAAACAGTATCTCCGCTTGACGAGCTCTTTTCATTCACAAATAAACAATTAATGAAATGGGCAGCTAATTTCCAAAGTGTTCATATTCATTAGACTGTTTCCTGAAAATAAGTAGCTGTTCCATGGTGCAGTGCCCAAATAAAATGGTACTGCTATTCTTTCTCCAAACATAAAAGTATTTTAAGATTATCTATTTGCATTTCATTTATTTTAGCAACAAAATTGGAAACAGAAGTGTTCTCCACTTTAAAAAGATAAATAAATTTGCATAATAAAATAAGGGATATAACTTATCTTAAGATGTATTCTACCTGAATCACTGAATGTCACTACGTGGACCACACTTCATCATGGGGAAAAAACTACGTTGTATTTTTTTTGTGTATCACATTTCTGAATTACAGAGATTAAATCATTTTATGGTACGACAGGCTGTAATATATATTCCTTTGAGCATGGCAAGCAAGGTGGAAAAAAAACTCTGCTTTGCAGAACACTGAGCTGAAACAATTACAAGATAGAATTAATTTCAATAGTCAGCAGGGAGACAGAAGTGTCTGCTAGATACCAACTACATACCTACACTTACAAATTCTGGTTACCACTTCTGACCAGAGACTCATACCAGAAACTGCTCTTTCCACTCAGCTGGCTTTTTACATGCTGCTTAATGCCAGGAAAAGAAACCTCCTTGAATAATTTTTTTCAGCTGGTGCTCTACTCTGTTATTTTTTTCCTATAGATCTTATGGCACAGCTCTGCTTGAGCTGTATGCATATTTAAATCACAACCATTTCCATTCTGTAAAGAGAAATACCAGGTTATAGTGCTTCATCTCACATGCACTAAGCAAAAGATGCAGCAGTAACATTACAGTGTTTTGACATCCTCACTCTTTCAGCCCTAATAACAAACTGCGGAAAGAGAAATGTGCCCCAGCTTTCCACGGGGCATGAAAAGAAGTCACTGAGCAATGAGTGACCCATTCTACCCATTCTAGAATTTCATTCTACCAACTTGGTTGTGGTGTCAGTGGCTTCTAGAGAAAGCTGTCAGGACAGCCAGCCAGTGGGAGAAACATCTTAACCTCTACAGCAGGATTCCTCAAGCTCCTGTTTACAGACCATCACTCCATTCAGGGCTGTTTACAGGACATTTGAAGAGCAACATGAGTCAACTCTTGGTAATAGTAATGACAACTATGAAAAAATATTTATATAGCACAGTACATTTATTTAATGTTTTACAAACGGAATGCCTGATACTACAAACACTAACCTCCTGGTAAAACACTATTCTGAATAACTTCAGTCACTAATAATTTTATTTTTCTTCACATACACAAAAGTTCAAGACCAAGGCGACCTTTGGACAAGTCACTTAAGTAGCTAGTCCAGGTAACGTGGCTTTTGTTTCAGATACAGTGGTGTGAACTCAGATTCTTCTATAAATAAACAATTCCATACACTTTAATTAAATACTACTTTTAAAAATGCATGAGTGATCTAAGTAACATGCTCAAACTGAATGCTGATCTGTGTGTCAAGCTCTTACACAACTAGACTAGCCACAGTATGCATAGTGAAGAGAAAAGAAGAGAGAGAAAGGAGAGGAGAAGAGAGAGAGGGAAGAGAGGGGAGAAAACAATCTGGATCCATCAGCAGTCACTTTTAGTCATGTGAATGAATAATGCCAAGAGATAGGAGAATGCAACTCTGCACATGAAAGAGACCAGTGAAGTACTTCAGGCCACTTAATTTCTGAATAAGAACACTCACACATAGCTTTATCAAGGTTTAACTAAACCACTTGTAAAAATGGATTCAGAAGATCTTCTTTGATTGTCCCTGCACCAACAATGTCCAGATCGGACTTTTACCTTCAAACAGCATCCAGAGAGGAATCTGAAAGTTGTCAGCCAGTTTAATTTACTCCGAGCCTAAGAAAAGGATAGTCTACCAGTCTACCAGTCTACCATGGTAGTCACAGTCTACCATTATTACACCGTGGAAGTCATTTTCCTTCACTTTTGCTTCAGTTTCCCATCTGGAAGTGAGAATAACAAAAATCACCTCCTTTCCATAGTGCTTTGAAATTGAGAGATGTAAAGTACAGTGCACAAACTCTGTATTCTGTTTGCTCTAAAGATTCATGACCAATCCATACAGCAGGTAAAATATTCTCTATTGAGACAAAAAACACAGAACTTAGCTGTTTCAGAGCAGAAAAGCCCTCTCCCTTAAAAACAGACAAAACATCCAACAACTGCACAAATAAAAATCACTGCCACCTACTAGCAGTATCCCACTGGGGCCAAGTTTAGCCATTGAACATATAAAAGAGTTAAGTAGTCAGCAATAGCAGTTAGATAGTTGGGAGGACTAAGGCATGAACTTGCCTACTATGCTGAGTATCTCTATGCCTTCCAAACACATCTAAGCTTCAAGTATATCTTGAAGCATATCCAAGCAACTGTTGACCTGTTTTCTTTTTTTGGTCTTCTAAAATGGAAACCCGCAAGTTGGTTGGTTGGTTCCATAAACTTTTAAAAATTAGTTTGTATCTGATGGCCTGAAATAATTGTTGTTGTCTCTTCCACAATAAATTCAGGTATCAAAAAACTTGATTATACAATAATAATTGCACTACCTTTTAGTTCATGGATTCTTCTGTGGACAATATAATCAGAGAACATACAACTGAAAGATTAAATAGCAATGATGAGGGGATTCCTCAGTCTGAATACCTTGCTTGAGGTCTGCTACAAATCATGGTCCTTTCAGGTGGAGGATAAATCACATTGCTTCATTCAGTCAAGACCAAATTTCATAAGGTCACTGTTCATAACTGTCAGCAAACTGAGTTTGCAGGCCAACACTGAAAAGTAGTGAAGACTGTAAAGTACACACACTGAATCTCAGAAGCAGAGTGTGAATGCATTTGGGGGTAAAATGCATTGATACACACTATTAATATGAACTTCTAGATTTTAACACAATAGGGTAAAGTAGTCTATTTTTCATATATGAAACTACTTTTTCTATGCCCTCTGTTTTTCTGTTTCTGCATTGCAATCATTTATTTATTTATTTATTTTTGAGTTGACCCTCAAACACCACAATACAAGTGTAACCACAGTATTCTCTATTATAGAACAAGTCTTTCACTAATCAGACTTAACTCTGTATCTGTTGTCAATTGCTAAGGAAAACATAAACAGTAAGTAAGACTCATAGATTTGGCATTAAACTACAGGAGGCAAAAGATCAAAAACTCTACATAAGAAACAAAACACATCAAAACCTCATAAAGGATTGCAAGAGGCATTATGATAGAAGACTATACTTGCTTTTAAAATAAATTATTCAAAAATGCAAAACAAATATTTTACATATTTTAATATGTTAAAAAAATAAGATACATCTCTGTTTTAGGTAAAATGACAAAAATAATGACTAATCTTCAGGTCTGCATTTCCGTAAGAGAGCTTCTTAAATTACTCCTGTAGTTATGAATTTTAAATGACTACATCTTCAGAATCATAAACTTAAATTTTAGTTGTTTGTAAGATATGAAAAATTTCCATGTAGACATAAGACATTTATGTCCACATATATGGTACACATTTTGAAACTTGTAATCTAAAATTAAAAAATGCTTTCTCAAATTTATAATGCAAAAGCCTTTTTTCAAACTGTGATTATAGAAACAATTTCACAATAAGAGACTTCTTGAAATTTACAATTTTTTCATGTGTTCACATTTTTGATATGAAACAAACTCTCTTCTGACAATGTGTCTAACTCAAAATATTCTGGACAGGAAATGAGCCAGTGTATGTACTATCCTTACAGATAAATAGAAGGGAATTTCATTGCTACATGGGTGATCACAAAACTTTTAACAAAGATAAAACCATGTAAAACACAACACATGCCCATTTTTCATATAAGACAAAGGGAACAAAAATTATTCTGTTTATCCAATTTCCATGTTATTTTTATTGAGTCTGATCTGAGTATTATGAGAATTATGAAAAGTGTTATTTTCTGATTTAGGCTTTCAGGGAGTAATGCAAAGCATGCTGTCAAAAGTGACAATGAAAATTTCTGAAATATTAAAACAATTAAGGAGGTAAGCTTTAGCAACAGAATGGATAAAGTAATTCCTTTAGGTTACACAACCTAAGACAATTTATAAATAAAATAAATAAAATATTCTCATTTCCCTCTTTAGTTACAAACATCAAAAAAATCAGGAAAAAAAATGTCTTTGTGCAAACATTAGTCACACTTTTGCAGGAATAAAAGGTTACAAATAGAAAAATCTTTCAGATAGTGAGCTATTCTTAGCTGCATAGTGAACACTAGTAAACACTGAAATCCAGTTCAGAAACAGTACACATCAGGAAAGCAGCAGTAATATTCTGTTTCTGTATACACTCAAATGCTTTTGTCCAGGACCTAAAACTAATGACATCTAAATAACATGTAAACTCTACATTTACCATGCAAAATTCTATACTTTATGACACAATCGTTTTAGTCTGAAGAACTTTTCTCCCAAATGTTTATAGCACCATGCCAGTTACTTCAGTTGAGCTGACACAATGAATTTAAAATGGTCTAATACTTTTGACTTACCAACAGATTAGCACATGATTAGCTAGAGTAAAAGGATTATTATGACTGCTGTTATAAGATATTAACACTTTGGTAATGCATTCTAGGGATGCTACATATATTTTCCACATTGAGAAAGCAGAAATAAGAGTTGCTTAGTTTTATTGATGATCTTGCCGTGAAGTAACAGAGTGCTCTACTATTAATTTTTTAAACCTTAACATTTTTATTTTTTTTCCCCGACGATCATATAAGCTGATTACAGCTTATAAATGGGCTACAGAAAGAGTCAACATTCAGTCTTCCTTACAACACCAGGTTAACTGATGCATGCACACATGCTTACACAATCCCCCACACAGACTTTATTATGAACAACTAGATTCATGTCCGAATTACAGTGCCGCATTAATATACTTAGCAAGACAGAGTTATGTTCATTGAAGTTTGATGCCAGTTCTGTGAAGAACTGGATTTTCAGGAGAGTAGGGAGGGTAGGATGAAAAGAGAGAGAAAACGTCAACTGGAGGGAGGATTCGGGGGACAGCTGAAGTGTGAAGTGATCCAGCAGCTTTTTGGTACAGTTTAGACTTCTCTTTGGGAACGCAACAAAACAACAGCTACAAACTTAACCCAACGACACTGGCAAGACTGTCAGCCTCAATGCTAAGCACCCATGCACTGAAATTCAAACTCTAGCTGCCAACATGTTAACAGATAGGAAACTTTTTCCTCTACTGCCAAAGGCAGTATGTTCTTGTGCCTGTACTTCTGTTTCATGTACACATTGACACTCTTCTAGATGCATTAATTTGTCACTGTACTTCTTTGTTCTCTTTTTAAATTCAAGCTCATTTTGTTACGCTTAAGTTTGTAAAAAGCATATACATTGTAGGTACAGAAAGAATACAGGAAAATGTGACTTGAACTGAAGGCTAGGATTTTCTGAGAGTTTCAGAGTTTATAGTCAATTACATAAAGGTAATAACTGATGATCAATAGTGAGTTACAAGAAATCGTAAATAAGGATAAAAAAAATGGTTCTGTTATGAATGTACTAACAGAAGAACGTACTTGGAAGAAAACTGCATTCCTTAGTTTTAAAATTGTCATCATTTCAAGTTTTTTTGTAAACCAACATGAAAGGGAAAAGAAAGACAGTGAAGGATCTCAAATTTTAAGTCATTTGTTAATTTTGGGATGCAGATCACAATTAAGCACTGCTGGTTAGGATGATTACAAAAGTAAAACAAGATGGTGTTTTCTGCATGTAAAGAAATGCTTATTTTTTCTGCGTGACTATTTAAGTGTAAATACAGTTAACAAGAACTTGAGTTACAAGGTGAGATAAAAACTACAAAATGCGAAAATTCTGTTTTGCCTCCACAGCATTATCTGGTTCCCCTTGTTGTCATCCAGCCAGGGAAAAAAACACTTACAGAAAACTCACCAAAGATCAAACTGTGTCTGGTGACAGCAGTGTCCAAGCTATAAGTAATGTTCAAAGGATTCAACAATGCCTGTGACTGATCATTCTCTTTCCCTTGCCATCACCTGCTGATTTTGTCCAGGTGTTTTATGGCTATCTTGAGGCTCTGGAGAACAGACTGAAAGAAGACCTTGCCAATTTCTTTTGTCTGGGATTGTGAATTCCTTACACAGATGGTGGACAGCCACAGGCTGGCCAACTCCAGGCACAATTGCCTTCACCCTCAGAGGGAATGCATGAGAGCAATACTATCTTCTCCCAAAGTACTGTCTGTAACATGTCTGTGGTTAGGGAATAGGACAAGATGCCTTTTCTCAAGCAAAAAAAAAAAATTCCTCTTGTCCCTGCCACAACAATATCAGGAAAAAATAAAATAAAATAAAATAAAATAAAATAAAATAAAATAAAATAAAATAAAATAAAATAAAATAAAATAAAATAAAATAATTTGGCTTGTATTAGTAAATTAAGCATTCCTAAGCAATTCAAGAAGTTTGTCTAATAAGATAATCTTGTGTTAACATGGTTTTGTAGTATGTTTACAGTCTCTTAAGTATTCCAAACAAATCCTGCTAAATCTTACTCACTAAGCAAACTGAGCCACTTCTGGCAGCAGTTTTTTAAGATGGGCACCAGACATGAGCCACCTCACCTCTCTTCTCTTACCGTTTGCTTACAAGAAAACCCATTACCTATGCAAATGACTGCTAAATGTGCAGTTACCTTATCGTGCAAGTACCTACATAGTATCTATGTACTTTTTGCCTGCAGTGATGTCAGTGCAATCTTGAAAATGGATATTTAAAGTAAAACTGCCACACTCCCACTTGTGACCTCTTAAAGTGTGACTATGTACCAGGGACTGGAGTATATGTAAAAATAAATTTCACCAACACTTAGAGAAACAACAAAGCAAATTTTACAGAAAAAATAAATGACTACACATGGTTCTTAAAACTGGAAGGGCCTCGAAAAATGTTTATCTTACATGCATTTCATTATGAAGACCTAGACACAAATCTTGTATGACAACTATTTTATGGACAATTTCTGTGTTCTCATACTAATATCAAAAATATTGCTAGAAAACAAATAGTATCTAAGAATCTAATTACAGACAGACTGCAGGAATCATAGAGCTGTACCTATCCCACATGCTGTTTTAGTTTTTCTTGTAGGTGATGCGAATGAACTCTGAACTCGTCAATAAGATATAAGGCAATGTACTCCTCTTAGATCCTCAAGACACAGACTGCACCCCCACATACACATTCTGCCTCGGAATCAATGTTAACATATACATACGGAGAGCAGAGCAACGGAGCTATGGAGCTGATTTCTGCCATGCAGATCTGAGAGCTCAATTATGTCCAGCTCTAAATTATTGATTTTAATGATAGAGGGTGTAACATTTTCTTTTTCTCTCTTTTTTTTTTTTTTTTGAAAAGTATACTCAGCAGTTATAAAATCTAGCATCATGAATGTTAGAGAAGGAAGGGACCATTACATCACCCTGCCTATCTCCTGCCAAAGAGGGCTGCTTCCCTACTGTGCATTTTCTAGCCTTATACAAAATGTTTCCAATAATAACTCTCTGATATTTTAAATGCTCTGCAATATATTAACACTTTTTTTAAAAAACTTTGTGATTGTAAAACGAAAATGTAGTGTTCACAGGAAGGTGACAGGTAACCTTGGAACTACATCTCCTCTTTTTTCTACCACCACAGGTAGCAGCAGTAAAGCTTCTATACACTGCTCAGTCTACCAGCATGTCATAACCCTGACCTAAGGAGAGGTCAGTTTCATGGTTGAAAAAGTAGCTTAGCATGGCTCATTTCATCCTTCACCAACCTGCTGAGATTACTGACAACTTAGCCAATGTATTTATTTATTTTTATTTCTTTACTGTACCCAAACACAGAGATACTGCCACATCTATGTACTTACTGGTTATATCTGTAAAAAGTCTGCTGTGGCTGGCCCTATGCAAACACCATCCGGAACTCTTGCTGATTACTTTTTCACAAAGATGCAGAAAGCATCTCTGTGGCTTCACAAGAAGCTTCCAAATTGAAGTATCCACGTCTCCCATACAGAACTCTTTTAAAGTTAACTTTATTCTCTTACACTTTCTAAGTACACAAGTACTTAGTACTTGTCCTAAACTGAAACATGAGAGATAAGAGTGACTAGTAGGGCAGGCAGGGCAGGATCCGGCAGCCTAATGAAATTAAGTGAGTTCCATGGACGAGGCTGTCTCACTATAAACTGAAATCCCCTGAACTCCAGCACCTCTGCCAAGCATTTAATCCGTAAAACCCTACATAACACAGCTGTGTTCAGGGGAGGAGGTGGGTGGAACTGTTTGTTTATTTTAGAAGGTTTTATTTGTTTCCTTTTCAGTTTTCTGAGACACACGTATATCTACTCCACAAACATTAAAGAGGCACATTCACTGACGGTGGTGATGGTAATGTCACACCCTAGTAAGTAACGTAAAAGTGACAGTGGACAAATTGTTCCTAGGTGAGGAAAAACTGGATCCAAGTGTGTATGATGGAACTCACTTAAACTTGGCAGGATTGTCCAATGCAAGGAGCTCAGCCCAGGAGAGAAAGACAGGAGAACGGAATAAGAGAAAAAATGTGCCCACTGAGAATTGGACAGAGAATGCCATGCTGCCCTCAGATGTTAACAGCAGTCTGTTGATGGCCTGGCCCGAATTCAAACTGGTGACCTAAAGCAGAAAGACTCTGTATCTAACCAGTAATCCCCTGATCCAGGGTAGTTCACTTTTAATCAGAAAACAAAAATTACAGTCCCAGAGGAGAGAGACTTCACTGAAGGGCAACATGCTAGATACTTAAAAAATAATAATAAAAATTAAAAATTAAAAAAAATAAAGCTTATGAAAAAATATGAAATTTCTTCCTTCTATGTTAAATTAACTTTATCAAGGCTAAAAATTGGCGGGAGTTGGCAGGAGGGGGGAGGGAAGAGGAGGCACAGAGACGCATACACAACAGCACATTTCTTATAATTCTTGAATATTTCTCTCACTCAACTTGGATAGCCATTAATGGATGAAATTTCTTCAGTTACATTCTGTGATTCAGATTTTCATTACGTTATTACACTTTCTGGATTCAAATTTTACACAGGAAAAAAAAAAAGAAGAAAGACAAACAGTGATAGGGTAGGCAAGCATAAACCATGGAATGAAATTACATTCATTTAAAACATAATAAGAGTTTAGATCAAAAACCTTCCTGTTAATGGAGGCTTTGCAGCACAGCCTCAACACCAAAGTTAACTAGAGAGAATGCATAACATAAAAAGTGAAATTGTCTGCTTCTCTGAAATGACAAAAAATGCATTAACGTGGATTAAAAGAAAAAAAAACAAAAACCAACAGCAACAACAAAAAACATGGCATGTACTTTTTTCCTGAGACAACGTTAACTTCTTAGTTGATTCGTAAATGATTAAAGAGAACATGCTATGATTTTACAGTATATATTATTTACAAAATGTGACTACATAATCTTATTGAGTAGTATATTGTCATACTGTCAGTGCAGTTTTTGAGCACATCAAAAACCTTAATATGTCTAAGGTTAAATACTATTCAGAGCAGAAAACATATTTTATTAAAGTCTGATTTTTATTCTAAATTCAGCATGTTTTCCTTGCAGTTCCTCTTCTCTAGAGACTGTATCTATTGATCATATCTACATCTGTCTATCAACAGCAGGTTTTCTTAATACAAGGTGAGTTGCTTTTTTTTTTAAAAAATATCTTTTACATGAGTAATAAACATTGCTTTTTAATGTCAGAAACACACAGACTATGCTATGGACTGATAATGTGCCAACATTTTTGTTTTTAATTTAAACTCATTTTGAGTTTCATCGGCAAGGAAGAATAAAGCCTTGAAATGGTAACATTTGTTTTATTTTTCCTCTGTTCATTGACTCAAAATAAGAAAAGATAAAAGGATATGATAAAAAATTGAGCCAAAAAAAAGTTGCTTCAAGGCAGATATTTCTTTATGTCATGTTACAGTCTGGAACAAAGTTTTACACACTACTTATAACTCGGAAAAATGGTATTTTTATTTCAAGTCTTAACAATACATCCTTGATGTGCTACTGACACCCTAACTACAGCATTGCAAATGGTGCTGCTGTTGTAAACAATCTAATTCTTTCTTTTTACTGGGAGAATGTTGCAATCATTAAAGTATTCTTGCCCTCTGTATGCTTGGGAGTGGTCTGTCCATGAGTTATTAATAAACCATGGAAAGGTGCAGCAGCAGACCAACTATTCATATTAATGAATGCCTCATGAATATTCAGCTGCATGTTGACTCTTACCTCAGAGGACTAAAGGAACCAAAATCCAGACCCCTATTCGACCAGTCAATGCTCCTAATACTGTAATCCTTTATTTTGAATAATAGCAACTAAATCTCTAATACAGTCTCTGTTGCAAAACCAAGTATCTGTTGCTCCTGTAAGAGTGAGTGGATTGTTACCAACTTCATTATTAAATAAATAAAAGCATATATACAAGTACACATAAATCTTTAATCTTAAATCTTTATTTTAGCTTGAACTGCATTATCTGTAACTTAACATACACACAGATTTAGTGCTAAAATAAGTCACTGCTGCTTGCTGCATCACACATCGAAACTAAATCTACCTATTTGGTATTAATCTTCCCCTTCCAGTCAAACACTATGCAATATGCACGGGCAAATGTATGCATTAGAAGCACACACACAATTCAAAACAGTCTGACTGCCATTTTTCCTCTTCCTCATCACCTTTCACAGAGACTCTTGTAGACTTTTATTTCTGACTTTTTATATTTTGAATTGAATTTGCTTCACCATAATCTGTTCCAGCAACACCAGATATAGGGTGTAATAGACATAGAAAAATTCCAAATGGGACTTATCAAGGGCTTGTTTGCCTCAGTTATTTATCATTTCACCATTCTCTTACAAAGACATTTTTCTTTAAAGAACAACTCGCCTGTAGCCAAGATGTGAATGTACACTAGATATCCTTTCAGGGCCAGCATACACTTCCTTAACAAAATCCACCACTTCCTTTTCACGCTGAACAGAACTACTTCAATTCAGTACATCCTCTAAAAGTTAAAAGGGAGTGCCTTTACATGTAATAACAAGCACCTGGGAAGCCAATTGGAACAGTCAGAACATGTATTTTAATAAGTAGCTCTTAAACATTCAATAACATCAGTGGTAATTGGGCACAAAAATTGTTATTTACCAAAATAAATAAATAAATAAATAAATAAATAAAGATTTTCAGTCTGTTACACTCAACATTTTCTGTAAGGTTACATTAGACACACATTTGAACAAGCATGAATTCTTATGCATTTATTCAAATTATCTCAAACATATAGAGAATTAACTTTCTCTTGGTTAAAATTAAAGTCAGCTTTCTGTCCTTAAACCAGAGCCAATGGGGAAACAAAATATGTTTAGCCCTGAAATAGTTGTGGTAATTCAATCCCCACACTCTCCTTATTTTCTTGATGACAAAGAGAAACTCCCAACTGGCAAGGCCACCTGCACTGATTACTCCTCCATCCACACCCACGGAATATGAAAATGAGCCAATGATCATCAACCTTAATTTCTTCTAACATAAACATCAGCTTTTTTTTTTTTTTTTCAAGTTTGCTTCTCTAGAAACTCCCTTGTGATGGGGGGGGGGGGAACAAAACACAAGAGAGGAGAGGGAGGGGAAGGACAAGGGGGAGGGGAGGGGGAGGAGGAAAAGTAAAAGGAGGGGAAAAGTCATAACTGGGGATGGGGAAAAAATAATCAAGATGACTGAAAAGAACGTCATGGTCTTTTTTTCTTCTGTTCCATACAGAAGTTCTGTTCCATAACTTCACAACACTCAGATACAGGTATTTTGAGTCACTATCATCTCTCTTGATAGTAGCTTCTTTCCCTCCCAGTCCCTCTCTCCAAGCGATAAAAGAGACTATATATATATATATATTTTATTTTTTTCCAAAAAGATATTCCTAGATAAAGGCAGTTGGTAAAAACAAAGATGGGTCTGGATGTCAGGAATGCAGGTGTGGCCCAGTGTCAGTACTAAAGGGCCAAGCACAACTGGGTGGGACGTTTCCAGTGTAACAACTTCAAAATACAGTAGAGAATGCATCTCACACCTCCTGGTCATCCACATTCGGTTACTGCCAACTAGAATCATTTTTGGTTCACACTGTGTGAGGCTAGCTCCCACCAGTATTACATCACCTTCTAATGGATAAGGCACTGATTAGGACTGTCTGAAGAATATCACATATATGTATTATATAGTGTATGTACAAGTAATATATATAATACATACAAAATAATAACACTGCAGAAATAATTGTTTATATAATACAAATGTGTGTACTGAAAACAGATACTCTGTTATCGTGTTAAGTCTCCAGACAGAGCTAGATAGACCTGAACCAACATTTTCCAAAAAGTTACACATTTATAAAATGGAAAATTTATCAATTCATTTGTGTATGCTTGGACATCTACTCTGCAGAAGTAATATTTTCCTGCAAATAATCTAAAAATCATTATACAGCCAAATAAAAGCAAAGAAGGTTTTAATATATCTTCTTTTCTTCATTAGAATTACTGAATGAAAAAGCAAATGAATGTTCAAAGAACATAACAAAAGTGTGATTGTATTACCTTCAGATACATTACAACAAGCTGTTTGTCGCCTACCAAACACATACAGCAGGGCTTCTGTGGAGACCAGGAGGCAGACAGTAACTTTGATCACGCAGACATTCCTCATTATTTCAGACCTCAAATCAAGTAGCAACAGTCAGGGGAAGAAAGAGGTGAGAGACATGGGGCTGCTGGGGAGGAAAAGGGAAGCAGACTGCAATTTTGTCCTAGGTTCAGCATCCTAATTTAAACAAAAACAGGCTGTTGGCATCTCTGTGCTTCCCTACACCCCCTCTCCCTTCCCCATGCTTCCCAGCCTCCTGGTTCACTAAAAATGACAAGCACATTTCTAGCCTCTGCTTTTTTATCAAGCTGACAAAGGTCAACAACACTAGCCAGAAGAGTGTTGAAGTATTCAGTGCCACAGGTCATCCTAATAGATACTGGAGGGACTCATTGCAACACCACTGTAAGCCAAGACAGCATGATTTTCAAGAGGCAGCACTTTGCACGTTCACAGCCTGCTTAATTTAATACAATACTGGCCTCATGTTTGCAAAATACCATCAGCACATTTCAGAGCTGGTATCTTTCTGTGGGTGACAGTAAGGTGACTGAATTCAGGCATGTTAACAGATGCACCTTTTTATGCTCTGTTAAACCATGTCACAGACTACAGCCCCTAAGTGCATTCCTTTATTTATGCTGCAGCCAGCTGAGCTAATTATCAGGGACAGACCTAGTAAAAGGTCTCTGTAAAGTCCAGTGGCTGTGTACGTGTGTAAAAAGGACAGGAAGGGAAAAGGGATGGGGTGGGGTGGGGTGTGGTAGGGGGTGGAGAAAGACTCTTTTGAAAGCATGTTCTTTAACACATGGCTTTGAAGTCTTCATGTTGTTTCATCAGTGTTGTGTGTATGTATGTGTGTGTGGTGGGGGACTATGAGGAGGGGGGAAGAGGTGAACCAGCAGCTTGAGAACATAGTTATGTTTAATTCAAACGTGCTGGTCCCCCCACCCTTTATTATTATTATTATTATTATTATTATTATTATTATTATTATTATTATTACTATTACTATTACTATTATTATTATTATTAAAACAGTCCAAACATCTATAAGGTCCAAACATCTATATAAAAAAAATAGTACAAAAATCTCTTAAACACTAAAAAATAAGGGAAGATTTTACCCCTGAAAAAATAATTTATAATTCTAAACAAAACAGTTTGTTACCCCTCTCTGCACATTTTTTTTCTTATTTTATTATGTGTGTGCAAAGGAACACTCACTTACAGCTCTCCTTCTACCAAATCTTCCAATATACCAAATGTTCTCTATAAGCTTTTATGCCATAGCCATATTTTATCAGTAGCAACAGCTACCTTCTTTCAAAATTCATAGCAAGTTTGGCTGGTTTTTAACCAAATGAATGTCTTTTGCTTGCATGACTTCTTCCTGTACTACAGTTTTCAGTTAAAAAGATCATAATACTTAGAGAAAAGAGAGAAAAAAAGGACTTGATGATGACAATTTTTTTTACTACTTATGACTAAATGACCTTAACAAAAGAAGTAAATCATTTGTCTTATGAGCAATGTTTTTTTTTTTTTTTTTTTTTTTTTTTTTACAGTGTACAATTTAGCTAATAACTGGTTGGGGCCAATCTTTAACAAGTCACATATTTCCATTGTCCCTTCACCCCCTGCTTATGCTTTTACCACATCCTAACAAAAACATGACCAGAACTGGTGAAAAACATACGGTTCCAACTAATGAATCACATACTTTCCCGCAAGTGCAGTAAGTACTACCAGCTGTGACAGTCTTGCTTTGGCAGTGGAACTAGTGCAGAACAAGGCCGACACATCTGAAACCAGCTGTACTGAAAAACCACAAGCAATATAAGTCCGTCTGCCTTCTCAGGGGCTTCTTTGTCTCTGTCTGTGTCTCTGCTCTGTCCCTAAAACTTGCCAGCCATCTTGTTTTGACAGAGTTCAGAGTTTCAGAAGTTTCAAGGGGGAAAAATCCGCTGATTCAGGAAACCGGGTTTCAAGAAAATGATAAGGAGGTCTTTGTCAAATGAGCCCAAGTCAGTAAATTTAAAGAGACAGAGTATGCATCTACACATCTGCTCTGTTTGTACTTCAGTTTAAAGCACAGGAAAAGATACACATATACCTCAACATATGTATGTCCATAAATTTGTATTTGAACCATGAAGTGCAGACAGTGCTCATGAATGGGGGAGAGGGGTGGGAGAATGGTGTCATGAGGTCTCGGGATTTCATCACATTAAATCTGAGAAGGTCACAAGGCTCAGAAATGTCTTAGTTAATCTCTAATTATATACATCATCCCAATGCTAAAACCAATGAAAGTTATACCTCGACTCACCACTTTATATGGTGTATATGCCACCAATTTTATTGAAGACTGTTCCAGCACTGTTTCAGAGAGGCTTTTAAAAAACTTGAGGGGGACAATTTCTTCATTCTTCCAAATGTTAAGCCAGGTACTATAATTAACACAAGCCTACTGCACTGTACTGAGATAATGTGGATAAAAAAGCAATAAATTAATAAAAAAAAAAAAAATCAGAATTCATCTAAAGGACTCTTCCTTCACAGGAAAAAATGTAACACTCAAGTATGATGCTCCAGGTCCTTCCAGAACTTAAAGCAAGTACTGAATACTATACTGGGAAGTTTCCTTTTCATTCCTTATCTTCAAAAGAAAATGCTCTGGCTTCCATTCCTGCAGAAATGGAAGGTGTAAGCCCTAGTATTCTCAATAATAAATAAATAATAAAGATCAAATCAAGATCTTGGTCCAGGACTGATTTCTCCTTATCTTGCAAATTGTGAATTTTAGAAAATATTCATATAGGAATAGGTGATTTTTTTTAGCAATTTTTTATTATTAATATAATTAATAATGCATTTTTCAGAATTTTAGAACAGATTTAGATTAAATAATTGTCTTGTTATGGATTATTAAAAATACTGCAATACCTGTAATATCATCACCTACATCACATAAGGTTTTTCAGCATCACATCACATAAAGTTTTCCAGCAGACGGAGATGTTCCCATTCAGTTATATTTTATATGTATATTTATATAAAATTATATCAAAATGCACAGCACCCTCTGACTGCTTTTTGTATAATGTATACATGTGGTCACAAACACTGAGCATGTTTAGCAGCATTAAGGCGTTTGGTTCTCACTCAGGATGGTCACATTACCCCTAAGCTGTAAAGACATTAAGTGAGCTTTTGTGAGTCTGCCTGTCAAGTGCAAACAACGCTTTAATGCAGTGCCATGCCACCAAATATTTTGTATGCATACGTACTTTGCCAAAAAACTATTTTAAGTATACTTTAACATATAAATACATGTAGTTTGATCTCTAGCTATACTACACACCTGTGATGTCATATTAAGATCAACATAAGCACTACAAGTCAAATTTTACAGACCTTCCTCTGACGGAGAAAAAAAATATAAAATAAACAGATGAAAGTATTTAGAAATGAGAAACTTCCCAGTCAGCTCTGTCGTACCAAATAATACGCCATAAAATTTTAGGAATGGTTATGGCTATTTTTCTCTCCTAGACATGCCATGTAATCTACATGGAAGCTTGGATTGCTCCATTTTTCAGAAGGCAAAGTAAAACTGTATTCATCCAATTCTGGGTCATGGCTATCATCTCCTGAGTTTGTAGCCAATTATTGTCTCTCTTATAGCAAAAGTAGACTGATGCTCTTCTTACATTGCAACTGAGGCTCTCACTAGGAATAGAAAATTAGGAAAGGAGATCAAGGGATGCTGATAGTCATCTCCATCCTCTCTTTCTTGATACAATAATCTGAAGACAACTCAGATATAGGTCCTCTAAAGAGCTGCACTGGATGGACTTGGATTTTAAAGTGGTGTCATTGTTGTTGCTTTTTTTTTTTTTTTCTTGGGGGGGGGGGTGGTATGTTTGCCTGCCTTCCTTCCTTCCTTCCTTCCTTCCTTCCTTCCTTCCTTCCTTCCTTCCTTCCTTCCTCTTTAGTTCTTCTTTCTCTCTCTTTCTTTCTCTCTTCCTCTCTCTCTCTCTCTCTCTCTCTCTACTTCTTTGTTTCTTTCTTGTCTTGTCTTTTGGGGGCTGAGGGAGAGGGAAAAATAGGTATAGCATCTTAGGAAAAGAAGTTGTTAAGGTGTCTGATGTATTACCCTAACATCAGCCCTGCACAGCAGCAGCCTTTTAGTAAATATAAGCTAAAAGGAAATTGCAAACTCCAAACTCTTTACACACTTAAAAATCACTTTTTTTTTTTTTTTTTTTTTAACTGTAGGGAAGAAAGTGGTTAGGTTTTAATGATTTACTGGTTTACCTCAAATTACGAACTAATAAAATATATTTCCTCTTAAAATGAAAAAGGTCTTCAGCAGACCTTTGTAGAGTCACATAAAGAATAGTCATAACAATACCAAACTGCAATCATTGAATTAGCTTTATGACTTTATACTAACTTTTAATGTAAGCTTTTTTTCTCTTTATGAGCACAGAAAGTCACACCTTTCAATTTTCCTAAATTCAAAAGAGAAAAAATGAAGGAAGGAAGAGAGAGAGAAAGAGAGAGAAAGAGAGAGAAAGAGAGAGAAAGAGAGAGAAAGAGAGAGAAAGAGAGAGAAAGAGAGAAAGAGAGAAAGAGAAGGGAAGGAAGGAAGGAAGGAAGGAAGGAAGGAAGGAAGGAAGGAAGGAAGGAAGGAAGGAAGGAAGGAAGGAAGGAAGGAAGGAAGGAAGGAAGGAAGGAAGGAAGGAAGGAAGGAAGGAAGGAAGGAAGGAAATAGGAAGAATCAAATCAGTCAAGCAGCATAAGAAAGAATTGGGAAATCAATTAGAAATATCCAGCACCAACATGGGGAGGGATAACTTTTGCAAAATATCTTTTATAACCTCATTTATAAGTATACAGCTAATTCTAAATCCCTGTTATTGGAACATTTATTACAATGATTATGAACTAAATCATCATATAAACAATATGCCCTTTTAGCTAGTATTTGGACTTCCATTTTTTTTTCTTGCATGGATATTTTATGGAAATTAAAATTCAATTCAGTATAAAGTGATTTCAAAAACTCCAATATAAAGTATCCTGTATGTTAGCACTCCTTGCTACTGTTTTCAGAGTAGAGCAAAACACAGTCATGGATATTCCCCACACTGGAAACAGAAGCTATGTTTATACCGTTTCAATTAATTTGTATTTATTAGTTCAGATTTTTTCATTCACATATTTCCAAAGAACATTACAGCAGAGGAACTAACTTCTGATATTAATTAAACAAAGAAACCTATTCATTTATTTATTTATTTTCTGGGGAAAAAAAAAAAAAAGAAAAACAAAACAACAACAAAACAAACAAACAAACAAACAAACAAACAAAAAATCAATTAGGATTCAAAAGCAAAGTCATGTGACATAGCCAACTGCAAAATTAATCCAATGTTTTCCAGTACAGGTAGGACTGTTTGAATTGAAACTATTTCTTTTTCCATCAGTTGTATGAATCATACAAATTACAGCCCACTTATAAACCAAAAGGACTGAATAAATTCACTACACAAATTAACTGTTTGACTAAACCGGGTTGTAATTAACAGCAGTGATGACAAAAAAGTGGAAGCTACTATTAGTTAATAGTTACTGTTCAATGTTAGAAAATTGTATAATTTCTCATAAGAAGAAGAATTATAACCACAGATTTCAGTATGATCGTAACATTCACTGCTTCTCTGATGGGCAGATGCAAATAGAAATCACCAACCCACCTACCTTCAGCTACTACTTGAATTCCTTTGGAAATAGCTAGCCTTTTCTCCCAGGGAAGGGAGCATCCAAGGCAACAAAAGATGTTTTAAGGTTGTCTGTTCTTCAGCATGTCAGCTGGGTGACACAAAGTTCTCCAGGTGTTGAGCCAAGTGAGGCAATAGAATAAACATCTCAAAAGCACACCTGCATGAGGCAGATGTACAAACACCATAGAAGACTGTGAATCTAAAATTTAAGTAATTTTTTCATGTTTATATGAATATACTTTAATTTCCTCTTCGCATCTACATGAAAAAAAAAATTTTCTCAGATATATATGTGCAATTCCACAGTTCTTCAGTGAGAAATGTGGTGTGCTTTTTATGTGAGAACACATAATACACAGGCTACTCAGTTTGTTCTTTAGGGTTTTCTTTGTCTTTTTTTTTTTTTTTCCTTTTTTTTTTTTCCTTTCTTTTTTTTTTTCTCAAATCAAAGACTAATTTAGGTTGGAAGAAACCTCTGGAGGTCATCTGGTCCACTCAAAATAAGGATACTTTTGAGCAGCTTGCTCAGCACCTTTTTTGGTTTAGTTCTCCTACATTTTTTTTTTTTTCATTTTGAAATGATTGCAGTCAGATAATTCTTGACTTTATTAATTAATTTATTATCTTGCTTTATTAAGCATTACTATCTACAGTAAGAAAAATGAATGTGGGTGTTGAAAGATTTGTCTATAAAAAAATGACACGGGCAGGATCAAAGGTTAGGAGCTTGCAGTTCAGTCCATCACACTTTGTTATCTAACCACTGTTTATATTGTCTTTTAAATAGACCTCATCTTCAAATTAGTATACCTGCTTAACAAATTGCCCCTATGCACTTCTTTTCCAAATAAGTAATGAATATACACAACAGTGTGTGTGCTAATACTAAAGTCTACATCATTTCAGAATCTCTATTTCTGTTCTGTGCTTAGTTCTTACATATATCTTCATATATTTGGTCAAAAAGTCTCACAGAAATCAAAAGTATATAGAAATGTCCTATGTTCTCTCTCCCTCCCCCCCAAGTTTCCTAGTTATTTTTCCCCTTTAACATGATAGAAAAGTATACATTGCCCCCAGAAAAACACTTTCCTTTTTCCCTAGTCATTTCCACCATGATGCCTAGTCATAATTCTGAGTAAATAGTTTTTACTGTACCTTTTCTTCCTAGCAAAATCTCAGCACACCTTTTGAAAAGAAAGAGTACAACTTTTGAGGACCTATGCAGATAAAGTTATTTGTAACAGGTACATATCATATGGCACTGTGGTTAGAAGTCCTAAGATGAGTACTATTAGTGACTTTTTTAAATTAGTTTATTTTGCTTCCCATTTAAGCTCCAGAATCATCTTAGCCAAAGCTGGCAGTCCTGCAGATGTGAACTGTGTAACTACATAATGGGGATAGCAATGGAAATATTTTCTTGAAAAATTTGACTAGCCCTAGTAATACCCACAATTTACGTACATGCAGTCTACATAAACAGTTATGCTGGATTTAGCTTGTGTTTAGTACCACTTGATAAAAACTATTACCAATGTGGTTTACATAAATTACATGTAGTCTACTCCATATGGAAACCATATTTTAGCAGTAAGCAATGTTTAATAGTGAACATTCTGCCTAGCTCTCTCATGGGCAGCCTCTTTCTCGCCTCTCTCTGGCTGTATTATTCCTATGACTTAAGAAGATATTTAGTTCATGAAACATGTCATTTGAATATTCACACTGCAGACAGATTCATTTTATCCCATGTTAACAAGATGACTAGCTTCTTTGAAAAGTAGTGCACTGTATTATCCTCGCCCATAGTTTTTTCAAACATAGGCTGATAACAACAATTCACTGCATGAACATCATTATTTGTCTAAGTTATTAATGACTTTTAATTGTTTATTTTATGATAAGTCTCTTTACTTTAGCCCTTGTCATGTAAAATTAATTAACCAACATATCATGAAGGAATACAAGTACAAAATAGTTTAATATTTTGTTATTACTTTGTGTACTTTTGTAACATTTCATAATTTTTGTTTAATAACAATGGTATCTTCTACATTTTATTAGATAGGATATAAGGTGTAGTTTAAGCAGAAATCACAGAGCACTATATATCAGAGACAGATGACCTTCCTGAAGATTTTAAGTTTATATATATACTTAGTTTTCCTTACTACGTTTAGGTAAAAATAATTTTTCTGTCAGGGCTGTAAAATTTTAAGCTGGAATTGTGGTCTTTTGAAGTTCATGGCAGTTTTGTACTCCGCCCCTCCCATGCCACCCCCCTCCCCCCCCCCCCCCCCCCCCGCCAGATTTAACCCTCAAATTTATAATGTGTTTAATATATCAGTTAGTGGGGAGAAAAAGCAGATTCTAACAAATGCATTTCCAGAGAAATAACAGCTATTACAACAAGAGCAGGCCCAACCTGTTCCTCTGTTCTTTATTTAAATCTTTAATAAGAAAAAGCTTGAAAATTTTACCAGAATCAAATAGTCAGAGAAATGTGATGAAAACCATGCGTTAAATAAACAAACAAACAAACAAATAAATAAATATTTGCAATGTAGAAAATTAGAGTGAACTTAACCAACAATGGCAACATTGCTAAGGAGTTTTACAGTAAGTCATACAATGTGTAAATATCTGTATCCCTATGACATACTTCTATAGAATTCAGAAAGCTTGCATTAAGGATACAATTCATAGCTCAGATACAACGTAAACTTCCAAACATCTGGTGAACTTCAATGCAGAGCTTTCAATCTCCCCGGAGAGTTATCAATTGGACTATAATGTTATCAGCTTTCACACACTTCTCAGTGCGATGCAATCTACTTGCCTGAGAACATGAGGGAGAGCCAGGAATTCCTGTTCCAATTCCAAATTTGTGGACTCTAAGATTTCTGGTAAGTCAAGAATTCCCAGCTGCCTCACTTTCACAGTCTCAAAAAATGGGGATATATTTCTTTGCTACTTTTCAGATGAACATAGACTAATTACTGAATTACTGATCATTATATAAAAACTTAAAATACATACTTTTTGAATGCTAATGTTCACTTCATTGTCACCAAATACAGACACTTTAACACATGGAGAAGACTTTAAAGAAGGAACAGCAATCAAAATCTCTATACGAGCAAGACATCTCTTAGATCCAGATACGGTGATACCATTTACAAAAGCAAATCATACTTTCAATTGACAGTACAGTTAATGCAATGATATACTATAATTCATAGTAACTTAGACAGCTGTTCTCTCTTTTTCTGGCTCGTTGACTTGTCAAAAACACAATTCTATTCCACTTGGTGTGCAACAGTGACCTGTCACAGGGTGCACAGAATACCATGTTATGTTCCTCAAAGACAATTACAACAAAAGTTGTTTGGCTGCTTCCTGAAGGCAGAGTTGTTTCCCAAATTTAATGAACTACCAGGGAATACCTGAAGTGTGTGGAATCTGTACATTACCAAAAGCCTACCTTCTGACATGAACATATATATCCAATGCCAACACCAGACTATGAACTTCTAGCTCACAGTCTGTGTCATCAGCCTATTCTTTTTCAGAAAAATACATTAGGAAATCTGGATCCCACAAAGGCAAAAGGGAGTTGGTAAATATCAACAACAGTATTTATTGTGAGAAACACATGGAGAAGTGGCAAGAAAAGCACAGACTTTTTAAAGACAATTGAATTATTGGGCACTATTGAATTGAAAATAGGGCACTATTCACAGTTTCTCATAGAAGAGCTTTAGTAAGTGAGAAATCAGACAAAGAAGAAAAATTAGATATATCAAAAAATTACAGTAGGATGGTATGCATCACATAAAAGTTTGAAAATTTTATCAAAGAGAAATATTTATTCCAAATTTACAGTTTGGTAAAGCAAGGCATACCAGGTGGAGTTGTAATTTAAAAAAGTTCCATTGAGGAAGTTTGAGTTGCATACACTTGAAAAAATCAGAATTCTGTGACAGAACAGCAATAAACCGAACTTTACTATTGCTTTGTAAAGATCCTCTCACTGAACTAAGCTTTCTCATACAAAGGTGATGACAAGGCATGTAAACAACTCTGCATTGGTTTTAATCTCTTAGTATAACAAGTAGCAAATGATCCTCACACTAAGATAAATGTCTATGAGTGGTAATCTCTCTTTAAAGCCAACCTACTCTCAATTCTTTGGTTGAGAAAATGAGACCGTTCACCCTGTAAGATCCATTTAAAGAATTTTTTAACAATTTCTAGTCCCCCAGATTTATAAATATTTGGGTCGTGTTCTGAAGCCTTGAAACCAACTGTTCAGAACAGGTTGGGATTACTGATAGTCAAATACAAGTACACAGAAAGCTATTAAAAATGAAGAGAAGGGTTTACATAGACAGCTTGTACAACTGTCTCCAAAAATGTTTAGTGTTCCAGATGAAAATTCCATGACAGAATGTATTTCACAAAAACAATTCACACGAAGGAGTTATGTAATCTCTGATAGCATCATAAAGGTTGTTGACATCTGATTTTTCAGATAGCAATCCAAATTCATAGAGAACCTTTTAGGTTTCCATTCACAGAGGATGCATCAATCATAACAATAAACAGTCACTTTTTCCTTATTTAGCTATCAGAAAATTCTGAGAAGAATATCACATGGTATTTTCATAGATAATTATGCACAGTTTGGGTCAGATCTACTTAACACAGAAATACTGGCACAGCTCTAATTTTTATTGTGAGAGTCTGTTACTACTGGCAGAAAATTTATGTACATATTTTTCTAACTTCTAATTTCAGTGTTCTGCTACTAATTATTAATGTCAAAACCAGAACAAAAGCTCACTGCTTGGCATGTTGACTTCTGCACACAGATGTCAAACATACAGTGTTCATTAATGATTTCAAGGTGCTGGAAACCAAAGAGATGTCCAAAACTGTGCTGTTGATTATTGGTTCTTTTCAGATTAGCATCTTCATGAATGGAGAAAGCACAGTTAAAACTAGAATCTTAATTTGACATACACTCTAAGACATTGTACGCTTACATGTAGAATCATGGAAAAAACAAACAAACAAACAAACAAACAAAAACAAAACAAAAAACAAACAACAACAACAACAAAAAAAGGAGAGTCTAGAATACAGTTTAATATAAGCCTATTTTGCTGAACTGCATGGCATTGAGTGGTTACCAGAGAAGAAAGACTAGTTTTCAAGATATAAATAATTAAAGACCCACAACTGAACGTTTAAAGGTCTTCAAAAACAGAGGGTGTAGACTTCTGTCTACATCTGTTCAAAATGTCTTATATGGACAGTTTTTTGTTGTTGTTGTTTTGTTTTGTTTTTTAAATTGCAACAAGTCAGCAGCACATAGTTATCTGTGTAACTGACAAAAAACTAGAATAGGACATAAACTGAAATGTGCATAAGCTTTTCACACTAAACATTACAAAGAGCATTTA
This sequence comes from Aythya ferina, assembly GCF_964211825.1. Taxonomy (NCBI): domain Eukaryota; kingdom Metazoa; phylum Chordata; class Aves; order Anseriformes; family Anatidae; genus Aythya; species Aythya ferina. The sequence continues at coordinate 35,415,895 of NC_140299.1, forward strand.
AGTACACTGATGATCTCCCCATTTAGTCAACATGACATTTTGTAACACTAGAGAACTGTGTTTTAGAAATTCCAGAACTGTAGATTAAAGTCCCTTCTACTTCCGATACCTATCAGACCTACCATAACACACTTACTCCAAGCAGAAAAAACAGTAATAATTATGCTCTGATTACCACATACTCAACAACATTTGGCTGGAGAAGGGGATAAATAGTAGTTTGATGAAGTTCCAGATTGCACTGTTTTTGCAAAAGCTGAGACTAATTGGTAAGGTAACAAAAGGTGAAAATCTAAACATACACTCAACACATATAAGAAGAAGAGCCATAATAGCCTTTGCATCCACAGCATTTCTTTAGACTCCCATATTAATTTTTGCAAGCTTACATTCACAACTGCTAGTGTGAAGTGTTTTCTCACAGAAACAGCAAGGGAAAGCAGCTATACACTGATGTCAAACTCACAATTATAATTAGGGTAGGAGAGTTTTCATAACCAGCATCTTTCAGTTCCACAAAAATGCCACAAAGCAGCATTTGAAAGGAATGTGGGTAAATCACTTACAGACATGTGAGACAGTTCTTTTTACACTACCTCCCAGAATTGTTCTATTCATTACTGAACAGGATAGTCCCCAAAGTCATAGCAGCATTAGAAAGTAGAGAAGAATTAATTGTCACTTATACTTCTCTGGAAGACCTGTGGAAATTCAGAAGATGGCTTTCTATGTTAGTCGTCCCATATACTTGTATAGAACAAGAGATTTATTCACCAAACTCACCTCACAAACTATGCGTTATAAGTTATGATTAGGGTTATAGCATCTGGGATCCCATTTTGTCTGTGAAGAATCCAAAGTCTGGGAATTATGTCTAGTGTTTCAGTTGGGCTGCCTGGTTACCGATAAATCATAACAATGCCCAGTGCCCCCAGCTAGGATCAACCCCATTGTATATGCACTTGCTTGTATAAGCACAGATGGCTTTTTGGATGATTTATCTCTCTGGCAAGCTTGCAAAAACTACCGGACAGCTCACACACAGTTAGTTTGACTTTTCAGGAAGGGTCAACTGTACAGGTGATCTGTTCATGTGCGCTAAGCCCAGCGTGTCCCAGCCACACTGTTCTTTCTCACTTTGAAGGGACACTCAGTTCCATGAATATGCATTAGGTCTGGCATTTCTTCAGAAGCACAAGACTCATTGAGCATGTGCTACACAGAATGTGAAGACATTTTTATGTCCAGGAAATCCTAGGCAGAAATACAATGGGCATCCTTACTCACCACATTTGCCTTTCAACAAGGTAATCAGAAATCAGTTCATTTGCTGATGGACTATTTGCCCACATGACAAGAATTGCATATAATAAACAGGACTACTTACAATAATATGATGATGACACTTTTGTTTTATTAAGAAACTCTTCTTTAGGTGACCTTTTCACAATGCAAAGTAACCCAGTGGGTACAATTGCTGTGGAATGTACCAATCTGAAAAGCAATTTCAATTATTTTTAAACATATCCATTAAGTTTTATCATATTAAAAAGTTTTATCAGATCAGCAAAACCATACCACTTCTAAACAATGCTACTGGTTTCACTTTTTTTTTTTTGGTGTGGTATATTATTGTTGTTAACTGCTATATTGTCAGCATCCAATAATCACAATACCACAATAAATCACAATAAACCACTAAATGTTTTTAAAATACAGCTTTTTCTCAGAAAACATAGTGCTATTCTGTTTTTGTTTGTTTGTTTGTTTTCCCTGAACAGAAACATTCAAAACATTCAAGTCAGATGCTTACAAATTAACTTTTGAACACTCCAATAACCATGACTGCAATCACTTCCTCTGTCAATAACTCTCTGGCTGGGCACTAGGAAGACAGCCCTGCTTTCCCATCCCCCACTGAGTACAGAAGACGAATTCCTTCAGCAAACCCTCCTTCAAGCACTGCAGATCATTTTCGGAATTCACTGCATATAGAGTCCATGAAGTGTGTATAGAACTCCATGGAAGTCACTGGCATTTCAGCCATAAACAGCATACATTTAATTGAAGAATTAAATATATTCTCTTCCTACTAGAAAGAAGAATATATCTCTTCATACTAGGCTGTTTTCTACTCTGCCTTTGTAGATGGCCTGGGACCAGAAGATCAGGATGGAAATGTCTGTAGAATTAGGAAATCCATCCACACTGTGAAAACAGAGTGTATAATCTAAATCTTTGTTTAACAAATATAAAATATATACCTGTAGTCCCAACCGCATTCAGGTTCACAGAAACACTCTCCTTTTTTAAGCAGAATGATACTCCTTTACTGTGATGCAAAAATACGGAAGATAGAAAGTAGAGCTTGCCTATATCTGACAAGTCTTCTCCCACCACAAGCAAACATTAAAAGTAATACGTTGCTTAGCAACATTTATCATTTGGGTTAAACTTGTTCATCATAGTTAAGATTTATCTTAATGTTTCATAAGCCAAAATAAACAATGACCCTATACTTACAGCACTGTTTTCACAAGTTGTTTGCAGAAGTGCATTGATTACTTCTAGGTTGTACCATACTTTTAGCATGGAAGTTTTAACTTTTCTGTTCTGCTCCCCTGTTGTTTCTACTGAAACAAGTTTTCATAAAAGCAGATGAGCACACAGACAAGGGGATCAGCTAAAACAGCTAGATGTTTAGAAACAGCAACATAGAGACAAAATGCAAATAACTCCAGTTTGCAACAGGACTACAGCATCCCAGTGATCTTTAGAAAAGCCTGACTTTTAGAAGCTTAAATGCAATACTAGTAAATGTAGTGTCTTTAAGATATAAGCATGGACTTCCAGACAAACTGAAAATCCAGGGAGCAATTCAGAAAGGCCCAAGAAATTTATTTCACACTGTAGTAGTATTCTATGCAAGTAAATGAACTCTAAGCAATAATGTTGAAAAGAAAACTTTCTCTCAACTACGTCAATTAATATTTTTTTCTAAGGAAAGATTAGTTAAGACCACAGGATTTGCCTCTGTGTAAAATATTTGTTTCTTTGATTGCAAAAGTTCCAATACAATTTTCCACAGAACCCACATACTGAAATGTGTGAATCTGAAAATTAAATGGATTACTTATCATTGTCCAGGCACTTAAATACCAGAAATAAGAGCAAGCTTTTCCCAAACAGATTCTGTTAAAAGTTTCTAATGATGACAATGATAAGAAAATATTATGCTGTAGGTAATGTTTCCTGCTATCTCCTCAGGTGTTTTAAGAAGAAATAAAAGGGAGTAGATTCTGTTAAGATCCTAAGACCTCTTGTAAAAACATTTATTAAAGTGAGATACTAGCAATGAGAACAAACACTTTAAAATTAGGCTATCAGCATGACTACAGTGTTTGCTTAACATCTCCTCCCATTTCTAAGACATCTCTTAGGTGTCATTCTGAAACAAACTCAAGGTGCCTCTCAGACTATCAGGAGTGGAAAGTGTCATGAGTGAAATCAGTACAACTCTGCTAGATATTATTCTCTTCCAGAAGTCTACACTGCACAGCCATTACCACCTCTGCACTTTAGTGCTCGACACTGCTGGGCAGGAAGGCAAGGGCTGAAGGACAATTACACCATCATTAGTCTTTAATTTAAGCAGCAGCAGACATTGCTGTAGAAACCCACAGAACCCAGACAGAACCCACAGTGACAAAGCCCTGCTCCCACCTTAGGAGAAATAAATCTTCAGCCAATCAGAAAATAAAATTGTGAGACTTTAGGATGTGCTGAATCCTGTGTGTTCTGTGTGTGCCTGGGTCAGATTTTTTTTTTTTTTTTTTTAAACACAAACATGTTTGTATGTTTGTTTATTTTTTTCCATATAAAGATGGCCAATAGAGTAATAAAGAATGGTAGATGGTAGTACAGGGCACAGTAATAAGATACAAGGAAAGATGGAACACGTGAGTAGAGAGTAAGGAGAAGAGCAATCAAAACAACAAAGGGAAAGGAGAAAAAGGACATTGGGAGTATGCAATAATAAGAGCAATTCCAGACAACCAGTAGTAACAGGGTCTTTGCGGGTCTCCAAGGCACTGCAAAAATGTGGTGTCATGGACAGGGAAAACTCTTTCATCCAGGGAACATGAAAAGATTTAGTTTTGCCTTCAGCAATATGGCACTGTAGTGCTCTGTTCATGTGGCTGAAAGCAACTACCTCCAAACAAAAATTGCTGCAAGTCTTCTCTGGATATGGAGCAGTGTCCTTCTTATTCTCAGCAGCGCAGAAATGCAAACATAAATTAACAAGTGCTCTGCAAAGTTGTTCACGTGAAATTTTTCTTATCCAGTCAAACATATATTTAACTTGGGATTTACAAGGTTTTTGTTTGCTTGTTTCTACCACAAAGTGTAATACTCAAATGATTTATTTCATAGCAATGTAAGGATTAGGATCAAACATCACAAGGTAAACAGTCATTGAAATCAACTGGATTGTAATAGCTCATCACAGCATAATTAGTAACAACTCACTAAATCTATGGACTAGAAGAAGAGTTAAAATGCATGCTCCCACTAAATAGTGTAAATATTGTTATTTGTAAACTGCCCAAGCACTGCAACAATTCTCAGGGAGGATCACATCCCTCAGTATTGTATCATTCAAAATTCTCTAAAGCAAAACTGGGTATGTGCACATAAACTGCTTTTTATGAACATTTATTCCAAATGCTACTAATCTTTCTGTCTGTGTGTTCACTTTGTGTTAACTTTCTCTAAATATTTTGGTTACTATTTTCTGACACAAAAGTTTGCAGAAACAACTAATTACATTTTAAGCGAAAGCACTCTATGAATAGGTTCCTAGAACACAGGCATCTGCAACAAAGGATTGCAGGTCAAATATTATTAGGCCATAAGGAAATGCAATGGTATGCCAGTTGTTAAGTTTCTAAAGTTTAGTTACTATTTCCCCACCTTAACGCGCCCTTTTCCAGTGAGTCTGGATAAGCTCTCCTATTTACATAGTATAGATACACATTTTACTAAGAGCATTCCTATACTTTCAGCCAAATAAATGCTATTATTATTATTAGAATAATAAATATTAAATATTAGAATTATGAATAGACTATACATGAACAGTCTTCAAAGGTTTACAATTTATTTATTTTTTCATTCATAAAGTGCCTTTCTTCCTAAAAAGTCATGAAGATTTCTTACAAATGCTGTATTTATTCATTTCCACTGAAATGCTGATACATCTAGTAGAGACTGTGTGATTTCTTCAAATGCACACAGGGATTATGGTAAATTCTAACCTGTCCAAAAGGTACTACGTACAAAATAGTACAAAATGTACTATTTTTCAGGCTTTACCATTTTTTTTGCAAGTTGAGTAGTTCAGGGCAATATAGTTACAATAAACAGGCACAAGATTGTTATGAATACAAAATCAGGACCTTTATATTTACAGACAAGAGATACTACCTCGGTTCCTTTGAGAGACCTCCTGGTCATGATATGTATTCATGTATTTCAGAAGACCAATGAGAAGACCAAAAGAGTGGGTCCTGCCATGATTTCAAATGTCAGTCTCAGGAAGGATTGGGATTCAAAGATGTGAGCCCAGTTTTGAGATATCAGACTCTTTGCTCAGGTAAAGATCTCATCACTTCAGCTGGGAATTTTGACAATGCCAAGTTTGTAAAGGACTTCCTCTTTATTTAGATGAGAAAACTATCCATCCCATTCAGGCTATGCTGTGAATATTACAGTATTTGATGTAAACCATGATGAAATATAAAATGTGCAATGGCATTAAAAATGGAGTCTTAAATCCAAAACAGAACTGACATGTATCAACTGATAATAAGAATGGAGTTTAATTTGTATCCTTCTTTTACAGGCTACACAGTATATTAATGGAGCTCTCTCTGAACAGTGTAAGGAATATAGGTACATGGTATATAAATTCAGGTGAAATAAAGCCCCTATAGATTAGAGGCAGTTACAGATTTTTTATTATTTTTTTTTTTAACACTTTTCATGCAAAATACTCCATTGTTATAAATTCTGTAAAAACTAATTAAAGAGTTTTTAGAGCTTTGCCTTGCAGTCTGCGTAACTGAGAATTCTTATGCTTGACCTGCAGGTACAAAATCTTCTAGACTGCTTACCTGTTTGCCTGCCTGTCTCATTTCACAGTAGAAAAATATTATTTTAAAAACTCAATTTGAGTTCTTTAAGTGTATGCTCATCACTAAACTGTTGTTAAGACATACAAGAAACTGTTCTCAGATTGTAGTCCCTTTACAGAAAATCTCTAGGATGTCTTCAACTAGTAGGAAACATATAGTCAATTTCTCTTGTTATTACAAAATGAGGTCTAAATTCTGTCTTTAAAATTGTGCTTAAAATGCTATATTTTAAGTGAATTCTTTCTACAGGAAAACATTTTTTAATCATTTTTGTACGTGAGTAACTCCATTAAAGTCTCCTTATGTGGTCATTTTTGATATGAGTAAGATTCAACTCCTGTGGACTAAGTTAGAGATCAAGAGAAGTCTCAGAAAAAGGGTTTAAAAGCTAGTGTTACTTGATAATTCTAACTGGTCATAGAGATTTGTGGATAAATCCACAAAGGATAAATAAGATGTGTAACAAGTGAACATTAGTCAGCTTATATGTTTCTGCCCTTCCTTCTTCATATGTAATTCTCATACCCTTCCTTTCACTGAAATTTTTCATACATGAAAATATGTGCATGGCATGCATATGCTCCCATTCTCACAGACTTGCTAATAACCAGTTTATTCCATGCATTGCATGACTACTGTTTTTGATCAAAACTATTTGTGGCTACAAATAGCCACTACAAAGTTCTGATGCAAGTAATTTCTGCAGAACTTCCTGCTACTGCAACACACGTATTTTGTCAAAGCATAAATCTGTAGTCAGATGTGTAGTTACACCTGTAGTCAGGTGTAAGCATTTGGCAACCATTTTTTTAGGAACAACAGTGACATAATCCATTTTTCTTTTTCTTTTTCTTTTTTTTTTTTTCCTCTCTAAATTTATTCATTTCTGCTTTTTCATTATTTTATGATTTTTTTCAGTATGATTTTCTTGACTGAAGCACTGATGACTTTCAAAAAATCTAGCACAAAAGTTTATCCATTTTATAATTATGTACATATTTGAAACTTCTTTGTCCCCTCTTCTTTCCCCAAACATATCAGCTTTTATAACATGTAGAATACAAGTTTGCTATAATATTGACTTGCTATTGTGTTTAATACAGTATTTAAAAAGAAAGCAAAAAAACTCACAAAACAAGGGAAAGCCCTCAGAAACTTTTCATTTTCTAGTCTTTAATCAAATTTATGTCATTTGGTCTATAAGCTTAGTAGCATCCTCAATTCTCTGGCAGATTATAGCTGGTAGCTCATTAGACTGTTCTTCACATTAAATTACTGAAAAGGGTGATGTATTTATAATACAGCTTGCAATGCTATAAAATGGCTCATCAATCTGTTTTATTCATGGAAAGTCCACATAAGGCCACTAGTCTGTTACTGGCAATAAACCTTGGGTGCATTTTCAAAAGATCTGCATATTAGATAGTGATTTATAGACCCTGTCCAAGAAATCAAACATGATACTAACAAGGCAAGGCATAACTCAGTTGACACTTCAAAAAGCAATGTAATTCCATAAGTACATCATGTGACTATGACCTACACAAAGAGTACAGAAGAATATCTTGTCCATAAGTATAATAACATCGACTTGAGAGAATATAATTTCCAATGCACAATCTTTTTTATATCTCATATATATACATATATAAGAGATATAAATAAATATAAATATAAAATAACTATGTATAAATAAATATATATATATCTGTTCTTAGCAAGTTAAAATTAGTACCTACTCCTCCTATTTGTGTGTTCATGTGATACAGTGCTCATATTGCATTGCCTACTATACCGATCTTGTGATTGCTATAAAGAAGGCTTTTTAGCATCTGGGAACTATTTACATCTATACTATTTATACTATACTGCACTGAACTCTTAGTTTCAGAATAACAACAACAAACAGCAATCCGTTCTAAGTTTTTAAAATATTTTTCTTTTCAATCTAGAAAACAGGTTAAAAAGTTAAATTTAACTTATTCCATGGCCTCAAAAAATTGCACACAGTTTTATCTTCTTTGGTATTTTTTCAGTAAAAAAAAAAAGTTAATATTCAATATGGAAGGATATTTAATAATGACAATACTCGAGATGGCATAAGGAGTAGGAAAGGTAACTGTCCAATTTATTATGCTCCTTACAGCAAATAAGAACAGATTAAAAATGGAAAAGCATAGCTTCCTGTCCAGTATTAACCATGTTCCTGATGACAGGAAGTATTTTGATGTAAGAGAACTCTAAATTTTCCTGTAAGCATGAACATTTTTCAGAATGTGTCGTGTGAAGTATTGATGTGACACAGTTTGCAACAAAACTGGAATGGAAAAAGTTTCAGTTTTATCCTTCTCTCAAAGATCTCAACCATTTCAATAATTTCAGTAGAATTTCAGATTGCTTGCAATATTCTCCCTTCTTTGCAGTTATGGAGTGAAAAAAGGGAAACTAACTGTAAATGAGAAGAGGTGGCACTCATTACATACACAGTATTACCAAAAGCACAAAGTCTATGACATCAAAGAAGGAAACTATTTTCTGCCCCTATTGTTTCTTTTAGCAGTCACTACAGTTTGATCAACCCATTAAATAATTCCAGTGACTGAGACCCCATATCTGTCTGACACCACTTTTTTGCATGTTTTGTACAATATAATAAATAATACATTTTTAGAATGAAGTGTCATATTAATATGGTAATATCTTTACAAAACATTTTCTAGAATGCATTTCCCCAAACCTTTTTTTTGAGTAAATTCTGTTGAACATTATTTATGTTTTCAAAACTCATGAGTTTCAAAAGTTATTCTATTCAACAAAACTTGTAAAATTTGTAAAATCTTATTCTTAAACAGGGAGGCATTTCTTTTTCTATTAATAATCTGCATCCTCTTTCTACTGAGTAGGTGATACACTGCTTCTACATCATGTAATACATTTGGATGACAATCTTTTGGTAGAAACATAGATATATTTAGATAATTTATAGGTTATACTTCAAAGCAGAATGAATCTCTGTTAGGATCTACACTGTCCCTTGGAAAGTTACATATAGCAAGGAATGTGCTTTCAAATACAAATAATATGAAAATAGTGGTAATGAAAATTAGCAAATCTTTGACAAACAAGCAATCAAACAAGCAACTCTTCTCTTTACTTATCTTTTTGGAATTTCTTCCTCTATTGATTAAAATAATGTTCTATCTCAAATGAAATCCAAGTAATTGCTTTCACATACAATTCTTATATTTCTTCCATACAGCATGTTAAAATTTTTAGATATTGAAAAAATACTGCTTGAGTTATTAGTCAGAGGACCAATAGCACTGTATTTTAAGATGGCATTTAAATAATGACTGGATGAACTAATAACAACGATTTCCAGAGTGAGCTTTAAGCTCTCCAAACTTCCAGAGCAAAAAACACCGACCAATGCATGATGGCACCTGGTGATGGGTGCTGCCAGAACACAAAGGGGTATCAGACCTGGGCTGAAGGAGATAACTATAGACAGATAAAGGCTTTGCAGACCATCCATATCTTCCCAGATACTAAAGAAGGTATACTTGCTGTAGTCAAACCTCTGACTCAAGCAAACCTTTTCCATAGGAAAAGCATTCCTTACTGTTGAGTTCTGCTCACCACAAATGAATAAAGGTGTTAGGGTTGGGGAGGGGAGAGTAAAGGTATTTAAAAGGAGGGAAATAATACCAGTAAAACAGTGAACGCTTGCAAACACATCACAATTCTGCTGCACTGAACTACATTGTAATAAAATGCAATAGAATGCTTAAAGTCAGCTCAAATATTTCCCAGAAATGTGGTCATGTTTTTACATGTACAATATGCCTGGGTCGTTTTACTATACCAACACAAATAATTACAATCCTATTAAAATGTTCCTGACTGTGATTAGCGTAAAGTGGGCTCGTTTCCCACTCCCCCCATTAGGCCCATTAAAAAAAAAAAAAAAAAAAAAAAAAAGGGAGAGAGAGAGGAAAAAAAAGAAGCCATGCTTTTTCTTTGTGAGAAGTAGCAGTGTTTTGTTTTGTTTTGTTTTGTTTTGTTTTGTTTTCCTTACATGTTTCTTTAGACAGCTCTTGAATTCTTGAACGATTAAGTAGAATTAATGTCTCTTGGATGTTGAGGCACTGGAAAAAATCGAATTCTCTGTCATAGGGAATGTGGTGCAGAACTGCTACCATGGACCTCTGGAGGGAGAGACAGGAGCTGTTTCGGCAGGCTTGGGTTTCTCTCTGTTTATGTGAAACGGACATTGGCATATCTTGCCTGGACTTTTCCTGTGGGGTTCATATGGTAGGCAGAGTGGGGAATAGTTGTCTGAGCCATACCAAGGTCAGCCTGCTAGAGCTGACAGTTTCTGTCTCTGTACAAAGAAAAGAATCAATACTTTTGGACTACGGCTGTGCCCTCAGTGTAAAACAACAAACATGCAGCGTCTGACATGTTTCTAGGTGATTTGTGGCAGAACCTCTTGTCTGATCTGTATCCAGGAGATGCTGTGTTACTGCTCTGTGCTTTTCTTCTCTCTCTCGCCCCCCCCAGCTCTGTGATGTCTAATACTTTACTCAGGTACAGAGGCGTGTGTTCTACCCTACAGCTACTTGTCACTCAATAAATCACACCTACAAGCACAGTCTGCACATAGTGATCTGGGCTTTAACAAAGGATCAGAGGGACAAAGTGCAGGCAAGATACTGTAATTATAACAAAAATAAAACATTCAGGGGGTTATAGCAAAGACACAGGCTCTAAGGCGCTAATAAAATGTTATTAGAATTGCAGTTTTGTTTCAGTCCTTCAGGTTCCATTTTTGACAAATTTTCCATCTTAGATTCCTCTCATTCATCATCTTTTCAAGCTAAAACACAAACTTTAAGGAAATTACCTATTTTATGAAAGTATCTGGTCCTGGATAAAAGAACAGTCCTGTGTCTTACTATGTGAATCACTGTCACCTACAGTCAACACCAATATTTTGTTCTTGATTTCTTAATCTTAATTGTTAATGCCACATGGTCTAGCAGAATTGTAAGTTGGATCTAAAAGCAAAAACAATACTAATGAGACAGTTATCTGAACATAATTCGAACATGATTATTTGAAAAATCTTGAACCAACCAGGACTTATAGAGTATGCATTTGTTTTGTCCGATGCAATAGATATATATATATTATATATATATATAATATATATATTATATATATATTATATATATTTATATATAATTTGTGTTGAAACATCCCAACAGTTAATCTCTAACATACAATATGAAGCTATACTTGCATTGAAAAGAGATTTACAATAGGCCTGTTCTCCCAGCTACATAACCTTCAGGCAGTGAAGCTGTTAGGCAATTTGGATATGAGGGTGATGGACACTGTCATCCATCCTGTGCACTTTAATACACCCATTCATATTACCATAGACATTTCAGTCAAATCAAACACCCTTTAATGCAAGGTAAGCTATTCTCCACCATGGACATTTTGTACTACCCTGCTGCAGCTGTCACTGGTGAGAAGGTGCACAGGTTAGGGTAGCTCCACACTTCCTACTCAACCAGCAGGCCAAGTTCCCTCAGCCATGTGCTCCAACAATAGGGGATCAATAATTGTGGTTTAACAGCAGGGAGCCACCAATCATCGTATGAATGATTAAAATGTGTCTGCATGCACACAGGTTGTTTGACTGACTGGGCCACAAGATCAAAGCTTGTGTGCTGGATTTAGTGCTGTGGGCTGAGATCTGGTTGGGAACGAGCACAAGATAAAGGTAAAGGAAAGACAGTCACAGGTCAGGCAAAATCTGAAGCAAATGCTTCTAATTTATACTAGTGTTGGAGAAGTGAGATCACTGCATCTGCTCTATGCATTGCTCACCTTGGCACTTTCCCACCATTTTGAACAGTGGCAAGTTTCCACATACATCCTTTTGCTGGTCCTCATTAAATCAGCATCTCACTATTCATGGAAAGAAGGAGCAGCTTTGCTTGCATATTTTAATGAACAAAGACTTATTATTTAAGCACAGTCATTACAAATGAAAGTCATGTTGATGAGCTTGCAAAGGGTCAGCACTTTCTGACTGGGAACAACTGACCTTCTGCCCATACCATACTTGCTGATTTCTCCCACTGAGAAAAGCAAAGGACTATCACACTTGCCTGCCCACACACAATAGAAATTATGTCACTGTCCCAAAACACCGATATTTTCTTGAAGCACCTACTATTACTGACCTCAAGACCACCCCTGAATAAACAGAGGAAAAAAAAAAAACACACCATGGAAAACAACATTAGAAACTTAACAACAGTTCTAAATCTGCTGAACATTTACTGCTGGCCTGAATAACTCCAGATGGTCCAAAGAGAATATCATTTTTTGATCCTTTAACTTAATACTTAAAACCACAATTAGAACCCTGAATGTCAAACTGCTAATGATTCGCTTACTCTTCAAAATTCTGGCTAACTGGCTACATACTATGACCCTTTCAACAACGAATCCAATTCTTTCCTCAGGCTTTGTGAATCTGTACACAATTGGAGATGTCTACTGGGAAACAACTACATTTGCCATATGGTTGTCCTCCAAATAGACAAAGAAAAATAATCCAAAACAAGAATTCTCACATTATTTTTTTCTAATTGTCACAAGGTCCTGTGAAAGTCAAAAGAATGCTACTTCACAAAGAATATACCAAAATAGCCCACATCGTGTTTTGTATTGGAGTGGACAGAAGTCACTGATTGTCAAATCCAGTAAAGGACTTCTCTCTCTTGCTCTCCCCAACTATCAATGCATACATTTTGTTTTTCAGAAATCTAACCTACCTCAAAATAGAAAAGAAGAAAAAAAATCCCACGGTTTGTCTAAGCTCTTTCTGGTTATCCTGGGAGTCAAACAAATTTACAGTTTGAAATCACCAATTCTTCTCTCACATTCCAAGTAACCCAATAGCAATGCTCACCAGTCAAAATTCAGCTTAAGGGGAGTGTGAGGTGACACACACACAGCAGAAACGTGCATCCAAAAATATGCAATAAACTGCAAAAGTACTTTGTAAAACATTTATCTTCTTTAACTTCAAAGAGGCTTTATACAGGCTTTTCAAATCATGCTGTGCACTACAAATGCTGCAATTTCAACTTAAGTTTCATGCAGCAGCAAACTAAACTTATACGATTTTCAGCATATATGCACAAGCAAATGGAGACATATCCAACTATTTGCAAATTTTATGCAATAAGATGAAGTAGGTTTTAATTTGTAACTTTTTTTAATACATGTTGTTCCACAGCATATCATTCTTCTATAACTAGCACCAGTGAGCTGTGATAACTGTGATAACACAAAACATAAAATCATGGATTACTGTAAATCTGCTTCCGGATCTACCCTAATTGTTGCATTTCATATCTGAAATCTGACGACAAAAAATCAAAGACAAACATATTCCAGAGAATGCATCTTGGTTCTATAAGGAAGGCAAGGATTAGAAGGTATTTCTGCTCAAGTCAGTTGTGAGTTATGCTTAACTCAACTGACCCCAGTCTGCTTTAGTTCTTTTTCAACCTTTCCATAGCCTAAGAAAATATTTTCCCTCTTAACATTTGCCTCCAAATTTATACTTTCATATACTATGGGCATTACTGGATGATGGGCACCCCTCTATATAATTTTAAAACAATTGTGAAGTGTAATCCAAAAATCAACTGTGAAGTGTAATTTTCCATAATATTGTAACATGTTTAGTTTAAATGTATCCCTCTTCTCTCTTATAAAGCAATTCTCTTAAAATTACACTTCACATTTCTTTAATAGTCTCAGTGTTCTTTTAAAAGATTCATCATCATTTCAGAGCTATCGTATTCTTATATCCAATACATAGTTTTGGTATAGCATACTCTGACATTGTGTTTTTGGCAAATTAGCTAAGGAATTTTTCTTGTTGTACCTTGTTTTATGTATCTAGGCCTCAGTACTGCAAAGTTTAAAAAATATATTTAAGTATATACACTGCAGTAACTGCACAGATCGCAAGTGCCTGTGCATTCACATTACAGATGTTTGTCTATACTAAGGACTTTAGTTTCCTCACGGAGTAATGCTTCATAAAACATATGTATGTATTTTTAGCCTGTGGAAAACATAATTATTATAGATTAATTGTATCATTGGGTAACATCTTAACAGCTGTGGATTTCAATTTACTTTATAACCTACATCAAGGATATATTATTCTGCTTTTTAGAATTAAAGAAAGATTCACATTTCTTTTACATATTTTAATTTTATTGGATTTTCTTTGACATGATTCTAAGAAATTTATAATCTATCTATACCATTTTTGGACATGCATCATGAGATGTACTTTTGCTCTTGGGCTCTTATAGCTACACATTATCCTAATTTTTTCTCATCTTCAGTTCTCTGCTTTCTTTCCTTCCAGTAATTTTGGCATCCCCTTGATCTTTCTCACATTGGTTGCTGAATCTCTCTCTCCCTCTCCATCTCTTCCCACATCCCCAGCCCCTGTTTCTGTCAATGCGTATATACTACAGCACAGGAACTATTCCTGTGCTGTAAAAACTCCTATTATCTGTATCTCTAAGTACAGATATATTAAGAAGGAAGGAGTAATGTTTAAGAGATCTCAAACTGTGAGGAAATAATTATATGTGTTAAATTATTAACAGATTATTTTTGAGTTTCTGTACATTGTACTATGTAAAAAAAAAAAAAAAGATAGTTAAAAAGATAGTTTAGCAAGGTAGTTAATGAAATGTACATCTCCTTCTAATATCAAGTCCCTACTCTTCCTGTCTTCTAACCCAAGTAGACCCCTCAAAGTCATTTTCAGAAGTGACTCTTCCTCTAGCTCCGCTAACTTTAATATCAAAAGTTTCTCAAAATTGCATATCAGGAGTATCAAAATTCCCTAAACAATGCATATTACATTTTTATAACATTCAACTTGTTAAACTTATGCAGATACTAAGTATTGTTAAATTATACAATTCTAAAGGCATTTTAGATTTACAACTTCCAGTAAGTAATAGATAAAAACAGACATGCATACGCTTGCGGAGAGAGTAAGTCAGACAGATCACAGAATCACAGATAATCTATCTGGTCTTCAGAGTACACACAAGCACTAGGAAGGCTAGGGAGCTTTGAAGAAGTTTTTGGCGGATATTAGCAAAGGACATAATGAACTTGCCATCACATGCAATTTTAGCCAAACTATGCACTTATACTCAAAGAAACCAACAAGTAACATGAAGTCATCGTACTAAATTTTGGTGCTACCATTGCTAGAAATATAGGTTATGCTGTGGTCATTCCAGCTAGCCCTCCCCACGCTGACCCAAGCCAAGTCCATGCCCTGCTGTGGAACTGATGACAGCAGCAGCCAGCTCCCATGGACGTGCCACAGCAGTGTGTCCTGCAGCAGGATGCCTTTGCGACAGCCTCAGTTCCCACAGGGTGGTTGCAAGTTTGGTGACTCACTTAAGCCCTGTGGGGACTTGCTGGAGCTCAGCAGCTGGAAGGTGGGACTTGCACAGAAAGTGATACAATCACGTCTCTGACTGAGTGCATCTTTATCATGATTGATTTTTTATAACTGAAGGCAGAGTTAGTGATCCACTTTGAAAGCAGTCACCACCTACTATCTTTCCTTTGTCTTCTTTCCAGTCCTCAAATAATACATGCCATCCACTAATAAAAAACTGCTACACTCCCTGGGGACCATGGGATGAGACATAGGTACAGCAAGCTTGCAGCTGGCACTGTCACCCAATCGACCAGGGACAGAAAATAATCTGCCTGCCTTGTAATGCTATCCACCACTCTGTTCTCAGTGGTGTTCAGAATCAAAAAAGGCATGTATCGATCCACACTCCTGTGAATATATGAAGAAGCCAATCAGGAAATGTTAGCAAATTCTGCAGCTTGACAATACATGCCACAAATAGGACTAAGGATCTAATACACAGCAGGCTCCACTTTCCCAGACACCCTAATCTTCATTTAGCAAAGTGAGGTGCAATTGCCAATGAGCAACAGGAACATCTCTTGTGCCTTGACAGAAGAGTAAGAAAAAAAAAAAAAAAAACAAAAAAAACAAGGAAAGCCTCTGCTACTATTTCTATCAATTTATACAAAGGCTACAAAAAGAAGACTCAAGTCTGCTATTTGCTAATTGGCGTCTTCAACATACTTCAACATACCACACTTATTTGCAAAAAGGGAAAGACAATAAAAACTGTACTTTCTATGTTTATAACTGAAATGCAAAAGCATCTGAAATTAAGTCATTGGCCACAAAAATATTTCAAGTGTATATGCAAAAACTATTGTAATAGTTATATATAGATATATAGATATTTATATATATATATGTATACACAGAACTTTACCAGCTTACCACTGCAGGACATAAAACTTAGTTTTGTGTTTACACTGTACCTTTGATTGGAACTTGGACAGAGCTACTGTTGCTAGTTGGAATAAAATGTACACTGTAATATTGTTGACATTTCTCATGTTGGACAGACTGTAATGTAAATATACATTTTGCTACAACTAGAAATATGGTTTTGATAGATTCTCAGATTTTAAATTGATTGTAACTCGGAAAAGGTCTCTGCCAAAATGAGTTGATATTACACAAGCATGTGAATGAAAAGTAGATGACAATGGATTGAATCTGGATCAGAATAACTTGACCTAGTTGTTTATGGCATTGTGATTTCTCTCACTCCCACAATTTTCATACAAAGGAAAATATCTCAGGCTGTACTGAAGCAGTTAGAATTAGTCATGATATACACATGCTAAGATTTTAAAAGACTTACAGAAAAACAGCTACTCATAAACCACATTTCACATTTTTAGGTCATAACATAATTATGAGGTGTACAACATTTCAGATATTGACTGACTTAATTTATAGAGTGAGTCAATATTACTAGATAAAAGACAGCAGAGAACAAGATACAAAGTAAGCCACAGAGTTCACTTTTTCAACCCCAAAAGGCAAGTACTTTCAAAGTAAATATAAACTTCCATGTTATCTCCCTGCAGTACACTTAAAGTTAAGAAATGTCTTATTGCCCAAAAGTGGTCCTCAGATGCCATTTTGCCTACAGAAGTCTCTCTAGTTTTGCCTACAATCATAAGGCTCTGATTGTATTTTGTTATGCCTCATTAAGGTATTTGGTTCCTCTGGTACAGATTCAGTTACCTGATAAAAATAGTTCTTGTAGATATCATACTAGGTCATTAGCTTTTAGCATGAACAAAAGAAACACAACCCCCTTTAATATTGACCACTTACAAAAGCTTCAAAAACGGACACATAATTCAGTCTCATACAACTGAACTGTGTTACCACCTCTTCAGTTTCCTTCGATGCCTGCCTGGTTCATCTTCTCCATGCCACCAGAAATCTCAAAGTAATGTGCAAAGCAAAATGGAACTTGAAATAAGTACATTAAATTTCAGCTATCACGATTCTCTTTTTCTCCACCCTTTCTTGGAAGTCCTCTTCTTATTTCCAGATCACTTAGCCAGCATCAGTTAGCCCAACCCTGATACATCTTTACAAATGGTTGGCACAGAGATTTACAGTACTTGCCATCCCACCCTGGGATCTCTTCACTGTAAAAATAAGATTTGTTCTGTGTTTGTACAGTGGACAGACTCCTGGCCCATAGCTGGAGCTTCTGTGTGTCTCTTCAATACAAATAATGAATATAGAGAACATACTCTAAAATAAAAATAACTTTTTTTTTCTTTTTTTTTTTTTTCAGAAGGGTACTTAAGTCTTACTTCTACACTAGTATTCCCAGGTAGGCAACCTGGTGTCAGGCTCTAGCAATATCATTTGTTTCTTATTCTGCTCTTCTCACTTTTAGAGATTCTGAGCTCCTCCTCATTACTTCTTGTACAAGGTAGAAAAGAGCAGGAAGAGCACAGGGTGGTTTCTACAGCTATACAAGTGAATACAGCATTAAAGAATTTAGCTTCACCCTAAGGCCATCTGCTTTAATCTTTGATCTTGTTTGATCTGCTTATCCAATGTCTCTTACCTGGTAATTTATGAAAATAAATACATAAATAAAAAGTATTCTACTACGAAATCAATAAAATAAGCAACAAAAAATAAACCACAAAAAAAAGTTGTTGCCTCACCTGCATTGTACTTCATAAAGAATGTTTACATAATTCCATCTTCAAAGTCAGACATTTGCAAAATTTAGCAGCTATCACCTACCTCTGAAATGCAAAACTACCTGCAAAATCTTTTCAGCTAGCTGCCATATGATCCACAAAGCCTACCCTAGCAGTAAGGCGCATCCTGGGATATTCACCAATTTACAGCACTGGTTACCATCACTTCTTGCAAAAACAGAAAACATTTGTTTTCAGAAGGCTACGTCTCAGCTTAGATGTGCCTTTTCCTTTTCTAACAGCCACTGACAAGTCTGAGAGAGACTCAGAGGCGGAGTGATCACAGTGGTTTCCCCCTGTGTGGCAGAATGGTAGCCCTCACTGCAGGCAGTTGGTTTTGTTACACCTCCATCCTGGACCCCCAGAATCCCCCCCCCCCAGGCAACATAGCCCACCTACATATGTGAGAAAGTTTGCAATGTATCATAACTTGAATACCATACAAAGTAAGGAGCTACATCTAGTTAACTTTGAAAACACACAAAAAAATGAAAAACAAGGGGAAGGAGCAGATACATGCCAATGAGAGTGACTGTTGTGGGTGAAGGATATCAAAGAGAAGAGGAAAAGAAGTATAAAATTTTTCTTCTTTGGCTTCTCCTTTTTAAATAAAATTACTGTAGTTAAGAATTTTTCTCCCAAAGATAACTGTGATACCTATCCAATTATTAGTATAGTTTATATCTCTGATACAACAACCCAAGCAACCTCAGGTCGTGTAAAACATTGTTTCAACTCCACTTCTTTCCTGACCATGCAGTTGCAGTTTTCGACTATGTGCCTCAGCCCTGATTGATATATTCCTGTAAAGGCAGAACAGCCAGCCTGACTAACTTCTAGAAAGCTGATCAAATCTAATTCAGATTTATCTGTGTTGCTCATCTGTGACTGAAAAATGTGTGCTCAGTATCACTGTCATGCTTAGGGTCTTTCAAGAAAAATCCAGGTGTAACACTATGAAGTATTTCTACTCTAGTGCAATGTGGTCTTATTATCCATCTTTTTCTTATTAAGAAAACACCAAACAAATAATTCATGGATAACTTGTCTGAAAACTTCCACCACCTACTGATTTATAAACCATAAGAATAATGCATACATTTAATAATTAGTAAGAATGGTGCAAAGAGAAAGATCACTACTAAAAATTTGTCTCATTAAAGAAAACTGAGAGGCAGATGCAACAGCCTCTTCAAAATGAAATGGTTAAATTTTCCACTTTTTTTTTTTTGAATTAACATTAGGCCAGACATTTTTTATTTCTTAGCAAAGAATAAATCAAAATGTACCATTTCACTTTATCATACATAGAGTTCTAATGTATCAGTTCATTCTAGTCTAGAATCAGGCATAATTCAAGGGTAAGTCTAGGAAACCCTGACACATTAGACACTAATTGCTCAATTCATAAAAATGGTGTTTGGAAGTGAATTGCACATGTTTTGTCTACTTGCCGATGCCATAGAAAGACTCCTGTTTCAAGCCAGTTCCCCAAAAGAAAATTGACACACTTGACAGCAAAACATTGGCAGGATGTAACTGGACACGCAAATTATGCATACAAAGATCTGGAAAAAAGTTATGCCACGTGAAATTGAAATTACACTCAGAACACTTTTTTTTTTTTTTTAATATTTGTTTTTTACTTAATGGGAATTTAACCCTATTGGCCTGCTTTTCAACAACTGCTTGATTTCCAAAATGTCACTGAAATCTGTGGAAGCTGCAGTTGCCTAGTGGATTTGGAAAACCAGGGCACATGTTATCCCATCAATTCTCCTGTCCAAATTTACAGCCCAATCATTCCAGTATTCCCTGTCTGTAATCTGCTGCAGTAAGTGCTGGAGCCAAGAACAGAGTAGTTCTATAGACTTGTCCATTGCTCAAATAGATGTATTTTAATTTCTACTTTACTTTTTTTTTTTTTTCCCAAGTTATAAAACAACACTGTCACCAATGAATGCAGCATTTAAAGGAAGTTTCTCGCATAACTTAAACAGTGTTTTTTTTATAAGTAGCTGTAAACATGGTTTATTTGAACATGAAAACGCATCTTTGGTTTACATAAGGAGTATCTAAACACTTGACATACAAGTGAAATCTATTTGTATTAAAACAGCACAAAACAGCACTGCCCACAGATAGTGAGCTGCATTTATAATGAACTTTGCTGTGCTTTTAGAAAGCAATATCTGGAGGGTATTTGTACTTAATGAGTAAGGGGACAATGAGTTAAAAGAATACAATTCCCATCCTTGGGGAAAGAAAATTTAACTGTAACTGGGAGTCAAGTGTGTAGCTGTTTATACAGAACTCTGAGCAAGTTCCTTCAAGCTCTATTATCTGAACTGACAAACAAAGTTGCCCTAATAGATGACAAAAATACATCAAAAAAATCATGTTCTACAATCACAATATATCTGCTATTACATCACAAGCCTCACAGAACTTCTTTGCAAAACAAAGTATATTGACTTAAATGTGTATTTATCTTCAGTACACAAAATAGGCTCAATTTACATCTCTGAACATTTTTCAGCCTAATACATGACTTCAGAAGGATGGGATGGCTTGTTTATTCCTGAGAGAGAAAACAGGGTCCTTAAAATCATATGTTATAAATATTAAAGCAATTCGAACAGTTTGCATTTTCACTGCAGCTAGCAGACTAAAGTTTATATTCATCTAGTACAGTCACCCTCTCCTCCCATTCTCAGGATTTACTTTTACACTTATGCTTCTAAGTTTTAACAATGCAGAACTATCTGTTCACTCTGTAGGTCTTAATTTTTCTCTCTTCCACTCCTCCTCCACTCTGTCATAGTTTAACCCAATCATTTAAGTAATCTAAAACAAACACACACGGAGTGTTCCTCAGAAATATCTCTCAGTGTACATTATCCCAAATACGCTAGCCTAGGGGACAGAAATCTTTTATTTATTAATTTTCTGGTGACATTAGTGAAGAACTGTTTCTTCACAGCTTCCAGAAGGACATAAACAAAGGTAGTTGATGCATGATAGGGATTAGGCAGAAGGAAAGTGACAGTATAGAAGGCCAGAGCATAAATTAGAGAGGTTGCAAATGCTTTGGAGAAGTCCTCATTTTGAAACGATGGGTAGGGAACTCCAGTATCTCAGATACAACAGAAACAACTCAAAACAAAAGTCTTCGTTTTGTTTTCTGTAGCTACATGGGAGCCAAACTATGTGCCATATACATATTACAAAAATATTTCAAATACATTCAAGGTGAGGTATGATCTATCTACAGCCACTAAAACACTCCAGGGAGACTGCTGATCTGCTTTTCATTTAGAAATACAGATAGTATTTTGACTGCCCAAACACAAACTTTTCCAATTCAGTGGCCTGTCATTCAGCAGATGCAGGCATATTAAGATCCTTTGCACCAGTTTTTCATTTCACCTGGAATCTCACCTGGCATAAAAAATACTCAGCACCTCCAGGGCTGTGTTCAGCCTCCTTACAGGGCTCGACAGCTAACTTTTTGACTCCTACTCCCAGTGGCTTTCTCTACAGCTTCCCAGGGTTCTGGAGAATTCTCTGAATCTAACCTAAGTTTGGCAGTAACCAGAGCTTCCATTTCTTGATTTCAGGTGGAAGGAAGCACTGATATAAAATTTATAATTCTGAATTTAAAAATATTTTGGGTCAACTTTATAATTATCGTGCTGTTATTGCTGGTTTTCCCTTAATATATATACACTAGAATAAACAATCACTTCACATAAAGGGTGTGCAATCAGAAGGAAAAGCTTTGAAAGGTTTATACAGTAGAAGGACTGGTGATCCTTACACTGTCTTTCCTAAGACCAAACATAATTTCACACCACCTGCTGTTCCATTGCATCCTTTTGTACACCATAAAATAAGATAAAAGAAATGACATTCAAAATGTGTCTAATATTAGCAATTAAAATATTTTTAATTCCAAAAGAATCATTGATTTTAAGAAGTAATAACAATAAAAGGACTGTTTCTTCATGATTATTCTGGGGGCACTGAACCCCCCAAGGGAAGTGGAAAAATTAGTTAGGGATGCCGGCCTTAGCTGCTCTTAGCGCCTCAGGGCATCCACTGGAAATTAAAGTGCTCTGTCCTCAGATGCCTAAGCACCCTCAATTCCAAATGGGAGTAAAGCAAAGAAAACTGGAAGCCCACTAACAGGAAATGGAACAATGGAACAAAAATTAAAACAATTTCATAACGTAGCCATAATGTTTTCTAAGAATGGCTGAAAAAGTACACATGCTGTCTTCTGGTCACAGAAAGAAATCCCAACAATATTTTGCTGGTAACTGGCAGAATTTAAAGCAGACTTCCAGCTGCACCACTACAAGCAGTCTACCTGCTCTCTGGGAACTGCAGTAGATAAGCTGCAGATAGCCAATGCTTGGGCTGTGACCTCTGTGCCTCCTACCTGCAGCTGGATGCTTGCAGCATTATTCCAGATGCCAAAAGAAGCATCTGTGCTAACTCTCTAACTTTTTGAAACTTCTTTACTTTGAAGGTGCCCACAACCACCTTTTCCTACTGCTTATGCTTATCAGATCACTAGATGCCTACACATTTGTCCTAAAAATGACTGTGTTTCTTCCCAATACTTGTTCAGAAGAAATAGTTTTATTAAGCCATTTTCTCTGCAAGTTTGTGAAAGCTAATTATTCTTTATATAAGGAACATCCAAACAGAAAGCAAATTCAGACATTTTACCCAATGCATTTTTTTCTGCCACTTCATGATTACCTGTTTCCCTGTCATATTTTCAGCAACACTGAAATCCTGTGCAGTGTAATTTCTTTGTTTTATAAAACAGCTAAAGCATGGACATGAAAATTACATAAAAAAATGCCCCTTCTCCCTTTGAAAAAAAATAAAAGTAACAAAATTTCAAAAGGACCTCTTTTGTATTGGTGGCCTATCCACTTATTTGTGTATATCTCTGCCTTGGTTCAATTCCAAAGTCAGCAGACTGGTAGGTATAAAACACAGATAAACTGTGCTAACATTTGTAGACAAAAGCTATGTTTACAGTAGAGGCTATTTTGAAACCATGCAGTAGGCAAAAAATGCTTTACAAATGCTGCACCAAACTATCCTTCGCTTTATCCATCATCATCAGGTGTGATCTTAAGGAAAACTTTGATAAAGTAACATACAACTTTGCTGCATGCTGATTTTACAAAACTCACTTTCTGAATGTTGTTCTACATGATGTCATCACACTGTAACTCACTTCATTTACAGTATCTGTTTCACTTCTACTCACAAGCTAATATAACTCATTTCTTTCTTTTCTTTTTTTTCTTTTTTTTCTTTTTTTTTTTTTTTTTTAACTGCACACAGGCTGCTAGACACATGTGCATAGCAAATGGAATCTGAACTTAGCTTAACAGCCTCATTTATTCCTGATGGTTTAAATTATTTCATCACAATTAATGACACCCCCTCAGCTTCCTGTGCAGTGCTGCCAGATGTTCAGAGACCACAAAGCCACTCTCTTCTTTGACGGCTAGTGACAAGTCGTCCTCTGAAGGACGTTCCCTCAGTGCACAGGCCGGATGACACCTCCATTGCTTAACACCTCTCCACCTCCCTGGGTAACCATGGTGAGAGAAGAAGGAAGACATGAGAAACCAGCCAGTGCATTAGTAAGGACAAATTACATGAAGCATTCTGGACTTGAAGGATCTCATCTCCTCCTACTGGAGTTTCAAACCTGCTTGTTTTATGAAAAGGACGGACAACTGTTTGCCTTGACCTTCAAGGTATTAAGTTTTCTGTGCTTCGTTAAAAAATCACCTGTCCTTCTTTACATGGAAAAAAAAAAAGAAAAAAGAAAGAAAGAATAAAGGAAAAATTAAAATGGCAACCACATGGGCAATAAATTCTTACTTAAAACACTATCTCACTATCCCATCATTTTCAAAAGCAGAATGCAAAAACAAAACAAAACAAAAAACAAATTTTAGAAAAGTTGTGCTCACATTCAGGTGGTATTATTATTATTATTATTAAAATTATGCTTTTTTGTTTGTTTGTTGTTGCTCTCCTGTGAGCAGTAACAGGTTTTCCCTTGCAGTGTTCCTCTCACAATACTTAGGTGTTTTTCCTTGCAGGAGGAAACCAGATAATTTTGATGAAAAAAAAAAAAAAAAAATTGCGAGTCTGGAATTATCATGAAAATGGGGATATGTTCCTCTTAAAAGAGGTGAGTGAAAAGTGTAATGAACTTGCAACTACAATTCTGGAAAAATAAAACATCAAGTGTCTTGCATTTTTTAAGATTAAAAACCAAGTATCTATGTTCCTGAAATTCCATCCACTATTTCGAGCACATATGGCAGACATGCTATTGACTTTATTTTTAAATTAAAAGAAATGCTGATCTGTGTGAGGGACTGAAGGGCTGTTCAGTTTGCCAAAATCATAGTATTAAAACAGAAAAGCCACCTGTGTTAGCCCACCCGATAGGAAGGTCAGGAGCTGGAAAGTCTGTCTATCTGTCTGTCTGTCTGTCTCTCTCTCTCTTTTTTTTTTTTTTTTTTTTTTTAAGCATATTTAAAGTAGGGAAAAATATAACTCACCAATACTATTCTATGTAGCAGTGCCAGAAAAACTTTGTACACAAGTCCAATTATGTGTGTGGCCACTGCAGAATCATTTCTGTTACCACGAAAATTAGTTCCTCTCTTAGGATATTAAAAGGAAGGTCTCTTTAGAATTTTCCTAAAAATCCAACAGCAAGACTAGAAGAATGGCAGAGGTGACACATCATCTATAATATCACAGGCTTGTTTGTTTGTTTTTTTATTTTTTTATAAAGCGTTTTAAGAACTGTTTCACAGCACAATAGCCATTATTGATATTCCTTTAGTTACTCATTGCAGAATCTTTAGCAGATGATTCTGTAAAGTGTTATGCTTTGTTTTCAGGAGGAGATGAGATTCATGTAATGTGACAACAGGAACTCCTGAGCAGTTTCAAATGTACTTTACCTTTTCTACATACACATACATATATATGTGTGTATAAATTTATACTTAATATACACACAAATAAAACAGACTTTCCTAAATTTAAACCAAAAAGCAAACAAACAAACAACAACAAAAAAAAACCACCTTACTTTATAATGCACCAAGATTTATGGAGAGTCACACGGACTTCATTCTGTTGTCTGAATGTTTTATTGGAAGGAGTGGAGGAGCTGAATAAACTTTAAACTCCCATGTAGGGATGTATTGCTTGTGTGTCCCTGGCAGATGTGGAAAGGAGATGAAATGGGCAAGGGAGAATCGAATATCCCATCACTGCAGGTTTGTGAAGGGGAAAGAGCACTGCAAAGATCTCACATCTGGCAATCATTTGTCAATAGCTGGAAAGAGAACGGCAGGAAACTTTCTGGCTCTCGTGGAAGATGAAAAGACAAAAACCATGTGTCACACATGCACAGTGCTGGTACAATGACTACTACATTTATTCCCCCCCCTATTCCCTCCCCTAAATTTAATGATCTTCAGATATACTTTACTCCGTGGTCAAAATCATGCAGTCGCTTGACTTGTTAAAGCTGCAGTGTATGTACATTTTTCAAATAAACCCCAGGGCTGATGTTAGAAAATCAAAATCATTCAAGCGTAGGCTGCCTGGTACTTTGGGCAGGAATCCTTGTGGTTTAGTCAATAAACAGAATCTAAATGAAAGACACCACAGTAACTAGACAGTAATGTTTTGAACAGTTCTTAATCCTAAAAGGGAGAGAGACAGAGGCTGACCAAGTGGACAGATACAATGCTACCAAGTCCATAGAGATCACGCTGTGGCATACAGCATCTGTGTTTGAGCACAAGGTCACTTGCTGTTTCTTTAGTGAGTAGTTTTTATGGCTATTTTTTACGGTCCTTCTGATTATTATTATTTTTTTTTTTTCTTCCCAGAGAGATTCTACTTACCCCACAGAAATATTTGGTAAACAAAAATATAAAGATCATTTTGCCCTTCCTGAGACACAATGTAAGATTTTGTCACATTGTACAACATTGTGAAAATTGCTAGGGAAAGAGTCCCTACCACCTACAAAAATTAAATAGGTTCATATTCACTGGTATGACTGGTATGACTGATGGCCCTTCACAGCTGGCTTTCAATTCATTCTTCTGCTGCTTTTAAGAAGAAGCTGCTGCAGAAGGAGCACATCTTGTCCCTGTGAATCCGCAAGTAAATGCTGCAGGTTGTTTAATCTGGCAAAATCACAGTAGCCTGTCAAATTATAACAGGAACGGTATCTCCTCCAAACAAGTCTGATCATGGTTAATTACAATGCAGACCAGAAAGAAGCCACAATAATTCATTATTACAAGAAACACCTTATTTAAATTTTATGGAAATTTGCACTTGCACTCCCTGGGAAAAAAAAGGGAAAAAACCCACTCATACAAGGAAGGACCTCATAGGTCTCAAATATCACAAGATACTATGTATAAGCTGGGAGTAAAATGTTGCCTTGATAGTTACATCAAGACACCTCAACAGTAGCATTTATCAGGTCCAACCGGCATGCAAAATTGTTTTCAAGTTACACTTTTTAGTTTAACCATAGGGGCTGTAAACAGCAGCAAAATATAATGAAATGTATTTTGACCGGAGAGAAAAAAAAAGGCAAAAACAACAACAACAACAACAAAAACTGTGATGCTATGAAGATATTTAGGGGTAGATAGGCAGACAGATGGACAGAGAGATATCTGTTTATATGTAAATAAAGTATGTAGTGTTGCACATGTTGCATCCAAACTTTATATTAATGACAATCTTTTTTCTTTATATGCCACACAGCACGTGAAAGGTTCAAATTCCAGAACTGCAGGCAAGCAGAAAGGAGGGGCAGAGGAGTGGGGCTGCTTTAGGATACTCCATCAATACAAGCATATCAGAATGTCTCACTTTATAAGCAAATACAGTGGGGTACTAGGGCAGAACTGTGAAGCTGCCACACCAATGGCAACAGTACAGGGAACCACACAGTTTGCTGTGCACCATGGGCACATAGCATTTAATTTTTTTTTTTTATTTTATCTTTCCTGTGCCATTTGTCTAACTGAAATCATTCATTTTTCCATTTGTCTAACTGAAATCATTCTGCTGATTTGCTTTTGCTCCACTTTCCTCTAACAATTAGGTATATATCAGATTCTGGCTTTACCTGTCTCATTTATGCTTTGAGCTATCTCCCTCTCACTACAATTGAGAATATAGGCTTCAGAGAGTAAACTTAGATGAATCATTATTCTTGGTAATACGGGCAGCATCAGAAACAGGTTTAACTTTGCTCTAATACTTCAAGACCACAAAAGATAACCCCAGGGATGAGTTAGCTCAGAAAATGGTTTCCAAAACATCAAAAAAGGCGATTTCACCTCAGATCATTCCAGAGATCTGGTTTATAGCACAGCCCCATAAACAGTTGTGTCAGTAGAAATGGAAAGGTGGGCTGAATGAGCGAGAGTGTTGCACCATGCATTAGCTGGGCTGGAGAAGTGTGCCTTTGCTATCAGAAATACTGAATTCTGGGAAATTCAAAGCAAAAAGAAAATGAAGCACAAGAAAAAAAATACACCACACTGAAAAGCATGGTGTATACAGGCTTACAAAAGGAACATGCAGCTGCTATCTCCCATCAACGAGTTTTCCTTAAAGTCACAAATAACTGTAACTGATGAGTTACAGTGGAAATATTCAACACTTCCATCTTCAATGCTCTCTAAATGTTAACAAACTAGTGCTCTACCAGATACTTGTTGGAAAGATGGCAATGGTACTACTTAAGTTAGAAGTGAACTTTACTGAATATTGAAAGCTTGCTGTGCTGCTTGCATTTCAGCTTTATGCTTGTTTTTATACATCAAGAAAACACAATGTGCATGCACACTAACGTACTAACATACGCACACACATCATGCTACTTACTGATCTACTGTGGAAACAGTGAGGAACACCAACCTATTGGCCACTATGGCATCCTCTCCGAGCTCTCCTTGGCCACTGAGGAAAGCAAATAGGGCCTCAAGTGTTGTTCTGGCTCCGGCTGGGATGGAGTTCACATTCCCCACAGCAGACTAGGTAGAGCTGTGCTCTGCAGTGTAGCAGGACCGGTGTAGTTATCTCCCCAACATCTTGGCTGAGCAGTGCTGGCACAGCACCAAGGCTGGCTCTACAATACCCACCCCAAAGCTAGAAGGCTGGGGAGGGCAAGAGGTGTTGATGGGACATCACCAGGGCAGCTGACCTAAACCCACCACAGGGGTATGCCATGTCATGTAACTCACAGAGGAGGAGGAACTCGTGAAAACATTGGCCTTCCAAGTAGCCACTGCATGCACAGAGGCCATGCTTCCCAAGATGTGTCTGCTTTGCTTGCTGATGGAAAGCAGAGAATAATTGTCTAATAATTGTCTTCTTCTTTTGCTTTTGCACAGCCTTTGTTTTTGTTTTTTATTTTTTCCCCTTTTCCTTTAGTTAAACTACTCCTTATATCAACCCATGAGCTTGTCTTTTTTCCCCACTGTATTTTCTCCCTCTGTCCTTCTGAGAAGGGGGAGTGATGGAGCTGCATGGAGAGTAGCTAAACCACCAAAAGTGCATTCTTTATAAATACATATACGCAAGTAATACATATATAAGCAAGGCTTTTTAGGGCCTGCTTTAAATCCATAATGAACAGCCCCTCTCTTGATCACTGCCTGGACTACAGTGTGAGGGCACTCTCATATCTGAAGGTTTACAAAATCAAATAGATTGCAGTTGACTAAATGTGTGTCAATTAGTTGTGGGGTTTTGTTTGTTTGTTTGTTTGCTTTTTACACCTTGCTTGCTTGCTTGTTTCACAAAAATGTCAAGTAGAAAGGGAAAAATACAGGGTCATATAAAACCTATAAAGCCTTCAAAAAGTATTGATTTCTGGTCAAGAGAAACACTCATACCTCTTTCAACACTGGAAGCATCTTGTTCTTTTTAGCCAAAACACTGGTAGTTTTCAGCTGTTGCAGACCCAATATGCAACGCTCACTAGCCAAAGTCAACACATGTGCAGAGGAAAAAAAAAAACGGTTCAAGTCTACTCTTCTCCCTTCTAACCCAATCAGCACCACGAGCTCAAATTTTGTTTGAGAAAATCTTCCACACATTCCCTGCAAATCCTGAATATTAACAACTCAACATTGTTAACATATTCAACTGTAAATATATTAAAAAAAAAAAAAATCCAGTTTGACGCTTCTCAGATCTGTACTTTCCTTACCATCATCTTGAATCATCTTTTAAAATTAGTGTTGGAGTTTTCTACATTGCAGGTTGCCATGTGGTGATAGTAAAGCTAGAAGAAAAAGAACTTGGGCAATGAAAACAATCTTGAACAACTCCAAAGTATTGAGTTCTGCCTTCAAATTGAGGTAACTTATTTTTCTGCTGAGGAAAAAACAGCCCACACGGAGCTTAGTGAACCTGCAGCTGGGCTGCTTTTGGCACACAAGCTAGTTTGGATCTCTCCACTACAAGACACACTACTACAAACTGAGACACCTTACATTATTCAAGCTGTATGCAACTAAAAAAAAATAAATGCCAGTGACCAATGTCTCCTGACTGCTAAAACAAAACTGAAGAACATTTCCATTTTTCCATGGTTGACCTGTCCTAATTCTGAGCATACAATTTACCCAGGGAACAAACCATAGTCACAAAGCAGTTGTATTGTATGATTTTTCACCTCACAAAATCAATGCCATGTGGCCTTGTTTCTTGACTGTACATTCTGCATAAAGATTACTGTGCAAGTATGTTTGTACCATAAAAGCAGTGCCAACCAAAAGACAGCTGCTAACTAAAGTGAAGCTTGAACATCAAATTAATATTCCTTATCTACAGACCATTTTGTTCACACTATCTCTTTCCCTCTTAAATGCTTCAGCTTTGTAAGTACATCTCCTATTAATGTAGCATGAAACTTGTAGTATAAGGGATTTCTCACCTATTGCCTGGATCATGTCACTCCCTTCTTTGATGTGGAAGGTAAAGGAAGCTGATTCAAGTTCAGGCTCTTCTTCCTAAACTTCAAGGCTCCGAACAACTCTGCTTCTGGCTACATTTCTGTTCCCCATCATATTCCTTTCATTCTGCTCCCTGAAGCCCATAGCCTTCCTCCTCCCCTGTCTATTTACCCAGCCCTTGTCTTCAGACTTTCTTTCACATCCTTTTTCACACCTGGGCAGTTGCTCTCACTGCATTCCACTTTCTTTAAAGAAACTAATTTCTGCTGTGAAGCACAAAAACCTTAAGCCACCTACGGAAAGATGTCTCCGTCCTATCATTAAAAGTACAAGTTTAATTCTCAGAGAGACAATCATCCCAGGGACACCATGAGTGTTTCACGTCTGGATCACTCCAAACATCTGTTTAGGTTATGAATGGTTACAGAAGGGGCCCATCTAATATTGTTTGTTCATATAGTGCTAGGTATAGTACTGCCTTTAAATAAAACACACTTTTAATGCCACCATTAACACAGTTTAAAACTTTTTCCTACAAACAATTGTTTCTGTCATTGAATGTTAATATACATACTTTTTTTTTTTTTTTTTTTTTTTTTTTTTTTTTTTTTGGTGGGAATTCAGATAATTTTGTATGTAAAGAATGCCTTTGCAGGATAATATTTACACTGAGGCATTGTCAAAAACTGTTGAAACAGGATGTTTAGGGTATTCAAGAAATTTAAAATAAAATCTGTAAGGAAGAAGTAAGAATCTTCTGCCCTCACCAGAAGGATTATTGAGCAGAAGTCACTAGAGAAAAATGGAGTGGTCTGAAAAATATTTTAGTCCCACTTGGAGGGAAGCTTTTGCATTATGACAGATAAATTGGTAAGTCCTTGCTCTGGAAAACAAAGTGGGAACCGACTTTTGTTGAGACATTATGCTTTAAAAATAACATAAAATAAAATAAAATAAAATCCTGAAAGCAAGAAATCCCTTTTCCTCAGAGCCATTGCTTTTCAAATATTAACTGTGTAAGACACCTGTGGTGTCAGTTCTGGTTGAAAGAATTTAAAAGTGTGGAAGACAAATACCAAAAGACAATTTACACTGTGAAAATGAAGGAAGAATTTCTTCAGACAACTTCCTTCTGTACTGCTATGTAGCAATACTTTTTTGAAGCTTGTAGGCCTAGAAAAATTAGCACATCTTTAGGAAGGCACCAGAAAAAACGTAATATGTCTTAATCAGATTAGGATATAGTCTATGGCAGAGACATGGACACTACGACTACACAGAGATGGCAATGGATGAAGGACATAAAGGCATTCCAGAGCTATCACAACAAAATGAAAGCAGAAATGGAATTTGATAAGAAGGCTAAAACATAGTACTAGGTCCTATCTGAATGTTTATGCTTTCCCTATGTAAACCATTAGTTTATTACTGAACTCTTAACCTCAGATGGACTAAAAAGCAGTAGTGACCTGATACACAGTTGCAGTATTCTGGCATTACAGTTGCCTTTGTGATGGACTGAAGGTTATATGACATAAATGTGCAAGTGTTCCAACACCTGCCCTCTCCTGGACTTCAAAGCTCACTAAAAAACCCACTTCACAACTACCAAAAAAATCTCCTAGAAGTGGATATAGAGACAGTGTTTCACATGAAAGTCTTTTCATTTCAGGAAGTCTGCGCTGAAAATCCAAGAATGTCCCCAAAGAATGGAGAACCACGGTGTTTGAAATATCATGGATATCACCACTGAGTACAACGTGGCAGCCACAACCAACCTCTTTCATCTAGCAAAATATCCACTTTCCAGAATACAAGCAAACTTTTATGTTTGAAAGGAAGCACTCATTGGACTTAAAATTTCCATACAGAATGCAGAAGTGGTATCTTCTTCAAGGTTCCAGAAATGTTTATTAGATTTACTATTAACTGCAATTACTAACATTAGGATTTCTTTTTTATTATTTTTCTAAATGAGCTACAGACTTTCATACAAGGTTGCTATTTTTCTTATGTATTCAGCTACCACAACCTCAGAGTCACAAGTTATGTCCTCTTCATAACAAGACCATTGTAGTTTTCAATATAATCTCTAGCTCCTATACTTTGCCATCCCATGGCCACTTCAATCTGTGACAGTGACAAAAAAAATTATGGTTTTAACCTGTGCTCAGGTTATCTTAGCTACTTAATAATGCATACTTTTACAATCGCTATCTTTCTCAGGGCTCTCTAAATGACAAGGGGCCAGAATACTGCAGCCAACAGTCACTTTCTCCAGGAAGCAAAGTAATACTGTAACACTGCTCTCAGTTTCCCATTTAGACCCAAATCTAATTTGAAATAGCCATTCTAGTCTTCAGAATTCTTTGAAAGGCTCCATGAAGTCTTTCTTAAAAAAGCACATTCAGGTCTGAATTTCCAGTGTATCTAAATCCAGTGACAGAATATTCTGACAGTATGTTTTAATACCCTGCAGCTACCAAATGGTGTGGTCTCTGTCATTAGTTCTGTTACCAGCCCTTTTCTTTCCACTTGCAATGTTCCTTGTACATGGGACGTTTTACCATTACTCTTTTTCAAGCCTTTAAAGTAATCTTTCTTCATCGCTCACCTTTTACTTTCATACTCAGCATGGCCAGCTCAACCGCTGTGACTTCTCATTTTCCATTAATATACGTTCTTGTTCTTCCTTAACTAGAGTACCCTACTTAACTGGCACACATCCCTCTGCATTTATATTCCAGCTTTTCCTTCTCTTTTCTGTTTCAAGGATTTTCATGAAGCTCAGGAGCATGGATGACATGTTAAGAAACAACATGCTGTGTGGACTGCTTCTCTTCATGGTCATGTGGAGCACCTCCCCTCCCACCTGCAATTACTTAACATCCTGAAGGGCCTGTATACATGGAAAAGTGTCAATAGGAAAATGATCATTCAATTCAGCAGCAGAAAGCAAAGAAGAAAGCCAGCACGACATTAAAACCATCCCTCCACCAACCACCACCAAATGCTTTACAGAACATCAGAAATGAAAGACTTCATCCTACTGTCCCATCTTGCTTTTCTACTCATAATCATCACTGTAATCATCCAAAACAATATGCAGAGCAACACAGCACAAAATAATTTCTGGATCTATTCTGCATCTTAGCTCTTCAAACTCCTTGGATTCTCTCCACTTCTAGTTATTGTATGCAAAAATCGATAATATTAAGGTTCAAACTAGATCTGATTTTTCCAAAATGGCCCTTGATATCTGCAGTGTAGCTGACAGTAAATTTTACAGCAGTATTTAAAGTAGAGGACTTCACTGATTTTAAGCCACAAAAATTAACAATACAACCAAAATTGCATTTCAAGCACTAGGGAAGGTAAGCAAGTGGAGACAGATAGTACTCTAAATGTAAGAAAATGGATACCTGTTCCTACAGAGGCTCCCTGAACTTATTTTAAGTCACAGAAAAACATGTCAGAGAAAGTTTATCTCACAGGAATTAAAATGTATTCTCAGATAAGTTTAATACAGAAATGTACACTACAACCTGTTTTGTCATCTACATTCCCAAATGGTAAAAATATTAGAACCAGGTTGAGAACAAGTACAATTAGACAAACATTTAGTGTCTTTCACTTCATGACTTCTAATATTATCCAGGTTTTTGAACCTTGTATGACTGATGGAAAAATAAATTGAATTAAATCCTGTTATTATTCCATTGTAAAATGACATATTTAAAATACAATCTGTACCTTGCTTTCCTCCTTCCCCCCCCTACCCCCCCGCACCTCCCCACCCAGAGAAAAAAAGAACACTTTGGTTCTTTTTTTCTTGCGTTATGGTGTAAAAGGCAGGCAGTGTATGAGGATTCAAACACTGGATTCTGTATGTCATGCAAATTCATAGTCTGAGATCGTTTGATACTGTGCTGACTGCTACTAAAATTTTTGAACCAATGTTCAAGCTTTAATGATTGGATGACATTTGTCTGATGCAAAGCTAAATTTATTTCTGTCAAAGATGCAGAAATGAATGAAAAGGGTCTTTAAAGAGTCCCTCTTTAATCCCTGGGGCAAAGCAGTGCTGAGAGCACAGCTACTGTGTGTACCTCTCTCAAACGAATAATAACTCTGTGTGAAAGAGCTATTTACAACTTGCTTTGTGTATCATCAGCAGAAACAAAAGATAGAACAACAAGCATACAAAGACTTTTCCCCATTTATCCCTCCTGACCTTTATCACTTCCATCCACTCAGGAAATTATGGGAAGGAAGGCAGAGGGCACAGCCTTTTATGTTAGTAGGTGTTTTCTAGGTAATACTTATTCTCAGCTACAGGAAATATATATATATAATATATGCCCAATCCTTTGCTCCTCCCTTCCTCATACAATTATAGACATACATAGGCAAACTGCCTTCCTGTATCATCTGCCCAGGTGCACCGAGGGTCTGACCATGGTAGAAATTAGGAGTGATGCTCTTCTGACCAGGAGCAGAAAAGGTAGGCCACATGTAGAGAAGTAGTGACTTCAACAGCTGGTGTCCCTAACAGAAAATGTCCAGATCTAGATCCCTCTTCTAAACAAAAATGAGACTCAGTCTATTGAGGCCAATGCCAGTGACCATCAAGGAAAGATCTGATCAACATAAGGTTTACTGGTCAGATGGCAATTCACCAAGGGTGGGAATGTCACTACCATTGTGGAAATTACTCTGTATTTCCAAAGGGGCTTTACAGCTGCTGTAAAGCACTCCCAAGACTCCTAGGCAAGTAACAGCATGTTCTGAAGTCCCACAGGTGATGTCAAGAGTCTGGATACAAAGACTTAACCAAAAGTACAGGAAATTGAGGAGAGGATAGTCTTCATTTCAATTCTTTCCCTACATCATACAGGCAATCTGTGTGCTTTTCTTCTAGCAGTTTTTGTTCCATACCTAAAATATACTAGACTACAAGCTGATGTGTTTTTTTGTTAGTTAATTTGTTTGGTTGGTTTTTTCCTCATTGGAAGCTTCTTCTGTGACCTGTTGGACCCACACAGAACTGCTGCCATGCCAGAAAGTCATGCTTTCAAAAAAGCAGAGCAAATGTAAGGATGAATCAGCAGATGGTCCCCATACTCATGTAGCTAGCACAAAAAGATCCAAAAGGATTTCTGAAACAGAGGCTAAAGCTTGCAGTGCTTTCTTCAGTTTTAAGATTAAAGATACTATAACCAGAGAAGGCACCTGTGCAGATCAAAGAACTCAGGTACAGTTACCTATGGGGCTTAAAGACTGGCAGAAATGACTTAAGTCAGCAGTATAATGGCACTTGGCATATCCATATACTAACTACCATGAAGGACAGATTTTCAATACAGTATAGTATGTTTTCATTACTAAATGAAAATTGCATCAGAGGACGCAGACTGGAGAAAAAAAAAAAAAAAGAAAAGAAAAAAAAAAGAAACAAAACACAGAGGAAAAAGAATCTCTGATCAAAGAGATACTGTTTTAAGAAATACATTGTTGAAAGTCATATTTACAGAAGTTTACACATTTTGAGCTATCATTCATGTTGTTCTCAAATAAAATGCTACAACCATATATTCTCACCAACAATTTAAAACATATTTTGTAACAAAATTCAATACACAATTACCAGGCTTCCATCCTAGTGCAGCTTTCCAAAAAATGGACAGTGTATCAGTAAAATCCTAATACTAAATTAACAAGTTGTTTGGGGCAGAGCATAATAATACAGTCTTTGGAATGAGATCAATGAATCAAGGTGGTTTTCTTTGTAAGTGAGGCATGAATTTGGTTGTGGAGAATGGAAGGGGAAAAGAGTGAACATGATTTGCTTCATGTGAAATAAGATCACTGCCAACACATACCCCTGTCACCGAGTACAGTAATTAATTTAAAAACTCTTCCCTCTCTGTTATACATTTTTTTCAAAGCCTTAGAAAAGAACAATTTTACCACTGCTTTGCAATTAGTCTGTATCTAAAATCTTCATCATGAGCATGGTCAAAAAGAAACGGGACTTCTACCCATGGGACGGAGGAGGTAATATACTGTTGAATGGAGCAGAAAGGCAGTAAAATTCCCCAACAAACACTACATCCAGCAGCACTTATTTCTGAGGTGGATCATGCAGATTCTTCAAACTATATGTAAGATTTGATACTTCTTCCCTTCCAATATTTCTCTCGTTCTGAGATCTACGCATAAGCCCTGAAAATTCAGATTTTAACTACAAAGGTTGAAGAAGAGCTCTGAAGTATTTCAACTGAAAAAGCTAGTAATTTACACTTTTGATAGTATTATGTGGTTGCTTTCATGTCCGTATTACAGTAGAGAGGGAGACTAACGAAATAAATAAACTAAATGTTAACACACATGGTATTTTTTAATAAATCTGGTATTAGAACCTAGATAATGGCAGACATCAAAAAGGGAGGAGTATGCTTTATTCTGTGAATCAGCACAACTGTTAGCACATTTTATTTTCCTTATCCTGCTCATCCTGGCACAGATAATATTGACCAGGTGACAGTGTTTATGCAGCACTTTTGCTGTGAAAAATTATCAAACATGCAACATCAAGTCAAGAACTAGATGTATTTCTTTCCTAACGTTTTATTGTCCTTCTTTAGTTTGCAAGTGAGGAGCAACCTGTTTGTTTGCTTCTCTCTCTTTGTTAACTACAGCCTACTCCCTGGAGAACTTTGTTTATTTGTTTTAAACATGTTTTTACAGGCCTGTTAATAAAATTGGGTGGAGATGAGTAGACGTGTGCAGGTAAAATGTAGTGCCTGGAAGTGGCATTAACAATTTTTCAACTGAAGTACCCAGGAAGTTCAGGCTCAGTCCACATCCAGACTTGCAGTGGTGTGTGTTTCTGCCTTTCACTTCATATCTGAGTCTAACAAGGTAGCGGAGTGATCCAGTGAAAACATACTGGGCAAAAGAAGGGATATTACTGAGTCTGCCTATTGGTCCAAACTGGACTACCCTATATAATTCTCAATTGCTTAGTATGAGATTATGTGCTTACCTAAAGATAAAAGAAAACAGCTATTAGCAGCCCCAAAATAACTAAATTTGATATACAATTTAATAGACACAGAGTCTATTTGGGGGCAATTTTGGAAACAATGCTACAACACAATAAAAGACAATTTTTGCTAACTGCTACGGGAATTTTGTCCTCACAAGATTGAAAATGCACGACCCCTGAAAATTTCCCTTTTCCCTGAAAGAGTAAAGAACAAAAAGAGTGAAAAATAAATTAAATCATATTCACTCGCTCAAGTTTTCATTTTATTACTAGGCCTAACCAGGGTCTGTTTTTGCCACAGATTTTTGTGGGCATGGAGACTGATGGTCATTTATTTCTGGTAAAGCTAAAAAACTATTAACATTGCCACAAAATCAACATGAAATACATACACAAAGATATATATACATATATGCATCTTACTGTCAAAGTTTACTTGTAGATACATACACATATTGTTCTATTTCTTATTTTCCAGTCTGTCATAATGTGGACTTCATGTAAAAGCCAAGTGCTTAATTCTAAGCACATGAAACATCACCCTATGCATAATTGCTTTGCTTATTCATAGCCCAAATATCCAAATAATTTTTTTCAAATCTGGCCTTGAAAGAACTTCTTAATAAGAATTATTTACATAACAAGGTTCAAAGCTGTGGGGCTTTTGTTGTTGTTTTTTCAGCTACCTGAAAAAAAAAAAAAAAGTTGCAGTTTTTTAAAACAGCTGGGAACATTTTGACCAAAGTGTAAAAGAATATGCTGAAAACCCATAAAACAAAAAATAAATAACAAAATAAAAATAATAAAAAAAAAGAAGCATGAAGAATATGTAGATGTAAAAGTGATGAGAATCCACTGATTTACTTTTTATTTTTTTTTAATTCTGAAATAGAGACTTACATTTGAGACAGAGATGTATAAAGACTGTACTTAAAGCCCCCTATGAACTGTACAACTGTTAATTCTCAGATATTTTCTTGAGAACAACTTCTCTTAGTATGCTCACTGCAATCAAAATACAGGTACAAATTCATCCTTAAGTGATATCTCAAGACCTATCAAGGAAGAATTGTCAAAATGACTAAACTTTCTTACTATTGCAAATCAAATATATTTCTACAGAAAGTAGGTGAGCATCACCTTTAAAGACCTGTCTTTATTAGGAAGGTTGCATCAATATATGAATATACCAAAAAAATGTATCCAGTGCTAATACTAATGTAGACATACCTAAACAATCCTAGCCACATTCATGCACATTTAGCTTTGAGTTCAGACACATAATAGAATTTATGGCTTAAAAAATTGTTGCATATCAGCTTGGCCATAATACCTTAATTCATGTGCATTTATTGCCCACCTTGAACCTGAAATAAAATCTGGATGATTAAAGTTCTGTGAAAGAGATTTTTGCTCACAAATTTTTACCTCATAGTTGTTGTGGTTAGTGGAAGTAGCTATTTACCATAGCTCAGTTGATTTACAAAACCAGATCAGATTCTGAGCCATCATTCAGTGAATTACTGGTTTAGTTAAACCTAGTTACAGGAGAATTTAAACTGGTTTAAACAAGTCTACATTTGATCTTACACTAGTATAATTCAATGAGTATATACATGTATGTATATATACATGTATATACAAATGTGTATATAAATGCAGGTATATAGATATATGCATGTGGGGGGGGGAGGTATGTTTGTACTCAAAATAATTTTTTTCTTTCTAGACACCAAACTACTAGAAGCATAAAAGTAAAATACAGCTTTAGTTTCTACTTTATATTTGCAAACCAAAATATAAAAGCCCAAAGTCAGCATATTCCAAAGTATCAAAAAGTTTTAAAAAAAATCATTTTAAATGTATTATTTTTAATCTCTACATCTCTACACTACCTCCACTATTTTGTGAAATCCAAAACACATTTAGCAATTAATGCTTATCAGTCTCTGAAAATCTCAGGCATTCCCAGAACATTTTTTTCTCTTCTGAACATAGCAGTAAAACCAAAATGGTTCTCTACCGTTTTGCACCTTGAGAAAAGTGACTTCAGAATGCACAAAGTGCTATCTCTGAACTGAGCTAAAAGCTAGTTTGAGCTGTACTTCCACATTACCATACTTATAGATGAATTGATCATATCCTCTGTTTTTAAAAAACTAAAGAATTTTGTTTTATTTTGAAGTAGATAGCAATATAAAATGAGCCCTTCCATCAAACTACCTCATCTTTGAATGACATGTGAAAACTATTTATAGGACATTTCAAAATGTTTCTTTATCCTAATTTGCAGGAAAGGATTACAATTTACTTCAGTTGACTTAGGAAATTAATTTTAGCATTTACAAATAGTTGCATAAAAAAATATATAAATCACATGAGCATATATCTTTGATATCTTTAGGTAAACAGTTTGTACTCAACTTGGTTCAAAATAGTTAATACATAAAATGCATATTCTTTAGAATTTTTGAAATGTGTTAATGAGGTTTTCCAAAATTCTAAATAATGATTCCATTTATAAACCATTTTTTTTTTCATTTATGGTTGACTGCTTTTTGAGTTTATGACCCTCCATAAGCCTTATCAATTTAACTATTTAAGAACACCAAGCTATCATAAAAATGAAGCAACCAGATTAACATCTTGTTTATCTAACAAAACTATCTCTTCTTATTCAAACAAAAGAAATAAAGCATACAGCCAAATATAGGTGTCCTAACACTTCTTATGCAATAGATAACACAGGGTTTACTTTATTATAGGTTATTTGGGGATTTCTTTTGCTTTTCTAATGTCACATTCTTTAAAAGAAAAATGTCACATAACTAGATTTCCTGGTTCGTATATGGACAAATGAGAAATTATCAATCTGCTTTTTATTGTAAGACAAATGACAAAGGAGAAATTATCAATCATCTCATATCAATGAGAAATTATCAATTATCAATC
Source organism: Aythya ferina (assembly GCF_964211825.1). Taxonomy (NCBI): domain Eukaryota; kingdom Metazoa; phylum Chordata; class Aves; order Anseriformes; family Anatidae; genus Aythya; species Aythya ferina. Next base: position 35,456,430 of record NC_140299.1, read on the forward strand.
TGCTTTATAACGTAAAGGATTTTAGTCAAGTAAAGTATTTCTGTTTGCTGCTAAGGCATACTATACCAAGTTGTAATGGCAGAATTCAGAAAGTGAAAACTCTATATGTAAGTAAAAAATCTGTATATATATGTACACGTACACACAGACTGCAGACATACTTAAGATGGAAGAAATTCCCCTTGTCTTACATATTCTTCTGACCGTTACTGATAAAATGTTGTTTTATTTTAAATACATTACTCTACTTTCAGGGCTAACCTGGAAGAGTTAAATATCATTGGCTTTTTTTATTAACTCTTGCTGATGTAATCACTGCATATAATTCTTGATGTCACTGACACCACGACATTCAGAAATCAAACACACAATATAGGGCCAGATGAACCCTTGCAGAAAAACAAACCATCTGGCTCTAAGAATGCTAACAACATGAGCAACACTAAACTGAAGTTTACACATAACCTTTGAAGTGACACGGTTATTGCAAAAGACTGTTTACAAGACATTAAATCTTCTCTGTGATCTGTGTGATCACTTCTCACTTGCAAAACCAAAAACTTGTCACATAGTTCTTTCATGCCATATCTTCTGTAAACACAACTATCTATGCTTATACGCATACAGCACCATACTTGCACCCAGGACCTGGATGTTTGCATAAAGATATAATACATAAAGATCCCGAGCAGGCTGTCCCCCAAGAGACTGAGTCGGTCTTACACCCCTGCTGCTGCTTTGACTGTGGTGACTGCACAAGTGCACACATGTGAGGTGAAGAGAGCTGATCCATGTGGATGCGTGTGCAAACAGCTCATGGATTCCGTGACAAGCCTCTCCAAGCACAGGTGCCTACCTTCCAGTAAAATCTGTCTGAGTTTTAAAGATCCGGACTACCCACATGGGTCACTAAAGTCCCAATTAGAGCCCCACAGATTGTTTCTGCACTAATCACCAGCAATACGTACACACAAATAATTTTGGTACAAAATTGGCAGGGAGCTCTGAACTGAGTATTTTGCAATAATTTATAAAATTCACTTTAAAATGATGTATGGCACATGTCTTAAATAGCCTGAGACCACATGAAAACACACAGAAACTGAAAAATTCCAGGATGACTCTGAGCAAAGTTTTTCCAAGGACTGTATCTAGAAGGCTGTCACTGCAAACCCCATATCCTCACTCTGTCAAAAAAAAAAAAAAAAAAAAAAAAAAATCGATTGGGCTAGAAATCACTCCTTACAACTAACGTACATTGGACGGGTGCATTTAATTCCTTCAAAAAAAAGTAAAACAAAACCTCACGAACGCGTGGCATTGCCACATTCCGTTACTTTGTCCTTCGGCAGTCTAAAATTAAATCCTTCTGAGTCACGTCAAGCCGTTAATACAAAGAGATGTTTAAAAAATGTAAAGAGGAATGAGGGAGTAGTGGTGGTAACATACAGTACCATGAGCTGCTTTGGCCTCCCAGTCAGTGGTGTACAGTTAACAGATCACTCCTGGCCTTCAGCAGACAGGAAAAAAACCCCGTCGCGCCGGGAGCGGGCAGCAGGAGGGAGGGGGCCGGGGGAGAGGCCTGGCAGTTTACACAAGCAGGCCGCCCAGCTCCCTCCTGGTGCATTCCTTCCCCTCTATCTCCCGACCTCTTTGCGTGTGTCTTGTCATATTTTCTTCAGCTGCTAATTGTCTGGACAGCAAGATTTTAAACAGCCGCAGCTTAGGAAAAGCGAAACCCATCTAAGTGGCTATCACAGCCTGTCAGCTTCACACTGCTGGGTAAAATTTTCCAAGGGAAGTGCTCCTCTGATAGTTCCCGAGTCATTGGGCCACCCTCCCTCCCCCTCGCCCCACCACACACGCTCCCCTCGAGGCCTGAATGCACTTGTGGCAATAAAACATTCATGCGACTTGGAATTTTAACACAATGCCATTTCCCTAGTTTAACCTGAAAGGAATGCACTAGTCACAACAGACTACATCATCCTGCCATTAAGCCCTGCCAAGGAACCGCTTTTTTGGCTGTGCTGGGCCAGCTCTGACGGGAAAGGAGTACACAGACCCACACACAGAGCACAGAGGGGCCACCTCTGCTTCCTCAACCTTATCCAGCAACACCCTGCTCTTAGCCATGACCCCTGGCCTGTTTCAGCGTTGTGACAGGCGTGCAATGCGTGTGTCACTTCAGGACTTCTGCAGAGTCACAACACTGAGCAGGCAACTCCCGCATTTCACTGACTTGCTGCTCTGTCTCAACAGGCACTTGATCATCTGCCAAAGGGTGTTTTTTTGGTTGTTGTTTGTTTGTCTGTTGTTTGTTTGTTTTTGTTTTGTTATGTTTTTGTTTAAAAAAAAAAAAACTTTTTTTTTTTTTAACTTGCATCTTTTTTCTCTTTTTTTTTAATATATACTAGATTATCATCAAATGTTCTCTGTTTAAACTCAAAGGCCTTTCCGCCACTTATGTCACTGGCCCCCATCAATATAAAAAAGCAAAACAAACAAATAAACAACAACAACAAAAAAGAACCCCTTCAATTCGCCTGTAGTAATTAGGTTATGATTACTGACATAACACTTTGCTTAAGGGAAGAGTTACCAGAGCTACCAACACTTCAGCATTCTAGTGGCATTTTGCTTTTTTTCTGTAATTAAAGAAAAGGGGAAAAATAAAGAAAAGGGGAAAAATGTATAAGTATATTTTATGATTTATAAAGAATGCTGATGGGAGATGGAAAACATTAAGTGTGTCATTTGCCTTCCGTTAAACCTTTTGTGTAATGATAAGGTTGCTGCAAATACAAATAGGAAGTATAGTGCAACAGAACCATATATAAGAAGTGTTTAGCTGATATTTTGATTTTTGAAGCTACCAGCACAGATTTTACCTACTTTGTTTCGTTCTGAATAGCAGGCAGCACGGCTAACTTCATAGAGAAGAGTTGAAGTGTTCTTTGCCCATCTTCACTACTCGTTTTAATTTTTCTGCTGCTGGATTACCTTCAGTTTAAGTGGACAGAGCGCACTGATCAAGCAGGTTAGGAAACATTTTCAAAAAGCTAGCAATACACCCTTAACTATTTCGGCACTTGCATTAAAAAGTGAACTGACACCAATATGCCTGGTGTCCTTGTTATGTCCCTTATGCAGGTCATTAGAGATGTGTGTAAACCAAATTAGGAGATAAAAGCATTCCTAGTTCTGCAGAATACAACATTGATTGTAACTCATGAGAGTTGACTAGCACTCCCTTGTGACTGTTTATCATGTTATCATTATTATCGACATGCCATTGTGGTTCCACAGCTGCTTTACAGAAAGACCCAAGAGGATAGGTCCCTCTTCCCAAGGAGTTTACAAAGTGAATGTGACATTACCACATGAGCATGAAAAGTAGGGTGCAAACAGAAGAGGAGGAGGAGGAGAAAGAGGTTACCAAATGTGAAAGCCCAGGAGATGTGCTTGGTTAGATAGCATCTTGTTTTTATGTCTTAACATCTGGAACCATATCTCCTCATGTAATTACCCGGAGGTCAGGAGTAATAAGCACAGGTTAGAAAGCTATTCCATTAATATAAAACAACATCCAAGTGCTGTATTTTAAAATGCACAACAGGTTATCAGGTCTGTTGATGAAGAATGCCTTGTGTCATTGACATTGAAAATAATTTTTATGTGATTTTTCCATAGAGAATCATATTTCCGGAATGCAAAAGAAAGCAGTGGTTCCTTGGACTCCAACTTTGTCTGACTATTGCAAATGTTTTCAGGAAATTCAAGCTTGATTCTCTGTTTTCTAGAACAACAGAGATTTTACAAATGCCAAAGCAGCCACAGCAAACAGTGGTTAGTATCACATACTTCAGAGAATGAAATCCAGTGTTGGACAAATATGAGCTAGGCTGCCCACAGAACAGACTTTTTATAATCTCCACCCTGTTACAAATTAGTTTATGGCATGATGTGAAGATGCAAATAAGTTTTGGGGGGTAGCTGCAGTTTTGCAAATGATGTTCTAGTATCCACAGTATTTCCTTCTGGTTATATGGAAAAATCTTCACTTTTCATTTAATTACAATTAGTAGTTGTGTTGGGCGATAAGGAATGAAAAGAAGTGTTTCCTTACAAATACGAATTATTTTTCAATACATTTGTCTATACAGTGTCAAGTTTGCTCTATGTTTACCATTAATATGCAGCACAGTGGTGTAAATGTTCAGCATGAAGAACTGCATTTAAAGGAAAGAGGAAAGTTAAATAATCATATATACAATCAAAGCTGTTCTGTTGCTGAAGGCAAACAATACTCCAAATTTAGTCTGTGGATGATAATCTACTTACTCAGAACTCAAAGTTCTCAGAAACTGTTTTCTGTTCTGAAAAATACAACCTTGCTGCTAGAACACCACAGTTGTTCTTATAAAGGTATACTCAGGCATTTCAGGAAATTTTCAGTATCTCACTAACGTAAATCCACAACTCATAAAAGTATGGGCATCTTTTCAAAAGACCTACTTTTAATTCTACCCAGAATATGCATGGATGTATTCAGTATTTATATAAGTGACTGTAGAGTTTAGGAGTCTTTGCCTGTAACCTCAAATAAATCTATGTGGTCCAGGCTTTCAAGTGCTCAACATGAACTGTCTGTGATTATAATTACTTCCTTTTGTATAACAGCATTTCTTCTCATTCATTCCTTCTGATAAGGAAGAGATAGTACTTTCTACTTAACTCTGGTTTAAACAACTTTAAACAACTCTGATTTGGGGTAAAATTTACTTAAGTATAGAATATAGATGGAGAGGTTACTGTTATACTGAAAAGGGATTGAGAGATCTTTTGGGGATGCACATTGAAAAACACATCTCAATTCTGACTAAAGTTGCAACAATGGTCTGGGTCTATTGAAGCTAACACTTCTGTTTGGTACCAGCAGCACCATCATCACTCAACAAAAACAGGAAATATATACATAACACAAGATAATGGCTCTCTAAGTTATACCTGAGAACTTCTATCAGTGTTGATATACACTGGAGGTCCAGTCATATTTTCTTGCCTTTCTTTCAGATGGAAACTTCTCATGGACTGACTTTGATAAAAAAATATCAGAATTAGGGGACATTTCTATCTTGAGAACGGTCTATTTTGCTGTGACCCTGATGAAGTGTGACTCTACACAGAGGTGCCAAGAGGCCAGAGGCCACCAGGTTGCAAAGGGAAAATTTAATGTTTGGAAAAGATACTAAATGAGGTACAATATGCATTTTCTTTCTCAGGTCCTCAGAATTCTCAAGGAGTTAACATTATACAGAATAGGAAGAAAAGTAATATCCTTCCTTGTTCACTGCTCTATCTATTCTTGACAGCTGACGAAGTGTCCATCTGGGAAAGATGAAAGATCCCTACTGAAGCTCATCTCTGTAGAAAAACCATCAATGGTTTGCATTGTATACACACTTCCCCAGCATACCAGGCACCTTACCACTTCCTAAATGCATCACAGAGGGCTTGGTTCAAACTGTTCCAAATAATCCTCAGCCCTGAACATTTCCAATGAGAAAGAAAACACTCTGAAATTCTGCTGCATTCTTTAAGCCTGGGTCAGGAACAGTGGCCTTGCATGTTATAAGCTACATTTTCTTTAAGATAATCAGTCAATCCTTGGATGGCAGAATGGATGAAGGTAGCAAACAGGTTCTAAATGTCTAGAAAATTCTGTGCGACATTAACCTTTACTCTGCTGACAAGATAGAAAGGAGATAGTGGAACATTAGAAAATCAACCCTGTCAATCAGAATTCTGCCTGTGTAGAACATGTTGGGAAATGGCTACACAGAAGGAAAAACAAAAACAAACAAACAAACAAACAAATAAAACAACTCAGTCAACCATTTTTGAGTGAGAGAGAGAGAGAATATGTGGACTACTCGGGGTTTGACACAAAGCCAGAGAGTGTAAGATAGTGGTCTGAAGAAAGACAATGAATGGACTATTAAAAACTGGGGGGGAGTACCTTTGAGCTGTGATGGAAGATGGACATTTAACACTGACAAAAGTGTGGTGGAAGTTACAAGAGAATTAACATCTGGATGCTTGTATGACTCCTCCTCCAAAGCAATACGGATCTTTTCCTATTTAGAATTTGGAATCAATGCAAGGGCTAGTGCCAGAGGAGACAGCTGCAGAGTCCTGAGAAGGCAGCAAGTTAGTGAATTCACATCTTCAGTTAGAACTTTTCTGGCTGCTTGTTCAGGTTCCCATATCTCTGGAGAAGCATCTGAAATGACAGTCCTCCACTGAGTTCATGGGGCTTGAATGCTGAGGTATCAAGCTAGTGCAGTCCTTCTGTTCCTCCTCCTCCTCAGAACTGGAATGAACTGTCTGCAAAGTTGCCAGGGGCTAGCTCTTGTGGCTCCCATACCACCATCTGCATGGAAACTTTCCCAAGAGGTTGAGTACAGCCTCCTTCCCAGACAGAACTAGTAGAAACATGTGCACCTTCATAAAAAATCATTCTAGGAGAAACTCTCCTTTATTTGACATGTTAGCAAATGACTGCCTGCACTGGATAAGGAAATTATGTACAGAAAGAAAGTCTATAAAGTTCTATATGAACTTTGCTGTTTCCATCAACTATCTTTTGGCTCACAAACAGAGATCCATACAGTTCATTCAGGGAATTAGACATATTCAAGACTTATTAGATGAGTCTTTTTATTACAATATGAAAAACTCTTTATAGCCTGGCCACCAGCACCCCTTTCCTTTGTTGTTCCATCATGGAACTAAAGCAAGGTCTAGAAAATTCTCACTCAAAGCTTGGTCAATACAGGATAATCATAAAATAGGCAGGCTTACATCTATTTCAAGTCACAAAGGGATGTACAGCTGCATCATGACCTGAAATTATTGATAGTCATTGCAGTGAGAAGAGGAAGAATCATTGTTACTAAAATGAGGTTAGCAGAGTGGACTAAAATGTAGAGAATGCTTTGACAAAGGAACTGTAGTGTAACCTGTCATTCATGTTTTTTTTTCTTCTTATCGAGCAACCATAGTTATGAACTAATGTCTACAAATTGTTCCTCTTACTGGGAACTCACAGTGCTCCTGGCATCTTCGGCAAACAATGGTGCACAAAAATATGAAATAACAGAAGAATTTAATCGTGGAACACTAGCAATACCTCATATTAAATTCTCTATAGAGACAATTCAGTCCCTGTGGTTAGAAACAGGAGTGGCATTTAGCAATTCAGTTTCTGCTTTGCCCTATTACCCAAGGTAGTAACTTAATTCTCTATTTGGGTGCCAGCTTCTGCAAAAATAAAGTCCTTTTCAACAGGATTTATGTAACATATATATATTTTTTTTTCTTGAAGGGCTTTCAAATAATTTGAAAATTGGGCAGAAGAAATTAATGATGTATTTTACACCCACACATGTACTTACAACTTCTTTGAGTTGAATACATATAAATACACTTCTGGTCAAATGTATCTCTCTGGATCACTCTAAATAAGTTCAACTTCTAATGTGTCTCTCATTAAAAAAAATAATAAAAGAACTGAATAAAGTTCTTTACTAAAAGCTGCATTGTTTTATAATATGAAATACCTTTTCTGACCATGTTTCTTGTCTGATTAACTGTCTTAATGTTCTGCTCTCCACATTTTCTTGGCATCTTATTGTATTCCTGTTAAATTGTAAAGTCTCTAGGGACAAAACTGTGTTGATTTCTGTATGACAACAGAAGAGTTAAGTACATCATCAATGAAGGTTTCAATTCAGCCCGTGCATGGAACAACCCTAGTAAAGACATGGGAGCACAAACTGGACAGTGCTTCACATCCTCATGAATAATTCTGCTGAAAATGTGTGGCTGCTAAAAATGCTAACTGTCTTACTTCTTTCTACAGCAACATGGCATGGATACTTTTAGCAGCTTTAATAAAATCTGTGTGACCTTGATCATTAGACATTCCTGATACCAAAGAATTGGTGTTCCAGATTTGAACTGAATTTTAGGCAGGGAAGGAGAGATCTATTCTTCTTAGCATTGTGAGTAGTTTTGTGTGTATGTAGTTATGTCTTCCACTAGCCCCTGTGCAGATCCTTGTTCTTATTTCCCCTTTTTGCTAAAACAGGGTCTAGCAGGTTCTGCCAAAACCACCACAAATTATGACACTAGGTGCTCTGAGGGCATTTATGCAGCATTTATTTCTGCTGGTCCCCTAAGCCAAGTGTATCACTTGCATGATTAATCCAGTCTCCAATGGTTCAGAGCCTCTATTTGCCTAAAATAATAGAAATATATCCATCTGCATACAGTGCATATCAGATGCACTTCAGCATGGCATCTCATGTTTATGTAACATTAACACAGCAGGGCACACTTAGTTTGTCCTCTGCATGCTGCACAAAGTTACAATGGCAATGCTAGCAATGCTCTCTGAACAAGGTAGTGTGTTACTGTAAAAACGTGACCTGCTGCCTTTAGTTTCTACTCTTCATCTCATTGGTGGTTTCAATTAGCCTCTGACATGCCTGTTAAATGACAAAAATTGCTTCATCCCCTCAATTCCATAAAGCCATACTAATTCTACAACTATTATCTGCCAAAAAATATCTCTGTGGAGTCAGGCCTGATTACACAGCCAGGACATTATCTTAATCTTGGTCTGTTGAGTTTAGGTTTAGAATGTAAGCACCTCAAGGCCGAGAACATTTTTTACTTTATATTTGAAAACTGATACAAATTTTGAAAATAGCAAATACTTTAGTTCTATTAAGCTTTGAAAGTTTTTTAGGTGCATAACCTTTGCAAAGATAAAATGTAAGTAGTCAAGGAATCTAGTCCATACTTTTACGCAGTCAAAGTATCTCAGTCAACTAAGATCTTCAAAACAGGGGCCATAACTAGTACTAAATATTGTCAGAAGATTATGCTAGTATATAAACGAAACCAGTATGGATCTTATTCATTTCTTCTGAGATTTCATACCTTTATCACATTGTGTTTCTGATAACTAGAAAAATTTTATTCGCCTACAAGAAAAAAAAGTTTTCTAGGAGGACTGTATCCCAAACAACAGAATTTGTCAAGTTATAAAGACAAAAAGAAAATTTTCTGTTGATTATTGCTGAAATTTCCATTGTCAGAAGCCTAGTATATGAAAGAAATTACCTTAAACTCTCACAGCAAGCAATGGTAAGAAAAAGACATTCAAATTAGTGCAGGAATAATGAATGTGTAATATAAAAGAATGTCATTCTGCTAGTCAACACTGATTTGTACTGCAGAACGTTTTGTAAACTCTAGAAACCTGGTTAATCTATGCCAAGGAACCACAGATAAAAATTACTGTTTTATTAGCTATTTTAAATTAAATGTAATATTAATTTCATGTACATAATCTTCATTACTGCCTTGCACGTATTATGAGTGTAATTTAGTCAATAAGGGCATAGCTACAAATCTGTCAGGTGCCACCATGAGAAATATGAAGTTGCACTGAAAACATTAAAAGTGAATACTAAGCTAGCAGGAGTAGAGATAGACTGAGAGAGGAAAGATGGAGCTGGAAGAGGAAAGTCTTAAAAACAGCTAATTACAAACAGAATTTTAAAAAGCACAGTTATAAATAGCATATTTCAATACTGACTTGTAAGCGCAAACTGTCTTCAGATCTGTGCAGAGATTCATTAATGAACAACTAGACCAAGCACTGGAGACTCTGAAATTTAGATCTATGATACACTGCTTAATACTGCATTTCAATTGCTTTTCTGACTTGACACACACTCCTTATATTTCTCCCCTCTTTCCTCTTCAACTCAGCTGCTGTATGGACGACCTCATCACAACACAAATTAAATAAAAGAACAATGTGTAACTTCACTAGAGAATGAGGTTGGTAAACACAGCCATTCATCCTGGCAGCCCATCACATTATCTCCCCCACCCCCTGCTTATTTCTTCCACAGTCCAACCAAAAATATTATGCACACAAGCACATGCATACGTGCATATTACAAGCTTTATGCAGTGAGAAATGTGTTAATTTACTGGGCTCGGCAAGGCACATTTGGTGAGTGTATTACCTGGTTAGCTAAAATAACATAGGGGAAAAGCTGGGGTAAGCAGGCTGAAGCCCTGTGTGTGGCCAAGGCAGCAGGAAGCAAGGCAGAGAGAGAGAATGAACCCAACAACACAACAGTGGAACAGGCAGCTGGCCTGAGATGCTAATTCAGCGCTTTAACAAATCAATGCCACTTGAAAAGTACAATGCGAGCCCTCACTGGGTAGATGTCAGGGGACTGAGAAAATGCATTCTCAAGTATTTCACATTAAGAGGGAATAATGTGTTAATTTATAACTCTTCACCCTATACACTTGGATTATCCATCTGTGTCAGTGATTTGACTTCTTAAATTTATCAAAAACATGCGCAAAGGGAGGCATCTTCTGCTAAAGCACTGTGAAACAGCAATTCAGAAACAGCCTGCCCTATTTGGTTGTTGGATGGAGGGTTGTGGGGTGGTGGGAATTTTTTTTCTCTCTCTTTTTTTTTTTTTTTTTTTTTTACTTTGGACCCTTTGGTCAAAGGAAGGCCTTGCCTTAGTAGTGGCTGATTGCATTAGGTACCATCCGTCAAAAGTGACACCATGGAGGAGTAAAATCTTGAATCAGCAACCTGAGATGCCATCATCAGAATTTAGTTTAAGGAAACTTAGCAAAATCCCTCTGCACACCTTGCAGAAGAGAAGCTACTACGATTAAAATGCCATTCTAAATGCCAGCTGAGATCTACAGACACTACTTTCCAAAATAAAAAGGAGAGGAAGCTGGGGAGGGAGAAGTAAATTGTGTTTATTTTGTTATGGCTTGTATGTATGAGGAGTTTCCACACAAATCTGAAGTAGAACTGGAGTGAGAAAAGTATTACTGGTGGTCTTAAGGTCAGATTCTTGAAACAAGTTTCTTTACAAAACTTGTTCCTTTTAATTACATAGACAACAATTATATGCATAGAAAAAAAAAAAATAATATCAGACCAGAAAGCACTAATCAAAAAGTAAATTGCTTTTTCCTGGGAAATGTCTTTTTTTTTTTTTTTTTTTTTTTTTTTCACAATTTAACCCTTGCTGGTTAACTTTGTGTTCATTTTAAGTGTCAAGTTACCACCCCATGAGAATGAATACTGTTGTATGTATGTTGAACACATACGGCACACAAAGTGGGAGCATATCTTGTTACCTGCATATCTTGCTACCTACATACTTTCATCATAATGCAGAGAAGCAAAATGCAAAGGAGCAATAGGGAAAAGCTATCCTAACTAGGATCAGCTCAGTAATATTTTTAACAGGGATGGAGTGCTTACTGATCAGCTTCAAACAAACTTACCTATCTGTGGGTTAGATAGTAAGAAAGAGACCACAACTTAGGGACAAAAAATAATTAAAAAATATATATATCTTGAAAAGCTTAAGTGGCTTTTACTGTTTTACATGAAATTAGAAAGGTGTGGACAATTTTCTAGGTGCTTGCATAATTGCCACTTCTATTTCATTGTATTTGTACTACACAGAAACGCCTACATTGTAGTAGGATTTTTTTTTGGTCAATTATACAATTGCAATAGAAACAGACACTCTCTTATTTTCAGAACATTCATATGTAAATAATATGCTGATGAATGGAAATTAGATGCTATAGATGATATATAAATATTCACTTCTAATAAAAGTAAATGCTACTGCACTTAAACAGACTTCCATACTAGTGCTTCTGTCATCCTCTGCTTCTCTAGTACAGGCAAGTACAATATAAGATGAGGGTAGGTGGCCTACCCTCCTAGGATAGGGGGTTTCTGATGAGTGTGAAATTAACCTGAAGAAACACACAAGATGGAAAGTAAATCTGTTTTTGATGGTAAAATGTTTTATAATGTCTTGCTTTCACATGGGGTCTTTGTATTTTCTTTGATTTTATTTTTTATTTTTTAAACAAAGACCTCAGAAATATGTATTTTTTCTTTTTCATAAAGAATGGAAAATTATTTTCTTTCAAAACAGGTCACACCTTAAGGAATATTTTATATTTCTGGCACAATGTACTTCTTTTCCTTCTCTTTTCATGAAACCTTAGGTAGGATGTAACATGCACGCTTCATAGGCTTGGTTGAAACCCTAAAGAATCCTAAGGGGGCCTTTAGGTCTGTTTATTAATTATAACACAGAAAGGTACACACATGTGCACTGATTGCAGAAAGTCTGTGTTAGCCTCTTGCACAAATTCGACTCCTGTCTGTCCCATCCAGACTTCTCCTTAATATAAGCTATCTATTCTTATCATTATAGCACATTTAATCCCCCTCTGCTACTCCCCTCTCCCCTCCCCCCCCCCCTTTCTGTACTCACCTAAGGGGTTAAAAGACTAGAGTACATTTGTGACTTGTCAGTGACATATAATACCCAGGTCCTTCATGCAATCAACTTTTACTTGACATGTATTTGCTCATCACAGGACCCGCATTACTACTGGGAAAATGAAGAAAAACCTAAATTAACACTTGACATTCAATATGGTCAAGTCCTTAATTGGCTGGGCTTCCTGAGAAAGCAATTTTCTATTCCCCAAACTGTTCGTGTGTCATGTGTGGAGTGCAGCTCTTGGCCATCACTGCTGTCCCTCGCTCACTCTAATGAGAGCAGATGAATTAGTGCTACGTGACACGATTTTAGCAGGGCTCCCTCCTTCCCTCCCCCAGTCTTTTTCCTGTGTTAGTGACAGCTGTGTGGTAGGGGGGTGGGGACAAGGACACTAAGAAATGCCAGTTCAAATAGTTCTGTGAAGACTGAATATATTTGAAATATGAAATCTTAAATGTTTTCTTGATGTATCTGGAATCTGGAGATTTAAAAGTAATGGGTAAGGGAGAAGGGGAGAAGGAAATGTAGCAGTACAAAGATGTAAGAAATTAGCTGAGTTTGGCTGGATATGAATTAACTTCTAGCATCTCTCCCATTTCTGTATTAACCTGTAGTGATATAAATAAAATGGAAATTTTCTACACTGCAAAAGTAGCTCAAAAATATTTAGAGAGTGTCTAGCTAGATGAACTTGCAATTTTTTTGTGTCTATCTCACATAAAGAAAAAATCACTTCTACAGCATGCTTCTCTGTGACAAAGATCATGTAATACAAAAGAATATTTGTGTGTAATGTTTGGAGATGACAACAATTGCAATTATTTTATTTTTAGAATATGGGAAATTTATTTCATGCAGGGTGATACTGCTCACTTTACAATATAATTTTAAAGTCTACTAATGGTTTAACTCTTTGAACACCACTGGAAATCCCATAAGGAGCTCAAGTGTTTGCTGAACAATGGGAGCACACAAATTGTTTTGATAAAATAAGCATAAAAGCAAATGAAAGCAATGTAAATAACTGGAGTTTCATCTGATATCTTTGGATAATGAATTAGAATATTAAAATAGAATATTAATGAATATTCTTAAGAATATGCTCTTAAGAAGCAAAATGTTGACAATAATTAAATTAAAATACCTACAAAAAGTGAAATATATACCTACCTGGACATTTAATTTATGATTGAAAATGCATGGATGACTACAAAGTAATCTCCAGAGCTAAAGAACCCTATAGTTTCATTAAAATTTTTGTATGTAACAGAAAAAGTAACATGTTCAGCATGAATTCTGAACAAACTTTTAAAAAGTCTAGCATTGCACAATCAATTTAGAAAAAAAAAAAAAAGGGGCTATATTAACATCATACTTGAACCTGCCTCAGGAACAGTCCTTGTCTTAGATAAAAAACAAGTAGCTTTACCATTTGCAAGTCATGTCTCCAGATCTGAACCTGGCCTTGTAAAGTTACATCACTTCAGTAATATAACAAACAAGTGGAAGACTGTTACCACAAGGGAAAAAAAAAAAAAAAAAAAGAAAAAAAAAAAGAAAAAAAAAAAAAAAGAGAGAGAGAGAGAGAGCATTTTGCTGTAAAATACAATGAGAAGTACACATTACCCCCTCCAAAATGGAGATTTTTCTCTGGATTTTTTTTCAGCTATGACAGAGGTGTGCAGGTTTTTGGAGCTGTGATTGTAAATATTTCAATAAAACAATAACAACAGAGTTTAAAATTGGATTTTCCTATTTGCTTTTAAAACATACCTTAGTTATTTAAGTGTTTTCATGCTACAGAGAGGGAATATGTGCAGCTTTGAAGTTACAAGAATTTCTAGAAGACTTTAAATGTTCCTATTACTTAGGTGTTGAAATAAGCCCTGAAAACATAATAAAAGCTCCAAAAGGCAACTACAAACAAAATTAAAATAAATTATCCTCACTGTTACTTTTTCACACTATAAACAACCAACCAAACAAAACAACCTGAATGAGACCACCCATCATACCTGAATCAGCAGAATGCTCTAGAGAACTTCACTGACAAGACATGACTCCAAATTTGTTGATGAAGAGTGGCACAGCTAAGGTTTTCATTTAAAACAGTCCACTTTTTTTTTTTTTTTTTTAATTTACAGGTAAGTGTAACAGAAACCAAGAACATAGTTACCTAGCTAATAGTATTGTGGTGACCTCTGAGACACTGATTAGTCTGTCCGGCTCCATCTACAATATGTACAGCATAGTTAAAAGGAGGAGTATTAACTGACATAAGGCCTAGAGACCAAAGAGCCATTTTAGTATTAAAAAGAATATGAACAGAATTCACTACGCTTGTATAGCTCAAGCTTCTGAGTGCCTTGAGTTAAGAAAGCCTTCTACTTCACAGCATAGGATTCAAGGATTATACTGAATATACAGCACTTCTCATTTTAAAGTCATCCTCTGCTTGAGAAAACTAAAATCAGAAAAGCAGGGTACCGTAAATTATCTTTACTATCAGCAAGATTACCTCTGCTGTTGTCAGAGATTACCAATATAGTAAAGTTCTTAGGAAACACAAGACTAACACCTAATGAATTGAAAGACATTCATTAAAAATTGCTTAACTTTTCTTAAAAATATAAATTCTAGCTAGCATAGGATAGGCAAAACCATCATCCTGATTCAGCATCCTTAGATTTTAGTCATGCAACCCTTTTTACATTGCCAGATGAGAAGTAGAATTGACAGCAAATAATGCATCAGAAGAACTACTTGCTGCTAAATTGGAAAGCTCCTTTCCTGACTGCCTACAGTAAAACAACCCATTAAGAGTTGTTTTTTTGATTAAAAACAAGTAAGTAATTTCAACTATGGCAAAGTGACATGTTTTAACTTGACATTTTGTTAAAGATGAGTACCTTGTGAAGCTCATAAAAGACTGAAGAGATTCAGTGGAACATTAAGAATTACTATATATACTCAATGCCACTGTCACTCCTGTGCAAAACACATCAACCCGGAAATATCTGACTCAACAGCCCTAAGGTTATTTAGAATAGAAAGTGAGATTTTTACATGTTTCACTTTGATGCCATGAGAGCAGCTGCATTAAGTTCTCTCAGTGGTTTTCAAAACCCAAATAAAATGCTTGCTCTGTGTTTTAAAAGTTACTGTGCAAATGTGTGCCACCCACCCAGTCTGTAATAGCTTACATTTCACCATTTTCAGCAAAGATAAACACTGCAGAGAAGGAAATGATAATATAAAAACAGCCTGGCACGTGAAATGAGGAAAAGCATTGTGGACTATCTGGCAAGACAAAGCACACAAATGTTATTTTGTGAAAATTAATAGCATTTGAAATTATACTCCCATCACAGTAATCTCCCCCAGCCCCATGCCCAAATTAAAGGTATTTTATCTAATTCCCAGTTGAGAGGTTGCTAAAAGTAGTAAGTCACAGCTGTGTTGACATTGAACTTCTTGAACACAGAATACCAACGTCACACTGACACACTTTACAGATGCTTCGTTACAAGCAGCACCAGTCACTTGATTTGAAATACCTAACTTAGCTGTAAAACAAACTGTTAATCTCCAGTCTCTCCTACAGTTAAAGCCTTTTTTTTTTTTACATTTCTGGAATCACACCAACATCTTATTATGTTTATTCTAAACTTATCTGCATTTTGATTGGAATTTGACAGCAGCCAGTGGTTCGACTCAATGGTACCTCAGGCATTGCTGAGAATAGGCCACATTTACCCATCATTTTAACTAGATGCTCCCTCTTTTTGTTTCCACTGAAATCTATAATAAGATGACCTTCAGTTTAAAATACAAACTAATTAACTACCTGATCTGTTGAAAAATGTTCATATAATGTTGATATTTGACTTGCATGGAGAATTTCAATTATTAACAGGCTTATTGTTACTAGATTTCCCCCCACTCCCAACACAGTAGGCAAAAACACTGAAGTCTAATTCTGCACACAGCTAAGTGATGCTTCTTTGTAGCAGATATCAATATTTGTTTTGATTATCCTTGGTTTAGAAAACTGTATTGTAGCACTTCTCTTCAGTCATCTGCTGCATCATCTGCACAGCAACTTTAACTTTTGAAGATTTAAAGCATTCATCCTGCTCCTGATCTGCCATTTTAAATTTGTGCCAGAAGAGAAGCATTGGCTTCATTAACTTGCAAAAGCCAATGACCAAATTTAGTACTTTAATCATTACTTCAATAATTATAGCAGCCTCTGAGGTTTTACCTTCACTAGGACAAACAAATACTTTCAAGACTACAGCTGTCTAACGCAATGCTTACTTCTGCCTTGTGTTCTGAATAGTCTTCTTAGGACAGTCAGTGACATCCGTAACACAGAAAACTTACAGCAAAGCTTTAGCAGCACTATGCTTCTAACAGAGATGACCAGCAGCCATATTTCACCCCAATTAGGAGGCAGGGACTATGTCTCATAACTGCCTTATAATAAGCTAACTCAAAAGCATACAGTGCAATTCAGCTAGCATTTTTTAAACCCTTGTTTCTTTTTTGTTGTTTCTTTTTAATATTTTAAATTACAGGGTTTTGTATGCTCTAGGGGAAAGGGATGTCTGTTTCTAGATGCCAATTTCCATATCTACACTTAGAGCAGCAGAAGAAAATTATCCTGAATCTAGAGAATGCAGTGGATAACAGCAATATGAAAAATAAAAATTACAATAAAAATTAATGAATATATTTTATTTGGTACCATGAAACCAGTGATAGGTTTACAATTGTTTCCAGTAAGTCTCAGAGAGCATAAGTGGTTTAACAATGGAGAGTATTCATAATTCAAAATGAGAGTATTTATCCTTTGATCAATGAATTACATTCTTAAAAATATAGACAGAAGCTATGTAGAGGATACCTGAAAAGACTGCAGATAAAAATCACAAAAATCCACTTACACTAGGTAAAGTAAGATACAAGTATTTTTAAGATGAAAATATTTAGAACTCAGATCATTTTAAGAACATTGGAGTTAGAATCAAGAGAAATACTTTTCAAATGGACTAATATGATTTTCTGTATATATGTCCATACTGTATGTTAGAGTGGTTACATAGATATATTATTCATGTGCTTGATTCATTAAAAAATTATTTACAAGGATGCTGTATTATTTTAATGTGGATTTTTTTTTTTTTTTTTTTTTTTATGGAGGCTGGGGTACATTATGAGCCTAATTCAAAAGAGGATGAGAAAGGTTTACAGGACACATAAAAAGCATGTAGACGAGATTTAGACTGGCACACAGTGTGTGATAAAAATCAAATATGGAACATAATGGGACATATGGAAACATATCTTTTGTGCAAGGAAGGATGAATCATAAGTTCACAGCTGGAATTTATGTGGATCCTTATTTAGTGAAGCATCTGTAGCCACTGTTTAGCTACATTCCCACATCAACAACAAAATGGTGCCACAGAAGAGAACACATGCATCAAGCTCCAGCTGGTATCTGTGCCCACCACTCCTTTCTTTCCCCTGAAGCCACATTTACTCAGTGTTCTTTTTACAGTTTGTGGGTGTATAAACATGCATATGCAAGTTAGTGGATAGAATCAAAACCCCACACCTGACCACTTCAGAATTTTGCAAGGGATGGGGATGTGCCATGGAAGGGAGAGGCTCAGTAACTTAAAACAAAAAGCAACAATAATAAACACACACACATTTAAAATCAGTCTCATGCCTATGACTCTCCTACATGCATTTAACATAATTCTATCCTTCATGTACTTTACATATTAGAAAAGTTTTATTTAATCTCAGCATTATTAAAAAGGCATTTAAAACTGCAAATTGATAAATTATAGAAAACACAATTTATATTGGTCTATTTGAAGAAAACCAAATGTCAGCTTTGTAATTACAAAACTGCACTATGCAATATTAAAAAAATATGCACTGAACTGCATAAACATTTTCACACCCAACTTTTAGCTTCCCAGCATTACTGATAAGAAAAATAAGAATTACAGAAAGACAAAATTTCACGTCTAAGCAATTTTCATGTAAAAGATGCATAAATACTAACTAAAGATGTTTACAATGGGTTTACCTTTGTTTCAGGGATTTCTGATGTTGCTTTACTTTTTAAGATCATTGGACTCTCTGAAGAGCTAAACCTCTTACTTCCTTTGCCTTCTGAAAGATTTCATTAATGAAGATGTAGAGTAATGAAAAACACGTTTTTGTGCAAGAATAAAATTACATTTCAAAGTCAAAAAAAGCCCAGGACTGATTTATCTGAGTCATGTTGTTATTGCAGTAGTGTTGGAGGGCTCTTTACTTTTTTATTGATTTATTTATTTAATTTTGCTTCTTTTGTTTTGTTTTTAAATAGCTAACATACAACACAGTTTCTCTTAAATATTCAATTAGAATTCTTAAGAACTTACATTTTAGAAGTTATAGTTCTACAGATATTTGATACTAAAGTACAATGCCCTAGTTCTCTAAGCCCTTCCTTAAATCTTGCTTCTATAATTATTTTTTCACTTAATATGTATTTTTTTGTCTGCTCTGTCACACAACAAGAAAAACATGAAGTACCTCTTTCTGAAGAAAGACTGTAGAAAAAGCCCTCAGACTAGTTTTGCGATTACAGTCTGTACTTGCATTCATTTCAGTAAGAATTGGGCTAGGCAGTTAATATTAAAAATTGCTAGTGTTGAAAGTATTGTTTTCCCCTATAAATCTTTTGTATCAGTGGAAGAGTTTGAGATAGCTTGGTTTTATACCAACAGGCTGACTACCTCTAACAAGCTTTCACAGTGGAAAAAATAGGTTAAAATTCTCTTAAATAAATTGCCAGGTAAGTTTGATTAGTTATGAATTTAATTATTCATTTTTACTGTTTTTATTTTCATGTTCTTGATCATGTTCTAAAACCCAGCTTTTACTTATCTCCTTAGACAATCAGACTGAAAAGCCAGTAATGAAACTAGCCTCATTAACAAGAAAATATACCAATACATACCTACAGTTTGTACTCAGTTTTTCAGGAAACAAAATTAAAAATGCCACTTTACAATGTGCGCTATGCCAAAGTTGGAGAAGTGGCATTTGTCTCACAATGAAAATTCACATTTCATGAGAAATGTCCTACATTTATCACATTCTTGTAAATAACTTATCTTTGATTTGCTAAATACTAACAATATTAGAGCTCATTCTACCAATTTTATTTTTTAAATATTTAAAGGACTACATCTTCACACTTCTGCTTCAAAAGGTAAAAGAAAATACACAATTCCAAGTGAATTAAAATGCTTTAGTTGTCTTTCTTATTTATCCCCGCAGAGAAAAACCAACACCTCAGTAGATTTCAGAGCAATATTTCAGGAGGTCTTGCAAAATAGTACAATAATATTCTGTTTTGATTATTTTGCCTTTCATGTTTAAAATGATTTATTTTATACTCTGAGGAAAAAGGAAAGAGGGAAACAAAGTGGGAAGAAACTGGGAATTATACATGGCACAAGAAAAACACAGTCATCCATATACATTTGTTAAGATAAAGCAATGTTTGCAATTTAGCTATGACTATTCTATACAACATTTTTTAAAAGCAGAATAATGATGAAATGTACTATGCACAGACTATGGGGATGAGATCTTATGTCAGACAGACAGACAGATGCTATACCTCTTTTTGTTATACATAAATAAAAACATGTATAACATGAGAGTTTAGGGGTTTTGTTTCTAGTAGCAATAAAGTGAGTGGTAGCCCCCAAATGAATATTTATTTTCCTTAAAACTATCTGATAATTTTTTTCTTATTCCTGCTCTTTTCCCTCTCTGAACTGAACTTTAAGATTGTATTAACAATGGACTGGTGGATAGGAGGATCTATTAAAATGAGTATCTCAATGCGTAAGATAGTTTTCTTGCAGTATGCTCCATCTGTGTGAAGCCAATGCTTTGGTGTGCTGTCTGCTGCTGTAACCAGTTCTCTCCCAGATATCAATGAAGCTATGAATACACTTTTTTAATGCAAATGATTATGGCTTTGGAGAGGTCATGCCTCAACACCACTGAAGCAGCCAATCTGTGGTATAAAGAACATATTTATAATCATCAATCAATTCTCAGATTATTACATTGCTTGCACATTACAAAAAACATTGAATATCAGACATTTCTTTATGGCATTCTTTATAAAGACATAAAGACAGAGAAAAGCTTAATAAATCCTTTTTTTTTTTTTTTGGGGGGGGGGGGCGGGGACTTGTATAGACAACACTTTTCATCATATTTTTACGGACACCAGCAGTTAAAGACTGAGCTGTTTTATAGAACTGTTTGTATACTGATGTTTGAGTTACACTTGAGGGATATTGTAATTTAGAAAATGGATTTTTGTTTAGGGCTTTGAATGCTAAAAATAATAATAATTATTATTGAAAAAAAAAAAAAAACCTGAAAAATCTCTGCAAATAAATCACAATATTTAATCTTGAACAAACAACAAAAAATAGAATCTTTACAATTTGTAGCATAAATGATGAAGTTCTTACACAGCTACTAATTTTTTTCTTGGTTTAGAAACCATAAGCCAGAAGTTTTTGCTTTTCATACCTGATTTCCACAACCCCTTCTTCCATGCATTCTAATTTAAAAGAAAAACTAATATTAGATAAAGCAACACATAATTTGACAGCCTACCAGTTAAATTCTGACAGGGTCAATAAAATGAGAGCTTGCAGGAGTCCCAGATGAGGAACACTTTCATGAATGCCTCCATTGTGTAAACTCTCCGTATATCCTGCCTGCAAATGACAGTCATATGCCACCAGCTGCAGGAGGCATTCCAGCAATGTCAACTGCTGTGGGGCATTAAGGCAGGGTAGATGAGTTGGTACTTCTTTATATTTTTCCCTGGCTAGAGCGGCAGCCGTCACACTTAACCCATTTAAGAGTTATTTTTCTAGAGAATATATTTATTTAGAAATGTAAGAAAATACATAATTAAAGTCTTGCTAATTGACCTCCTCATTTTAATAGTAGTTGTATTATTTAAAAAGTTATTATTAAAATATTTTTATTATAAAAAGCCAGCTGGAAGTAATTAATTTTTTGCTTGCATTAGTTTGTACCTCCCTCCTTCCCAAAGACATCTATTTCAGACATTCTTATCAAATTCATGTCTTTGAAAAAGTAAACTGACCAGGGAACAAACAGCCACTAAAACTTATAATAGGAAACGTGAAAACCCCAGTATCCACTACTCAGAAATGCAGTCAGTACCACTTTTTAGAAGATTGTTTTTCTACAAAATCCGTATTACGGATTGCCATAAAATTTAAGTTTTAAAGAATAAAAACAAGTAAAAAAGCACTTGGCACACTCTTAATTAAGAACTATGTCTAGATAAAATTATACAGGTTTGGAGGTATAAGTGTTTTAAAACAACCTACTGATGTCTAAGCTGGTTATTTTTTGTCTACTAAGTCTGTAAAGGAAAAAAAAAAGTGTTTAATCATTTTAGGAATTTAATTTCCCCATTTTTTGTGATTTTTATTATTTTGTCAGATAAACACAGATAAACACATTCCTCTATCTCATATTTGAGATAGAGGAATGCAAATACATTGAGAACTGTTTTTTAAATTTCAGCAATGCCTTTTTAAAGAAATCGTACAACACAGAGATCAAATTGAGATGCTTTTTAGCACCTTCCATGTGATAAGTCAGGGCATCACACATTCTTATCATGTTCTTACATACAGGCACACTGAAATACAAAGCACCAAACTCTTTGCATGTCAGCACCTACATTCAGACACCCTTGGAAGGGATGCTTCTCTTCTCTGCCCCTCATCTCTTCTTATAGTCCCTTATCATTAAGATTGCTTTAATTATTCAATTGCTACCAAGAAGAGTTTTTCTTTTAAAACAGGTTCATATATATATACAGAGCAAGAAAAACAGCGGGGAAAGAAAAATGAGGAAAGGCATAAATAAATAAAGAATATCAATAATGATCTATCATAAAATGACATTTTGCTGTTGTATTTCCGCGGGAGCTGTAACATCTCACAAGACATCCCTCTGAAAGCAGCAATAAAACTGCAATACAGTACACAAGGTCTTGTACCCTGTGTAGGCAAAGAACAATGAATATGCTAAAAGGAAATCAATCTGCATAAAAAGATCTGACAATAACATCTTCAGGTTTGTTTGGTTTCTTTTTTTTTTTTTTTTTAAATCAGAAAACAAAGCAGATGTAAACTTGGCTTTCCAAAGTGTTCTATGTAAATGAGAATAATTCTTTTGAAAATGTTGCTTTATTGATTAAAATATTAAAATAATATTATCCTATTGTGTTGCCACTTTCCCTATTGAGATGTTAGCAATTCCAGTTAGCAAGGACTCTTGTAAATATTTCTCCTCCAATTTAATTTCATGGTGATTCCAACTTTCATTTTGAGATTTCTGGCTCAAAAGAAAAATTAAAATTTTCAGAGGCAAACTACAAACAACCATAATTTTGCCTGGCTTGGCAAAATTTTCATGGGTTACCCATGAAAAATTAAGCTTCCAGTAACTTGTACATGAAACCATACACAGGCCTGTAATGCCTAAACACTGAGACTTGACCAAAGACACAGATCCTGGTTTAATTTCCAGATTGCGATACAGCAGGAATCCAGGTTCACATTTCTTTAAGAATGCACAATGTCAAACTTTATTTTGTTTTAATAATGTTCATCTCCTTAGAGTCTAAATAATAGAAAAGATTAAAATACACAAGAGCAGCACTCCTTACAACTGCAGCATCTTGTCTTGCAAAATACCTGGACATTTAGCTTCATAAAAGTTATATGCATACACAAGTCTTACAAAATTGAGCAACTAGTTATAGCTCACTCTGAAGGCTAATGTGCTGCTATCTGTAATTCTGTATCTAAACTATATGCTGTCCTTGATGCATGACAGGACCTCCAATGACATGAATGGAAAATATATGCTCAGATCACTGTGAGGATACGATCCTTTATATTCTATTTTCCTCTCACTGGCACACTCCAAATGTTGAATTGTTCATCTGAAAAGAACTACATTGACATTTTCATTCAAACTGTTCAAAGCCGGAAGTATTCTATTTTATAGGTACGGATCTTTAGGAAATACACCATGGAGTACATGGAGCAAATATATATGCAGAGACCCAGGGAGTCTATTTCCTTCCCTGGAACTCCGGTTAAATAAAGTTTAAAAAGAACAACCGCAAAAGAACAAAAAGCGTTCATCAGTTGCGTCTCACTGTTCCCCGAGTTGTTCAAATAGTATTGAGAAAAAGAAGAGCGATTAAAGCTCTTTTCAACATGTACCCACATCGCTCAGATTCTTCTATAAGGGACATATTCCGAAATTCACGGATAGGCTGCAGCACTGATTTCTACTGAGATATTTGTGGTGTTGTCCATTTCCAAATAAACATCACCTCAAATATCACAGTAAGTTTACCTGCCAGTGACAGTATATTTGAGCTTTAATGACGAGCCCAGTACAAATTTTCTCACTTTCCATAAAGCTTTCTACAGCATCACTTATCATTCACCTTCTAAGAAAAGCTTGCCGACTTCTGTGTTGTGCACGGGAAGGAATAGAAGGCTCATAATCGTGCCATTTTCTCTTCTGAACTCCAGTGCTCTGTAAGTGGCAGATGACACTCTCGTCTTTCCTTTGCACAAGTGCACAGATACGCATCATCGGTAGAGGATGGGGATGCAATGGCTTCCCAGGAGAGTCAGAATGGCATCAATGGTACACTGCTGGCAAGTTCACACTGATCAAAGAAATTCCGAGATGCTCCCCAACCCTCCCCCCGAAAGAGATGGCCTCTCTAAGACAAAATGTTGTGTGACACTGCCATACAACTGGCACTGTTTTCTTTGTCAGTGAAGGAAAATCATTGAGAAAACAGTTGTCAAATGTTTCAGTAAGGGAAAGGAGGCATTAGGACATTACTATAATGAGTGAGCAGTAACAAAGCAACAGATGCTTGTCCAGTCTGACATAGTCTCTTATTTTGGTCATTTGTTACACAGACTGATGTGTAGCTAAAGAATGTGTTTTGCATCATTCAAAAACTGTACATAAGCAAACAGACATTCATTTAATAAAAATCCTTTTTAAGATTGTACCTTTCTACAGACTGCCTAGGCAAAAAATGAAACCCTTAATTACAGTTAATCTAGATGCTGAAATTTTGTGATTATATTCTATGAATTATAGTAAAGAGCTGCATTAGTGATTCTCTTTCTGAACTAAAAGATTAAGAGACAGCAACAATGCAATTCTCCCTTTCTCCCTCTTCTCTCTTTCAGCCTTCTATATCTTGAGGCAGTATGATTCATCACCTCCTGGGTATACTAGGAGCCCCAAGTTTGGAAATTCTTCTAAACTGCAAAGAATCATTAGTCTAAAAGGCAAATCTTTTTACACAAGCACAAGCAGTATTGTTTCAGAAGAATAACTGAGTAAAGAAAGCTATACACAGCATATGTTTTGAACGTTGCTAGTAAAAAGTAAAAGCTCTTTAAAGCTTTTGTTTCTGATTGTACTTTATGTACGGCAGTTCTGTATCAGTGAACAGGGTGTTCCGTTGCAATCAGCGCAGTGTCACAATGACCTGGCAAATGTGAATGCTTTCACTATCACTACAGTCCTTGCAATCTTGCCTCAGCTGTGACCCATTCACTTTTGCCCCAACTTCACTAAGATGCCTTACTCAGCATCTAATTAGTTAGGGAAGATTTGCCTTGGCTCTTAACCCTGACATAAGAGCAAGAGACTCTGCTGCTGTTATATACCAAATCTGTTCTGTCACTACATTAATCAAATCCCCATAAAACTATACATGAATAAGTAACTACTAAAATACAAAGAAAAAAAAAAAGTAGAAAAACTATACTCTTAAAAATGCTAAGCACTGGTGCTTATTGCACAATATATTTGAGCATGTGCTTCAATATAAGTTTCAATGCTTCATGAAGATTTTAGTTTTGTGCATGCATGTCTGAAAGTTAAGCAAAGATCTGACAGTGTTCTTAGCACATCATCAAATAAAATATACAATGGAACAAATATGTTCAAACAGTATGTAAGACGTGCAAAATTAATGTATAGAGACAGAAATGGGAAATATTTTCTGTCTTAGTTCTCCTGCTAATATTGAACACAGCATGAGAAGCAACTGAGAGGTCTTTTTTCTTTTAACCATGTACCATACATATAGCCATGTATCTATCACTGTATGTACCTGTGTCTAGTGCTATATACTATACAAAACATCCTCTGCTTTTGTATTGTACAATATTTTCTGATGCCTTTATTCTGAGGTGCAACATAAAATTCTTGATGCAAATACTATTAATTTGCTAATGGGAAATGAACCATTTCACTACTAAACAATGCTTTGCCAAATACCCATTAAACGTAAAGCAGCTACCTGAAATAAGACTATGTAACCTGATTAAGCTTCTGAATTCATACTAGCACATGAACTTATTCATGTGGTTATGAACACCACCAATAAAAAACACTGGGATCAGCTTATCTTTAAAATGGTGTGATGAAATATATGTATATATATACACACACTAAATAAGCAGATTATGTTAGTTGATGACTACTGACAATTGTGATTGTTAACTACCATAAATGACAAAATGAATTCTACCAATGTTAAACTTCCTCCCAAAATGTTCACAATAAAGCAATGTATGGAATTATAGCCTGCTGTGTGTTATGTTTGATCTCTTTTTGCATGTCCACCTATATTAAAATAATAGTTATATGCTACAGTTAAGCAGTTAATTACTTATTATATGGTAAAATTGCATACAACCTTTATAAGCATCAACCCAGGAACATTTAAAAAGCTTTCACCTTCAATCCATTAGACATTACACTATGCTCCTATTTTTAAATAGTGGTTCAATAAACAGTTTATGTGCCTATGTCTACATCAATGTTAGGAACTATCAGATTGTAGAATACAAGCATAGCTCAAAACAGGCAGTGCACATTGTATACAATTTAATATTTCCAGCAACATTAATGTATACTCCACGTACTGTATTATTTAGATTTTATTGGAATAAGCATTCATTTATGCAAAGAAGAAAAGTTGAATTTGCTGTACCATATCTCTCATGAACAGATGCGTCTATATTAATACACATCATTGATTTAATTTTTAGTTTTCTTGGTTTCCCCCTCACCTACCTAGAAGTGATTTCTCTGGTGATAACTAACACATCATGCTAATGAGAGAATCTAATGTACAATAGAGAAATGTCACTACTAATAATATTTGCATGAAGTTAAATAAAGCAACTGTAAGAGAATGTCAGACAGTTGTTCTTTAATAAGATACAGTTACACAATGAAATTATGTTGTTAATTTTGTTACATCATTGAGTGAATCCTAAATTACTATATAATGATGCACAGATCCATTTATAATTCTGATATACTGCTTTTTCACTCTCACGTTGAAAAAAAAAAATGCTTCTGGAAAGGCTATTACCTTTTTATCTGAAATGGATTAAACATACTTCTTTCTTAACAAAAATGTACATGGCTCTGGCATTTTGTGTCACTGTAGGTTACAGCCATTTCTCCTATGGTCACATTTCTGAAATGACTTTAAAAGTATTTTAGAACATTACAGCCCTTAAGGTAAGTGGAAGAAGAAAAAGGACATTTCTTGTTCTGACAAACACAAAAAACATTTATGAAAGCAGAAAATCATAAAAGCCTGCTTTTTTAAATCAATCAAGTCCAGGCCTTTTTTTCTGCTGTTAACAACTCCTTGCCAGAACTAGTATGGGCAGTGGGTGCCCTGGACTTTACCAGACAAGCACGGAAGAGAAGCCAAGGGTTTCTGCACATTCTCGACCTGTCACTGATCAAAGTGACCCAAAGAAGCACTCCTTTTTAAAAGTTAAGATTTATGCCCTTTGAGGTTATCAGACATTCTTCTGTATACAGAATGTGATGACCCCTTCCAAGCGAACTACACACTTTTATATTGAAAAAAGATGCATAGGCAAAACAACACAGTCAAGTGGCCGTGTCATAAACTTCTGACAGGTAATTTAGGAGACTATTCCTCTTCTCCTATCACTCCAGCAAAATCTAAATTTGCTCTGGAATGT
Source organism: Aythya ferina (assembly GCF_964211825.1). Classification (NCBI taxonomy): domain Eukaryota; kingdom Metazoa; phylum Chordata; class Aves; order Anseriformes; family Anatidae; genus Aythya; species Aythya ferina. The sequence continues at coordinate 35,484,103 of NC_140299.1, forward strand.
GGAGATGCCATTTTCTTGCACTCCCATTCTCTTAAGAAAAGAATCCAAAAATAAATGCTATCACACTTGCAATTAATATCCCAGACCTTTTCAATAAATCCTACATTTTCTAAGACACACACTTCCTCATCACAATGAAGTAGGTTTCTTTTATTCTGAAAAAGGTTATTCATTCCTATAGTATGCAAATAGCTGTGAGTTGAGAGGTAAGAGGAGGGAGTGATCGCATGGTTTTGTTTTGTTCTAAATCATTCTTCTTGCTATGCTCCAATCTTTGTACTAAAAACCTGCCTGAGATTAAATTACAGCTCCAAGGAAAATTGATGGGGCTTGGGGTTTGTTTGCTTCTAAAAAAACATGTAGAAGGCCAGCATTATACTTAGAACTTTAAAAATGAAATGTCTCTAGCATTACTATGTATAGCTGGAAAAGTTTCATTAAACAGTTCTTTCAAACTGTGCCAAACTTTGCTTGCAAGTTATGTGCATTTAATAACATCATGTTATTTGTAATCATGAAAACGATTTTTCTTAAAACATAGAAAAACTAAAAAAATACTTACATTTCCAGAAGATGGATAGAAAATAATTAACGAGCAAATAGATGAAAATAGGTAATAGAAATCAATACTCAAAATTTTTGTGAGTTAGAAAGAAACATTGGCACTTAGACACAAATTTGCAGCTGCACTTGCACATAGTCTATGCTTGTTGCCTGCGTGAGCTAGTAGGTTATAACAGCCTTAACAAATCAGAAATATAAGACAAAATATTATCCTTAAAGAGGAGAGAAATGCATACAGCAAAATAACTTACCCTCCTCTTAACAGCATGATGAAAGCATATTTGGTCTGAATATGTTTAGCACATGATAAACAAACAAACAAAATATGACAAGGAGATTAACACAGTATGTGAACACATTAAGTACAGACTTAAGAAATAAATCTGTTCAACATTACCACCTTTGCAGTGCTACTGTGTATTCCAGTGGACGGATACACACTGATGCAGCACCTACCACACGTTTAGTCATTTAGTACATTACTTCTCCCCTTTCATACAGAATACAGCATGACCACGCATGTTCAGTATTGTACAAAATCCAGTTAAATCTGAAGAATTAGCACATTTAAAATAGCACATTTAAAATATTATTTCACAGAAGAGAACAAAAACCAAACAGCCTAGCTTACGTGCATAAATGTTTTGCTTGGTCTAATGAGGTAGTTGTCTGACGTCCCCCCTCCTCCCCACCCCTTACATATAGTGATGCTCTTTATTTAGTTTTGTTTCTTTTCTTTGTCAGTGTTGAACATTTTCTAGTATTCCAGGGACCACGGAGGCTAAATCTGTTGAAAAAGGTCTAATACTAAACAGGCAATCTAATACTATCTATGTGGTTCAATCGTCATTTATCAATTGATCTTTATCTGGATCTAGTTTTGTTAACTCTTTTGTGGCAGAAATGGAAAGAATCTTTTCTCCACCTCAAAAATTTAATCTCATTTCTTACTAAAATAATACAGCAGGTAATTGGAATAACTGTTTTCCATGCTGTTGCTCAATATCAATATAACCAAATATGTTATGTATCACAGGCATGTATGCAGCTGATAAGCCTTGTAAGCAGTGCAGTAGCAGTTCACACTTCCTAGTGCCAAGCAGTGTTTTTGAAATGTGCATCTCTACCAGGAAATGAACTTTTTTACTTTCAAGAATGGGAAATTGAACAGAGTTGCTTATTTGCCTTATGTTGATTACATTCTATACCAGCATACTGTATCAGCAGTAATCAGGGTCCCTCTACAGGATATATCAAAATATTTCCTATTCAAATGCCTTTATCCTGTCCTGAGCTATACTGCTTAAACTGTCTTCCACAGACAACCGCTATTGGTTATTAACTATCTGCTTTGAAGCCTTTCTTGACTTTAAACAGTTTTGGTCTTCTTTTTTTCTTTTTTTTTTTTCTTTTTTTTAATTTTGTATTGTTTTATTTTTTGTTTATAAATTAAATAACTGTTTTATGGCCAGCATTCAGGCATGCTTTGTTACTGTAAACTATAAAAGCCTAATTATTTTCTCTCTTTTCTTATAGTAAAACGCCTCTCAGGTAAATGAGTTCATTCATCTGA
>NC_140299.1:35491239-35536239 GCF_964211825.1 Aythya ferina
TGGAAGTTAAAACACAGTGCAGTTGCAGTTCTCTACTTGTGTTTTTGAGAATTTTAGCTGTTCTGTAAAACGTATGTGAGATTAAGATTTTTTATTTTCTTTCCTTTTTAAACTAATACCTATTATTTACTGTCAATGACAATTATATTATAGGTGTGATTTTTTTAAATGTAACTTTGATGATTTCATCTCTCCTCTTAAAACTAGCAATACAGAAATGCAAAAAGGGGTGGGAAAGGTGATTACAGAAAGTCCAGATAATTCCAATAGGAAAATCTATTCTGAAGAATGTGCTAAATAATGTAAATGCATCATATTTTTTTCTAAATTCCATCATTATGTTCCTTTAAGTGTTAATTAGTTCTGTCAAAGGGTTAATACAAATAGTTCAAAATGATTAAACATTGAAAAAATATTCTCTTCTTTTAGTTCCAATTATTCTGTATTATTAATTAAGCTGTTAAAACATGCAACAGTTACTATCTTTTTAATGTTCAATAATATGTAAACTCTTTAAAGAGATTTTTGTTCCACGTCTCTGCCTTAGATATTAATCAAGAAAATAATTACAGAGGAATTTAGGAAAAAAAAAATCTACATGCATATAACTATGTACTGTACATGTACGTTCAACAAGGTCCAATTAGTTGGAAAGAATTTGCATTTCAGTTAGTATGAGCTAACAAGACTGTAGGGAGACAATGCAATTCTACTAGCAGGGCAAGAAAGAATGGTGTTTTCCTGTAAGCATTAATTCCCATAACTGATAATTTTAAAATGTTACTGATCTTTACAATATTTGTTTTTCTAACATCTAGGAGTTCAGTATAAATGTTTATATTAACTGTACATGCAGCAGTGTCCCCCAGACTACTCCTGGGTAAAAATAAATAAATAAATAAATAAAATAAAATAAATAAATAAAAACAGTGAGCCCAGATTTATTTATTATTTCTGTCGATTTAGAATTTAAATGCCTTTTTAATGATAACTGTAAAATGATTATTTTAAAGGAGTTTCCCTTATATTTGGTGTTCATTCCAAGTATTTATTAAAGGTACTGGGAAAAGATACAGAAGGTCTTTACATGTTTTTATGCAAATGTTACAGTTTTCAACTGCAAAGATGTATGCACGCTGTACACAGTAGGTGACCTGAAATCTGTACACACAGTTTTCCTAAATCTCTGTACTCTCTATTCACTTACTGTGTAGTACCTGTAATTCCTAGAGTTCATTTTGCTGCAGATGTTAAGTTTCTGTAATTTGTAATGACAGTAAACTGGCCTTTGCTCTTCCCTTATTCACTATTCATTTCTAGGCTTGGTTAAGTAGATAGCTGGGTTAAAGATCAGTGGTTTTTCATGTGACACACTCTGGTATTCATCTAATAGCTCGTCAGGACAAAACTGTCCCTGTTCTTGCCAAAATAATGAAAATGGTCCTCCACATCGCATGACAATCAGCCCTTGCTTGTGCTGAAATAACCAAGCTTATATAATTGAGTTGTTTTAAAGGCATTTTGTAATGGAATATTTGATACTGCTTCAAAAAAGTATATAATTCACCAAGTATGAGAGTATTCTTCTCTCTACTTGTCATTACAACATGTGAGCAGAGACCATAACAATCATGCTTACACTTTATCCATAGATAACAACAAAGTTGTGAATTTTGTCCTATCAGGAATATAATCTCAAACTTGAAAATTATGTAAAGCAGTCATGATGGTCATGTTCTGAGACGTGGTGATTCTACTGTGGAAATGTCATTCTTTATCATCCCCTTCTCCCTAAGAATTATGTAAGGGACTCACTCTGCAACATCTGTTAGACTCTATGAAACGTTAACAGATGTCTAAAATGAAAAAAAAAGGGGCGGAGGGGGGAGAATTAATAAAGGAAACCTCCTCTGAACAGATAATCCACCCAAATTTCCATATCCTAAAGAAAGAAAAAAAAAAATTGGCAGCACTGTATTTTCTCTGAAACCTGTCATCCTTACTTTGTAAAACATTTTTTGTGCAAGTTTTAATAGGTAACTTCTGACTTATAACCAAAATGTATAGGACTAACTATGTCATTTTGCAACAATGAGACTAAATACTTTTTAGCCTCCTGTGTTCCAAATGTCCTTGCTGAATCCTTCTTCTCTATCTTATCAACAGTATTGTGCATTTAGGAGTCTGTTTTTCACTTTGATGTGCATGCCGAATTCACACAGGTTCTAGAGGTGCCAAATCTATTTTTTTAATCTAATTTTTAGGAATAATCTTCAGGTCAAAAGTGTCCTGTATCCATACCTTCAGAAAACCAAAGCACAGCAGATTTTCACTAACAGCAGAGTTTTTATTTGTATTTACAAATTGTATTTAAATCACATTTTCAAACCTTGCCTGCTCTGAATTAGTCATTCATACTTTTTTTTTTTTTGTCAAATATTTGATTTCTTTCATATCACACATCAGGTGACGTGACAGGACCTTTATCCTCAATGAAGACTTCTGTTTTTAAGCCTAAAATTGTACATTCCTGTTACGAAGGCTCCAGTTGCTAGCAAGCTGTCATACTGTAACCGATCCTAATCACATCCTTGCCAAACTAGGTATCAGGAACCCATACCACAAAACCCTTACATGGACTTCTGTGTGTGACAGAACACTAGCAAGAATAAAGGTGAAAACTGTGACCTGTGGATAAAAATCTCATCAAGCAGAGATCATTAGGATTTTGGTCACTCAGCCAATATGTTTTAACAAGTTACAGAAACAACAGAATAGTCAAATATAAAAAGTAAGTATAGAGACAAGCCAATGTTGTCCATATATGCAATCCTTCAGCATATAACATGATCACAGTGTGAATGTTGGTAGCAGTGCACAGTTCCAGGTTTGGGGGATGAACATAGAGGATATTACACAAATTAAGGTTCTTATCAGTGGTAGGCATTGAACAATATATACTTCTGGTTTATTGTTTTTTTTTGTTGTATGGCCTTAGTTTGTTATTTAAACAAACCAATATGGTTATCTGAAACTCCTTTAAGGGGAAATTACATCTATCTTTCTTGACACACCTTGTACATGAGCGATGCTAACTTTACAAATTTTCCAGTTCAACAACAGTACAAAAATGAAGCCGAGAGAACCAAAGAATAATGATTACAAAGGGTATACATACATAAATGGCAAAATGCATGTGAAACAGAGGGACTATATAGTTATAAAAACAGGTAACAATGAAAATCTTGTAAAAACACATAATCTAAAACCAACTAATAGACTTTTTTGGATTGCACCCATCAAATTTTCTAAGTAACTTACTGCTTTTTCAAATGTATTATACACATCAGCACGGCATCTAGCTAGTAACAACCACCATACAAATTTGGATAACATACTAAACTAAAAAGTTCATACTTTTCTCAGGAGGGTTTTAAATGCCTACAGAAAATGTGTTCCAAACCCTTTAATTTGCAGGTAGGTAATCAGGGTGGCTAGTTCTTCACTGGTAGTGGTTTCACATCCATTTTCCATATCTGTGTTTGAATCAGTGTCTCTTTTCATTTAAAACAAAAACAACCTATCTATTCTGACTGAATTCTTTATACCAAAATATAAAATATCACCATGTTAAGGTATTAGATTCTGATTCAAAGCTCAGCAGGTCCAGATTACTCCAAGAAACTTTGATTAGACTGTGTATCTAATGAAATGTCTGTACGGTCCAATCCTGAAATAATAGCGTGATTCAAGCATTCTGTTGTGATTTACAAGGAATTAAAAAGGTTAGGGGGCATCTGACATGTCATATAATAAAGGAAGATGCATAATATAAAAATAAATGTATTCCTTTTTTAAAATAAAGTATTCCAAAATCAGTTGTGTCTGCTGAGAGATGTTTATGATTCAACAGAAATAGTTGAAATCTCACAGCAACTGCTAAACTAACACCACAACAACCAAAATTAGGTAAGTAATTGAAAAAGAGAATTCAAATACTTTAATATAAAAAAAAAAAACAAACAACACACCTGTACATCCATGGATTATCACCATAATATTATACAGGTGTACTACCATATTACCGCATCTTTCAGCTATTGATTATCTGGGGTTAAGCCTGGTTTTTATTTTTAATATATTATTAAACTTAGCAAGCTTTCCTGTTATTTTCTGAAAAAAAAATATATCCTAAAATCTTGGAAAATGTCTGCTGAACAGTAGTTTTGTACAAGACTTTTACAAAGAAATTCATCCTCTGGTAGTTAATTTCATTATTCTCATCCTTTTAGTAAACTGTCTATATAACAAGCAATGCCTTTGGATCCCACAACAGCCTAAAGGGTTTAAGTCTAGGCTAGCTAAGCTTATGATCTAATTATTTGATAATACAATATATTGTGCCAAATCCTGGTAACAATTATTTGGTGTCTAAAACGTAAGTCTGTCATAATTAAATACATAAACTGACCTAAAAATCTAATATATATATATTTTTTTTAATAGAACAACTGAATTTTAGATGGCTGAAAAGACACTTCATACACAAATGCAAGACTGAATTAAGAGCAGCTATGTTTTTCTAATTACTGACTCACTCACAGTACACAGAATTGCCTGAACTGCCCGGTGTCCTACTAGCTCTCTGGACAATTAGCAAAAGCTGCATTAGCAAGAACTCAGCAGTCTCTGTCTCACTTCTCTCTAGAGGACAGGGGAAATGATGAGCTCCATCACCTGGCCAGCAGCAGCAGCGGCCACAAAGTCACCTCAGGGACTCGGACAAAGATTCATCTGCAGCCTTGGCAGCAACTAAAGTATGCCTTACTAACAGACAGTCACACGACCACACACTGGCACAAAGTCCTTTCATTAAGAGCTGTTGTCTAAGTGACCTGTCACAGAGTTTCATAAAGCAGCATTAATACTGTGGGCCAAAACGAGATTGATCTTTGAGCTTCGTGGTCTCCTGTTGACAACAGTGCATTATAAAACCAATACTAAATACTTTATAAACAGGTCTCCCTCCAGTGTATTAGAGGAACAGTGCATATTTCATGCCCTATAGTTAGGTAGCCACATATCCATCAGACAATTAAATAATTTATAAGATACTCAGAAGTGCAATAAGACTCAATAAACTTTTAAATACTTACAAGCTACTATTTTGTTTGAAAACATATAAAAGATAAGATACCTGCTCACCTGCTGAGTAGAGAGCATCAGTAAAATTCAATTTTTACGACAACTTTTCAACTGAAATACTCTTATTCCACACAAACAAATCTGACTCTCCGCTCAAAAAAAAAAAAAAAAAAAAAAAAGGACACTTCTCACTTGAAAAATCTTTCACAAATATTTACTATATTACTTTTGTTATTTTATACTTCAGCTTCCTCTGCTTAGCATCATGCTTCTTTTCTGTCCTTTTGTATGCTCTGGCCAACATGGCTGCAAGAACCCTCTCCGCAATGCCTGCCATCTGGAACCACCCTGCTGCATTTCTCTCCCTCATTCTCCATCTATTTTCAGCCTTCATCTGGAAACAATATGTCTCTGTTCTCATGACTATGTCTCTTAACTTCTAGTAAAAATAAAAATAATAATAATAATAATAAAAAAAACTTTTTAATTTTATTAACTCTGCACAGAGTTTTGGAGATAAAGTTTGTGTGAAAGATACTATACAAAGACATTTCTTTATTAAATCACAAGAATTCAGGGACAGGGCTTATGATAAAAAGTGAACTAAAAATACTTCCTCTTCTTTTAAATTTAATATGCAATAGAATAGTTCGGTTGAATTTTTTAACAAGTGACTTCAGCATAAAATGAAAAAAATATTCTTAATATTAGGAATTCATTCACACTTTCAGGAATATAAATAATGAGTTGGCCTGATTTTCAAAAGTTGTGGAAAACATGCCATTCTTAAATACAATGACATGTTCAGCACATATGGAAAACAATCAGGATATATTCTTCTCTTTTCTGCCCCATGGAGAAGGTGTTGCCTGTGTTGCTCCCATAGTGGATAGAGAGACACTAACTCTCTATAAACACTGAAAGCACTTTTCTATGATATTTGCATATGGTTTATGCCAGCAAGGTAGGACACATGAACAGGTTGAGCTCCTACAAAATTAAGATGGTACAGGACAAATAAGCTTGTTATTTCTTTGTTTCATCTTCAAAACACCAAAATGCTGTTTATGGAGAGTCTAAAATTCTCATTTATAAAAAATGTCTGAATCTCTGTTAAAATGAAACTCTTAAAAAGAATTTCATATTGTTTCGGCCCTTCTGAGCTGGATGTCTTAAAATTTTATTTTGTAACTCTGCTTAAAAACTGAAATTTCTACTCTGGGAGTAGTTCCCAAACCACCACAGGCGTGGACCTTTGTGTAGTATTGTGGATGCCATGGTTTCACAGACAAGCCACATTAATACAGGATAGCAAGCATCTGGAACCCACAGCTGTGTGCGCTCCAGCCCCAAAGCACCCACAAGTCTATGCCAATTCAAACCCCTATTCCCAGCCCACAAATGAACCACACTGGTTTTCTTTAGGAGCCAGACCTGAAACTGAAGCTTTTGGGTTTTCTCCACTCACACAATTGAAGAAAGAGAACAAATATAGGGGAGAAAGGGGCAAATATGCTCTAAAGGAAAATTCCTACCTTGACTTTCACATACTGCCTACTTTGGGAGCACTGACTGACAAGGACCTTAAAAGTGCTATTTATATACATTTTGTTTTCACTCTAATTGCAACAGACTTACAAGGCTGACACCAAGGAAGCATCTACAAGTCTATTTGTTATGGATAGGCCATGGATGGGGATCAGGGGTTGTTCAAGGATGGGAGAAAATGGGAGTCAAGGGTGTTTCAGATAATGCTGTTGTTACTTAAGACCTTATAATTAGGATGCTCCTATTTGGCCTGCATTTATAAGGCATGAAGACATTTTTTGCCACCATTCTGCTACACCTTCACCACACCTTCACATAACACATATACAGATGCACATACACCTTCAAGTCTATCAGAAGCTTTATTACATACACAATGGATTAGTACAACCCCCCATCTACTAAAATACCTCCCCCCTTCCTTTTAAGCACAATTGTTAAACCCCTCTGAAGCCAGACAAGGAAAAGCAGGTACTTCCAACATACTTTGACCTGAAAATTTAAGATCTCTCATGCTGTAGTAATGGATCCTAGAACAAAAGACTGTGTCTGTTTTTCCTTTTTATCCCTGGGATGTGGATGTTTCAGCCTTTTATTTGTACAACATGCCGAGCAGAAGCTGCAGCTTTTGGACACAAGCATTTTACCACTTGAGATTAAATTATTTTTCTTACTGCTTATAATCTGAAAACAGGACTGGCAGGAAATTGTGTGGTACATGAATGTCCCTTTAAAAACTTGCTAATTTTTCAGAGTTCTTTCTTCTTTGTGCCAAATACATCCAGGAAACATAGGCAAAGTCCAATCACAGCAAGGAGCAATAGTTCCCTAAACAAGATGGTTACTTGGAAAATGTGAAGGAATGACACTAAATCAACTGATTTCTCAAACAGAAGGGAGGTGGAGAAAGCTTGCCCTCAAAGAGCATTCACACTCATTTATTCATACATTCTGAGGGAGGAGGAAGACACAGGGCAAGGAAATGCTACAGGATGGCTGAACACCAGTGATACCCAACAACCTCCCTCATGATAACAGTTAAACCCTCTCTCCCTCCCCCCCCCCCACACCCATCAGTCTGACTGTTTCAGTGTCCACTGAGATTAGCAAAGCTGAGCAAACCATTACAAGCATTATTTTAAGTTTAAACAGCTATTGTATGCTAAAGACAGAACTACACAGACAGTCATTAACTGTGCAGGATAATTGTAGTATAGTACCCATCAATTCTCCTTCATCCAGCTCACTTCCATGATACCTGTGATCAGGTTAAAAGTCAATCATAACAACAACAACAAAAAAAAAAACACTTTAGGAAATGAAAGGATATTTGTAAGTAGGAAATAACCTGGGAGAATTTTGGTGTTCAATGCTTTTTTTTTTTTTTTTTTTTTTTTTTTTTTTTTTGTCCAAAGATTTTAAACAAAAAACTTTTTGAGATTTTGACAGCTGATGGGCTACCAATAACCATTTCTAAAAAGGTAATACCCAGATCAACAAATTTAAAGCAGCACAAAAGTATACCATCCACCAATCTGATATTAAAACAATAAACTAAAGCAAAACCTGATGAGTATCTGTATGGATTTTCAACCTACTAAAATATGTTATAATTCTCTTGTCGCGCTGAAGCTGTATTAGGAGCAAAAAAAAAAATAGCATCTTAAGCAAAACTGCACAAAAAGAAAGTGTGACTTGTTTTGCTTAAAAGATGAAATTTGTCTTAGGAACACGTTCTGACAGAGGGAGGAATCCTGTCTTAAAAATACAAAAAGTTGCCTTTTTTCTCTTTTGCTAGAAGGCTGATCCTCTAGGATTGACCCTTCTAGAAAAGAAGAATTTTATCAAAGAGACTAAAAGAGTAAAGCATTGTAGAAATTTTAACAATGAAAACTTTTCCTATATTCCTACTCCTTTCTCACATTCAAGATTAATACAAGAAGAATTGAGAAAAAAATAAAAACCTGCCAAGCCAAGCAAAATCAGGGCACAAGCAGGCTTATTTGCTTTGCAGGTCACTTTTCAAAAGGAATACAGGATAAGCATCAACGTAAACACATGGAAGACTATATAATGTCATACACTTAACAGAACAGCTAACTGTACAAATGCAATTGAGGTGACAAGAACGCCTACAAAGCATCAAAGAAAACATCATCTGTTTCCTGACAGATAATGTAAAGTTCATACACAGAAATGTAATCTTTTTTTTTTTTTTTAAATAATATTCTTAATATTTAAGAAATTAAAAACACGATTTCTATATTGCTGTGCATGTTCCTGAAATCGCACTATCTAGTCATCCCATACATATACATGAAATGGGAATCTATTCCTGCACTTTTCTCAGTCAGTGACTTACCATTGTCTTATACCTGATTATTTTTTTTAAGTGACTTTACTTAAGTTGACTTTTCTCCTTTTTATTTTTTTCCCCTAACACACTCATGATTTCAGAAAAAGTAATTAAAATCCCCAGACACTCATTTAGAAATGCTATACTTCCCATCCTTTCTCTTTTTTTGACTGCTGTCATGACAGTTTTAGTTATTGCCATGAAGAGATCAAGCTCACAAAAATTAATAAAGTAATCTTTCAGTATCCTAACACATTATGTTGAGCCCACTTGAGACTTAAAGTTTATTTCTAATCTTTGATAAAAAAAGAAAGCATTGCTGCTTATCTGGCGAGTTGGGATCATATACTTGCGTACACATGCATAGCAGCTGATTTTCACAAGGTATGTAGCAACAGATGCTTTGTTTTTCAGATTAGAACCAAACCCACAGAATCTTGCATCACTAATTTCTTGGCTATGCCATTGTTTTTTATAGTCAGAAGTTTGTATTTCATACTTGCTCTTGAGTAGAAATCCCTTTAAGAAATTAAAATATTTTGAATTTTCACTAAAGACAACTTCTCTCAGGATTATTTACATGGGAAGAGAGCTTCATTTCTGTTAGATGCACCCTATTTGTACTAAAACAAAGTCTAGAAGACTTTAAACCAAGCTCAGCCCATCTCCCTCCTCCAGCTGTGCTGGGTGCTGTACAAACAAAAGCAAGAGAGAGTTCCTGTCTAGAAAGGTTTATAACCTGAATAATCAAGAGAGACAAAAGATTGAAGAAAGGAAGTATCTCATTTTGATTTTTACTATTGGGAAACTGATACATAGAGCTGGAATTTTAAAGAGTACTTCACACCCATAGTTCATACCAAATTTTCAAAGAGCCAAGAATAGCAGGTATCAGACTACAAATTTAAAAGAGAATTACTGGTATGATGCTTCACCAGAACTAAATGTAGAGTTCATAGTCAGGCTGCAAATGAAACGATATTATTGAAAAAAATATATAGAAGTTTTACAAAAACTGTAAAAATACCGTTGGTGTCCTCCCTTCTCCTGAGTGCACACGTTTTTCAACCACCTCAGATACTAATTTCACTCAGTGTCTCTTATGACTCACTAAATTCAATACATGTACTTTCTATCACAACATAGAGACAGCAATTAGATGCACACTGAAACTGCTATCAGGTTGTCTTCCTAATCCTGAACGTGACTTAATCACTGCAGGTCAAGTGCATGATTTGATACTGATGCCTTGGAGGACAAAGTCAATGGCTTTACAGTTTTGTTGCTGTTTGTTTCACATAGTAGCAAGTAAAGTAAAACATCAGAGTAAATGTAACAAGTAAAACATCAGAGACTTGCAAGTAAATAAAATAGGTGGAGGAAAAGCTTATATATAACACTAGAAACTGCAAGTTGCAGTTCATTCACATAGCTGCCTACTCCTTCTCCAAAAACAATTTTGGAGTACATTTCATTAGAATCTGAAATGAATGTTTCTAGTGATTTCAATATACATTTGATTTACAAATTCCAGTAAAAATGTGCCACAGCTGGCAGAATAAATTACTATAATAAATCATTATTAAATAACTGTAAATCTTTAGAATGGCATAATGTCTAATAAAAAATATGCATGCAAAAGTGAATATTTGTTAAGAAACATTCTTCATACAGTGGAAAACAAATTACAAAACTTACCATCCTGGTAGTATAGTATAATTCAATGAGTAAATACAGGAATAAAATTCACATAAATAGTGCTTAATCTACTCCGATTTCATGTTAACAACTGCATCCGAACAAATTGCACGGTAAAGGGTGATGGTAAAGGCACTATATTTCAGGTCATTTTTACGTTAAACGTTCACATTTCTGGTAGAAAACTCCTGCACTTGCAATGTATCATCAGAGCAGAACATTTACATTCCAAATACCAAGCAAACATTGCTAACTGTAGCACTGGATTTTTAGAAGTATTTTCCAAGTTTCAGGTGTCTTTTACTGAAAAAAAAAAAAAAAAAAAAACTTTCATCTTAACCTGTGTTCCTTCTGATGTGCAGCAGATGGACATTTACAGTAATCCATTACTGCAGAAATCAGCTGAAGAGCTATTTGCTCCTTCCCAAACTTCCCATGCCTTATTTAGCTCTTACAAGACTTCATTTGTCAAAGAGCAGACACAGTGCTGATGTCGCATCCAATGGCGCATTTCTGTAGTCAAGATGAGCTGCAGCACAGCGACAGGCCCAAGAGTACCTCGCTGCAGAGTGTGATTGCTTCTATTGCCCCTTGGGACGGGTAAATTATTAACTGACACTTTCACAACTGAAGAACTGCCTAAGATAAACCCATTAAAACTGTTAGCCTACAGAACACTTCACACTCCTGGTTTGTTAAATCTTTGTCAAAGTCATCAGTTGGCTGAGCTTTTTAAATATACATATGAGTCTATATAAAACCCATTTATAAAACTTTCAATCATGGAATGGAAGTTTCTTCTACCTTTTCTTGTCTCATTTTCTTTAGCTGAACTAAGTGAATCTTGCAGTTAGTGGAGAGACTGCTAAGGAGTCAATTATAAAGTAGGAATGACAAAGGCTTATCAAAGAGAGAAATACACTAAACTCTGTGATTCACCTGATTAACTGAACTTACAAAATTCACTACAAAGACATGATAAATAGGTAATACAGTAAGACTGCACCAACAACAACAACCATGTAGAAACTGGACACAGTAATACAATGTCTGCTTCTGACGGGTGCTGGAAAATTTACCAGCTGAGACATAAAAATGTATTAACTCAAAAGAAGAATAAAAATGATTTTCATGAGTATTTTAAAAAGTTTCTTAAATGAGGTGACAAACAAATTTTGTGAAGCTAAACTAAAAGTCCTTTGATTTTACATACACCATTCTTATCTTTATGAATGCTTGTGTTGGGTCTGTCCGGGATGGAGTCACCTTTCCCTGCAGCAGCCCACACAGTGCTGTGCTCTGCACTTGTAGCTGGAACAGCACTGATACTATTCCAGTGTTGTGTCTATTACTGCATAGTGCTGGCACAGCATCAGGACTCCCTCCAAGCCCCCAAGAGCCAGCAGGCTGGGGGTGGGCAAGTAATGGGGAGGGGACATCGCCAGGGCAGCTGACCTAAACCGACCAAAGGGATATTCCATAACACCTGATGTCACACTCAACAATAAAAAGGGGGGCTCTTGTGGGGGAGGGGGTTGTACCTCCTGAACAACCATTACGCGTTTTGAGGCCCTGCTTCCCAGGACGTGGCCAAGCATCGCTTGTTGACGGGAAGTAGAGAATAATTTTTTTTCTCCTTCTCTCTGTGCTTCCACACGGACTTATTGTTTCTTTTGTTTCTTTTTCTCCCCATTCACTTTCCTTTTAATTAAACCATTCTCATCTCAAACCTCGAGCTCTCTGTGTTGTATTTTCTCCCCATTCCTCTTTGAGGAGAGGGGGAGTGAGAGAATGGTTGTGGTGGAGCTTGGCTGCCCACCCAAGTAAAATCACCACAGTGCTAAAGTGAATCATGGCATTAGCATTAACATTAAAATCTGAACTAGGTGACTCCTTAAAAACAAAACAAAACAAAACAAAACAAAACAAACAAAATAAAAAAACCTGACTATTACAATTACTTCACTGTCATTTGTAGTCTGGTCCAGATTTTACTTTTACCCAAGGAAGCCAACACAGAAGTAACACTTTGCATGCTGATGTATAATAGTACTTCCAGTATAAAATTTATTTATCCCCAATACATACTGTACACCCAACTACCATACTGCCCTACTACCTCAAAAAATGAATTGATGAATCATATAGGAAGCAAAACTGTTTAACTAGCAAATTTCTGCTTCATTCACAGACAAAGTTGCCATGGGCGCTCCCTCTTAAGTGAACACAGAAGAAAAGCCACACTATAACTCCAAATCCAACCACACTTGCCATAACATGATCATGAAACTGCACGCAATTAAAATGGTTTGTAGACAGTAAGAACACGCCTGAACATTATGGGTATGCATGGAAGGAATGGAAAAAAAAAATCAGTGAGGTACCTTTTGTAGTGGATTAAGCAGCAAACCAAGAAATAAACAGTGCTGCAGTCTAATCCCAACCAATTTAATGGCATATCATACAACCTTTCCACAGAGAAAAATATACAGTCTCTGCTACAGGGGTTCATTTTTGGGGAGCCTGATTTAATGTTCATAGGTCCTGATTTGCTGTTCCAGTTGACTTCTGTCACAGCTGTGAATGGTTAGAGTAATCACAGCCTGACAGGTCCTAAATCAGGAAACCAAATTTACAAGTCACTTCTGAGGATGTGACTTTAAACTGTATAAAGTGGGAATTATGCTTCAGCTACCTAATAGGGATACAGAAAAGATTTACATTCAAAAATGACTTTATAAATGCAAATGACTTGTGCAAGTAACAAAATATTATTTTAAGAATATTAAGAATGAATATTTTACCCTATTGGATGAACAGCTGGGTTATCACACCTGCCTAACAGGCATTTTCAAAGCCATTTATCTATTATCTGCCTAACCACTACATGTGTGTGTGTCTATCTGTGTGTGTATACATGTACCCAAACAGTATGACTGCTCACACACACACAGAATCACTCCTGTTAAAATTTCTCTTTTCCAGCCAAAAGGGAGTGTCTTTTTTTATTAAGTGGAATTCACCCTGAAGCTCAGAAGGAATTTTGAGGGGGCAGGACTATAGTTTATACTCTTTGTTTTATCCACAGTGGTTCTGTATTCTTTCTGATAATTTGAGATAGACAGGTAACTAAACTACAGGCTCATAATTTCATCAAGGGATTCTGATGATCATAAAACCTACAGAACTGTAGTCTGAAGTATGACACTATAATCCACAGATAAATTCCTAATGCACATACACATATAAATAGTGAAATGTATGCCTTATTTTAATGTAAAATAATATGATCCCAATATCTTCTGTGCATCTCATGTCCTAACTACTTCATTCATCGGCTTCTCTATCCTCCTTTCAGCTTTCCAGTTTCTACACAGCTGCATAAACCATAGTCCCAAGTTTATTATATTCAAAACTTTCCAACCATGTTGCTTGTATCTGTCCCTACCACTGTATGAGGATTATGACATCTGCTGCATTATGCGCCAGAAGTTCCTCTGCCCCTTCAAATACACTATAATTGAAGCAGAAGCATTCAGAAATGATGTTCTCCTGTCCTGTGGACCAAAGCATACGATGTTACCCATGAATTTCAAATTGCTGATTTTCAAAAATTGTGAGAGTGACATCAAGACTTGCATTGCCACATGAAACATCATGAAGCAAATACTAAACAATGTCTCCTAAGCTTCTGCAAAGAAAGTATTCTCCCTTATTCAGCTGGTATGTAGCTTCATAAAGTACATACCACACATTTAACCACACATTATAACAAAGTGGCAGCATAACTATTCATGTGCATATCCATGAAAGCAAGAGCATTACAGTCTCTCAGAGGAAACCCCCAAATGCCAATATTTCACTGCGACAAGTTGCAGCAGGTAAGACCCTGAGAAAGTATTTCCTCAGAGAAGTGATGTTCCAACTTTAAGCAGGGGCTGCAGGTATTGGTGAAGAGAGTCCCCAAATTTGAAATGTTCTATATTTGACTCTTGACATTTTCTTCCTGTGTGCAATGAAATAGCACAATTGTCATCACTAACAGCATGGGATATAAAGATAGAGTCTCCCTTTAAATAAAGTGTCAGAAAAAGGCTATGTTCTTTATCACAGTATCTGGCATGAAAGAAAAAATGGCCATAATTTATGCACACAAGTTCTATTACAGGTAGTTTCACCAATTTCATAAAGCAGGGTTCCAGTGATTGCTCTTAACATCCAGAGTCACAAACACAACATTCATGGACAAAGCACCTGGCGGAGTGATCATGGTAACTTACAGATATGAAAGGAAGTATGGTTGGCAGCATTGGTTTGTTTCGAGTAAAATTAACATACTGAGAAAAAATGCTATATTCTATCAGCAATTACAAAACAGGTCACACAGCACATGGAGAAATAACTTCCTGCTGTAAGCTACATTCTTATTTGTACATATCATACCTTAGGATCTTCTACTACGAAAATGCAAGGATCTTCCTTGGAAGACTTGTGATGGAATATGACTAGAAAAAGTAACATAATGCTAACATGGAGAAATCTTTTTGAGTATTTATTTGAGTAACAGAGTATGTGATTGGCATTAAAATATGGCTTAATGTTGCTTCCTAATAAAAGTTAAAACTCGCTCTCTTCCCACCCACGCTAAGTAATTTTGTTTAGAAACCTTCATTTCTTCTGGCCTTAGCAGATATGAGGGGTGTGTGATGCACTTGGTGCCAGTAATTGCTTCCATACAATACAAATGTTTTAAAACATTTTGCATACTTGTTATGATTATGCATGACATTTATATTGTATTTAAAACTCCAATGGGTTTGTGGATTTTATTTTTGCCTATAGAAAACAAAGACGCAGCACAGAATGTTCCTCTAGTCTATCTAAGGGTCAATTTTATTTTCAATTAAGACTCTATGAACTCTTAGCCTCTCAACATTTGTTTTTTCAATTGAAAACAAAAGTATGTACATTAATGGTAAAGCTATGGGAGTTATGTACACAAGTTTGATTGCATATACATTCACATAGCACATGAAATTGGACAGTTAGTCAAATAGCTGTGCTTTAGCAATTATTATATATATGGTAGCTGCTGGCAGAAAGAATTATCCCTATTCTGAAAAACATCTGCATAAACCTTATCCCCACAGATATGTATAGTTGTTCAATCCCTTAATTTTACAGATGTAAGATTATTCAGATATAGTTTTCAAGAATTAAGTCTTTTCTGAGGGAATTTTAACATATTACAATATTTCTTTTATAAGTACAATGCTATATATGTCTCAAATCACTGATCAAACTCTCAGCATGTCTAATGATATATTACTTCAATTTAAACATATTTTTTTTTTTCTTACAACAGCCAGTTTTAATTTTTGACTTTAGACAACAGGTGTATACTGAGTACTCTACTATCTAAATAACAAAGTCTCAGATTTCCTTCAACTGAAATTATGGGAAATTAAATTAAGTATACACGTCATACAGCAGTCTTTCCATAAGATTCACAAACTTTTTTTTTTTGTAGTCCAGTTAAGTATATCTGAATCACTCCCTTAACCTGCAAATTCATCTCTTTCACTCTGCACCTTCCACCTCATGGATGGCCTTTCCCTCCTTCATTCCCTTCTGCCTTGTAGATGTCACTGTTGGCACTTTAAATGCCACCTGCAAGAACACAGCGAATAAATACCCCATCTAACATGACCCTAATCTGGCATCACAGGCAAAGCATAGGCACCTGGACTCTGATAAAAGTTTTCAGTTTTGTAGCACAGCCATCCCTGACTGTTTGACAGTCACAAACAGCCTGTCTTCTTGTTCAGTGTATTCAATAGTATCATAAAGCCAACGTTCATCAACCTTGCAATATTTAAGTGCTTACCAGGAGACAGATGATGAACAGTAGCAACTGAAAACCATTATTAGCCCTTCACATTTTTCCAACAAACAGGGAAAGGTGATTTATCCACAGCTTTCCACCAACCACTTTCAGATAATCCTTCTTTCTGTCCTCCATACATACCAACTTAATCCCAAATCTGTCATGGCCACACATGACCTCTCTTGAATTCCAGAGTTTCATCAACCACACTAGAAAGAAAGAACACTTGCTTTTGCCTTTAGACAGTCTCTCTGTTCAGATTCTTCAGTTACACAAATTCCTAAATTAAGATCATCACAAGGAATACAATTCTCAATTTACTGAGGTTCAGTCAGTCCTACTCTAATTTTGTAAACATTTGTGCTCTGCTCCACAACTTGCAGGTTTATTACAGCTGTGTGATGCACTCTTCCATCATTATGGGGGTTCATTCCAAGTATTACAAAACATTATTTTGGCCTTAAAGAAATCTCTCTGCAAAAGCTAAGGACTCTGACATATATATATATATATATATATATATATATATATATTGACATATATATATATATATATATATATATATATATACACACACATATATATACACATATACATATACACATATACATATACAGATATACATATATACATATATATATGTCAGAGTCCTTAGCTTTTGCAGAGAGCTTTTGCATACATATATATATATATATGAATGTATATTTCTATGTAATGCAGAATTATTAAAAGACATTCTGAAGTTAAATTACCATTAAAAAACAAACAAAAAAACTCCACACATTAAATTGAACAAAAAGTATCAAATTGCTTACTTTTCAAAGTACTGTCACTTTTTATATCAAGGCTTCAATGAATGTATACCTGTGCCATTCCACTCAACGGGGTTCAACTATACTAATTCTCTGGGAACATGTGTGTTATCACCTAGCAGATGGCTGTGAAATGTGGCTTTCCAAAGGAATTATCACTTCCCTTTCTTCTTTGCTCTAGACAGAGTCAGAGGTAAAATAAAACACGCAGATTCCGAATGGAGATGAGTCCTAGGCTCCCACTCTTAACATCACCTGCTCCACATATGAAGCAGCATTTATCCTGCTGCAATGTCTTTTTATCAGAAGTGAATATAAGTATTTCAAGAGAAATCCACACATTTGAAAGCTATGTATACTACATCAAGTGCCTCAAATTATCATTAGCGTGATCCTGGACTGCAGGGAAGGACAGTGTTTTCTATGCAGGTGCTAGCCTGTTGTGTTTACCTTCAACCTATGAGCAAACTTCTGTGTAAAACAAATTCCTCTTGAATTCAATGTGTCAGCAGATGATGGAGCAGAACTCAGTCCCACTCACAAGTACTGGAAGTGAACATCTGAACAGTGTTACCTATGATCAGTTGACCCACATGAGCAAGTGCTAAACCTAAGTGACCTATTAAGGCTGTTGAAGGCAAGCAATGGATTTGGTGTTTTTCTTTATGTTCAATTGGGAAAGCTGATGTTAATTACAAATGAAGTTCTAAGGCTCTAATCACACCTACACATATATAAATGATTGTTTCTACTGTCTAGTAGGTAATTTCTCTATATGACCGATAACAGTGTTTAAACTACCATTATTTGACTACAGAACTTCAAAGACTTCTGCCTAGGGGAGAAAAAAAACAAAACAAAACAAAACAAAAACTAAGAAACTAAGCACAAAGTAATGAAAAATATAGAAGAGAGATTCATAGTTGAAGGGGCCCAGATTTTCATTTTAACATATTTAATGACTGCTGAGCAACAAAACCTCAGAGAACCAAGATGAGAATACACCCTGAAGAATCCTAATTCCTAGGCTCAATAGGGGATATTCTTAACTAATTCCTTACTGTGTCCTATTACAATTAGATATTACAAAGAGATGTAAACAATTTTACATTTCACCCTCTGTGGCAGATTTCTTGGTTTTAATGTTTTCTATCAGAAGTTTAATGTTCTTTTAATGTAGAGTGTTTTTTTTTTCTTGAGCAATATATCATATTTAACTCTGTAACTATCAATCAATATTCCTTTTAATTGAGGTTAATTTCTTTCAACTTTCCATAAACTTCCCCTTGGAGCACTGAGGGTTCTTGCACCTGCTGAAGAGCTTCAGCTTATTCCACAAAACCTAAATTGTCTTCTTCCCTCACTCATAGACAGGACTGTCCCCATTTTTTTTAAGACAGTGCTAAAACATGATATAAATTAAGTAGCTGCTTTAAAGCCATGTCTGACAGCACAGAAAAGAAAAGAGAAAGTAGAGCGGGGAAATAACATGGTGAAAAAAGGAAAAGGGAAAGGAAGAGGAAGAGGAAGGGGAAGGGGAAGGGGAAGGGGAAGGGGAAGGGGAAGGGGAAGGGGAAGGGGAAGGGGAAGGGGAAGGGGAAGGGAAAGGGAAAGGGAAAGGGAAAGGGAAAGGGAAAGGGAAAGGGAAAGGGAAAGGGAAAGGAAAAGGAAAAGGAAAAGGAAAAGGAAAAGGAAAAGGAAAAGGAAAAGGAAAAGGAAAAGGAAAAGGAAAAGGAAAAGGAAAAGGAAAAGGAAAAGGAAAAGGAAAAGGAAAAGGAAAGGTCCCCCCAAATTATATTGAAGAGTATTTAATATTACAGATATTTGGAGTAGAAGCTTAAGAGAAGAAAAGGAGGAGTATGAAGAGGGGAGGGGAGGGGAGGGGAGGGGAGGGGAGGGGAGGGGAGGGGAGGGGAGGGGAGGGGAGGGGAGGGGAGGGGAGGGGAGGGGAGGGGAGGGGAGGGGAGGGGAGGGGAGGGGAGGGGAGGGGAGGGGAGGGGAGGGGAGGGGAGGGGAGGGGAGGGGAGGGGAGGGGAGGGGAGGGGAGGGGAGGGGAGGGGAGAGGAAAAGTCCAGTTGGAAGGGGCCTTCAAAGATCAATTATGCCATATGCCTGACCACTTCAGGGCTAACCAAAAGTTAGAATATTATTGAGTGCCTTATCCAAATTCCTCTTGACCACTGACAGGCACAGGACATCAACCACCTTGCCAGGAAACCTGGTCCAGTGTTCATTTAAAGTACAGGTAAAGTGAAAAGGTACAAATATGCCTTTTTCATACACACAAAGGTATACAAAACCATCTTAGTTATCTCTCCAAAATAGAGAAATGTAGGGAGAAACTGACGTAAGGATGCTGGCAACCTGCTTTGGCATGGGGTTTGACCCCATGCTCTCTTGAGGTCCCTACAATTCTGTGATTCTGTGATTCTCTTGCCCACTATCACTTAACAGATCTGGCGTTAGGACAAGACCAGTTCACATACTCTGTCAAAGTAGATGCTAAATGAATAACTACTTTGTCAGTTGTTCCAATGGTCATTCACTAACTGGAACTCTTTATGCATACATTTTCAGAATACCTTGTGTACCAGTAGCAAATTAAGGAATGGAATGAAACTGAAATGTTATGAATAGACAATGTAAAAAGATTTTGAAAAATGTCAACAAATGAACTTCTCAAACAGTTCATTAAAATTTGCTTCCAGCCTAGACAATGCTAATACCCTGGATCCTCTAAATCAGGCTGCCAGGCAGCATGTGAAATGCAGATATTCACATTGATGTTCTTCTTATGTTTGCTGTATGACAGCTGTGCCTAAGCACCCTCGCATCAAGGATGTGAGCAGTACTGTGCTAGTCACAGCATAAACACAAAGTCTTATCAAAGACCCCATAACTTAGGCTAATGGTATCCAGGGCTGCATTAGGCAAATTGCTGTAATCTGGTTGAGGGAGGTGACCCTTCCCCTCTACTCAGCACTGGTGAGGCCACACCTGGACTGCTGTGTTCAATTCTGGGCTCCACAAGTACAAGAGGGACATAGACATATGATGGACATATTACAAAGCATCCACTGAAGAACTGTGAAGACAGTGAAGGGACTGGAGTATCCCTCATATGAGGAAAGTCTGAGAGTGCTGGGATGGTTTAGTAAGGGGAAGAGAAGGCTTGGGGGAATATCATCAATGTGTACAAATACCTGACAGGAAGGTGCAAAGAGGACAGAGACGGGCTCTTCTCAGTGCTGCTCAGTGACATGACAAGAGGCAATGGGCACACACTGAAACACCAGAGGTTCCCTCTGAATATCAGGAAATGCTTCTCCACTGTGAGGGTGACCAAGCACTGGCACAGGTTGCCCAAAGAGGTCGTGGAGTCTCCCTCCTTGGTGGTACTCAGAAGCCACCCGGACATGGTGTTGGGCAACCTGCTCTGGGTGTCCCTGCTTGAGCAGGGAGGTTGGACCAGGTGGCCTCCAGAAGTCCCTTCTGACCTCAACTAATCTGTCATTCTGGGATTCTGTGAATAAGATAGGAAAAAAAGAGAGAAGGAAGTGTGAGAAGATGGAGAGAAGGGAAGGGTGAAGCAGGAGGATGGAAGGGAGGAAAGGGAAAGAAGAAAGGAAGGAGAACAGGAAAGAAGGGAGGGCAGGAAGGGAGAGAGAGAAAAAAGTAGTAAAGTGAGGAATAAGAATCTACCTGCAAAATCATGAGTAGTTATTACTTGCCAGCTTCTCTGTCATTACCAGTTGTCAGTACCACTTAGTAAGCACAGCAGAGGTGAATTTTATACAGGGATTAAAAACCCATGCAGCTGCCTTTCTTGGGTATTGGGAAAAAAATAAAAATAAAGTCTCAAATGACAGCAATAAACAAATTAAAATATCATCGTTGCCATCTCAGGTGCAAACAACCCCCTCTGCCTTCCAGTGACTTGTCTAAAAGCAAAAAACACATGATAGAAGGCTGCTGTAAGTTAACTCTTTTAAAGACTGTCAGAATGCTGTAAAGGACAGCACTATACTTCAAGTCATCTGACACACTGTCAGCCCTCCCTAGGTGCTAGGCCAGGTGCTTGGAACAGACCAGCAGCAGACCCACATTGTAGCAGGTGTCTATTACAAGCTGCCTGACCAGGAAGAACAAGTGGATGAGGGCTTCTACAGGCAGCTGGAAGTAGCCTCACATTCAAAGGCCTTGGCTCTCATGCAGGACTTCAACCACCTCAATATCTGCTGGAGGAACAAGACAGCAGAGCATGAGCAATTCAGGAGGCTCCTGGATTGCATCAATGACCACTTTCTGATAGAAGAAATAGCAGATTCAATGAGAAAAGGTGCTCTGCAGGATCTTAAAGTCTTAAACAAGAAATTATTCATTTAGGATGCCATTTGTGAAGGCAACCTTGGCTGCTGTGACAAAGAAATGGCAGGTATCAGAATCCTGAGAGAAGGAAGCAGGGCAGAAAGCAAAGTCACAGCACTGGACTTCAGGAGAACAGGTTTTGGCCTCCTCAGGAATTTGTTTGAGTCACATGTGACAAACCCTGGAGGGAAAAGTAGTCCAAGAAAAGTGGTTGATATTTAAGAATCAACTCCTCCAAGTTCAAGTCCATCCCAATGAGCAGCAAATCAGGCAAAATGCCTGGAGGCCTGCACAAGTGAACAGGTAGTTCCTAGCAAAACTTAGACATACATGTACAAAGGGAATATATAGAGGCTGAAGAAGCAGGTAACCTAGCAAGAATACAGAGGCAATGTCTGAGTATACGACATATATACTGTCTATGTATGTCTGCGAACTTGAATACCAAGTTCTTCCTAATATCCAACCTAAACCTCCCCTGGTGCAACTTTAGCCCATTCCCCCTTGTCCTGTCACCAGACACATGGGAGAACACACTAACCCCCACCTCACTACTGCCTCCTTTAAGGTACCTGTAGAGAGCAATAAGGTCACCCCTGAGCCTTCTCTCCTCCAGACTGAACAAGCCCAGCTCCCCCAGCCGCTCCTTGTAAGACTTGTTCTCCAGGCCCCTCACCAGCTTTGTTGCCCTTCTCTGGACTTGCTTGAGCACCTCGATGTCCTTCTTGTACTGAGGGGCCCAAAAATGAACACAGTACTCGAGGTGCAGCCTCACTGGCACAGGCACAGGTTGCCCAGAGAGGCCGTGGAGTCTCCCTCCTTGGCAGTACTCAGAAGCCACCCAGACATGGTCTTGGGCAACCTGCTCTGGGTGTCCCTGCTTGAGCAGAGGGCTTAGACCAGATGATCTCCAGAGGCCCCTTCTGACCTCAGCAAGTCTGAAATTTGGGGATTCCAGTGCTGCTTCTGCACCCAAACATGTTACTAAAGACACCTTTTTCTACATACATCTGGTAAGCACAATACATGAGTGACTGGTAGTTTTGATTAATATATTTATATCTGGCAAGAAGAACACCTTGATTCCAAAATAGTAAAAAGAGTTTGTCTACCTGTAGCACAGAATACAGCACTCATCAGTTTACCAGCACAGGCTGCTGTAAGCGTCTCAACATAGTGCATTCCTCACATGTTCTACAAGAAATACTGTATTAAGCTTCATGTTAAGGCCTAGGCACTCTCAGCACCCATTTCAGACTTTTCCAGGTTACTTCAGAAAGCAACTATTACTATAGACAGTCAACATCCGTAGGAAAAAGTGTGGATCCTGGAGAGGGAACCCTTGATTGCTGCCCCACAAATGTGGAACTCACTCCTAAAACAGACTATGCTTTTCTGAACCTTACTACCCTTAATACTGTATGCAAGACTGGCTTTTTAGAGATAACCTTTTTCTTACAATAGAAGACAAAGACGTATACATTTTCTGTACAAAGCAATAAAACAACAATAAAGACAACACCTATGCCCCTCCAACTACGAGATACAGAGCTACAAATATGTTCCTACATGTGGTACTTTGATGGCATAGTTTCCATTGCAACAGTGTAAGAACACATTGCTTAAGAGAGAATTCATGCAATCCCATACTTCTTGCATCCTATTTTTTTCTTTACAGTAATTCTATACAATGAAGAGAGTGTATATAAACCCAAATAACCTTATACTGTTATGAGATTGTAATGTACATGACACAGAAAAGGAAAGATAGAGAGGGATTCTCTATCAAGGAGTATAGTGATAGAACAATGATTAATAGTTTTAAACTAAAAGAAGGTATTAGAATAGATATAAGGAAGAAATTCTTAACTCAGAGGGTGGTGAGGCACTGTCACAGGTTGCCCAGAGAAGCTGTGGATGCCCCATCCCTGGAAGTGTTCAAGGCCAGGCTGGATGGGGCAGTCTGATCTGGTGGGAGGTGTCCCTGCCCATGGTAGGGGGTTGGAATTAGACAGTCTTTAAGATCCCTTCCAACAAAAGCCCTTCTGTAATTCTGTGTTGTGATACAACACAGCCAGGAAGGAATCAGCAGCCAGAGCAGCCACCGCTTCTGCTATGAATTAGGTGGAGTTTGCAAAACACTGTTTTGTGCCACTCCCTATGTATAAAAGATAACAATGAATATAAAATTGGGCAAAATAAGAGAGAAGTGAAAGCTACTTATATCTAAGTAGACAGGAAAAGAGGGAAAAATACAGAACGAAGAACAGGAAGCTTACTGTCAGTAACACCACCACTGTCAAGCCATTTTTTGCTTAGGCGTTCAATAAAACTAAATGAACACCAGTGTAAGTAGTGCCACTTCTGAAAATGCAGCTAAATTTCTACAGCTGTTAAGATCATGTAAGAAAATGCAAATTTAAAAAGTAAAATTACTTCAGAAAAAAAACATATCCATAATGTATTCAGCAAATGAGATTTGCTTTTTGTTATTTATTGAATTTCATTTATGTGCAAAAGACAATCATAGGCCAAATTTGGCTTGACCAACATATGCTTTATGAATAGTCAAAAGATAATGACAGATTTTTTAAATCCCCATAATACACAATATGCCAACCCTGCTTTTCAGATTTAAAAAAATAATAATTACAAGCTTCTGAGCTTGGGATAATACAAATAGTTCTTTGCAATCAAAAATGGACAATTTCTCAATTTCTGTCAAAAAGTAATTTTAAATTTCTTTTATAATCAATGTAGTTTAGCTATTTGTAAACTTTATGCGGGGGGGTGGGGGGGCAAAAAATAAACAAAACAAAAACAACCTTAAAGCAATATAAAACCACTCTCCAAAAGAATAATAATCACATTGCTAAAAAGCAAGCAAGCAGGACAGTAAAACTTAGGGGAACAGGAATGTTTTCCGCAGCATTAAATAAAAAGTTAAAACTGCAAATTTGTGCTAGGCAAGAAAAAATGAAAAGAACCCCTGAAGCATTATCCATCAAGCATAAGTGAATAATGAAATAACGAATATGTCTATACCCTTGGTCCTTAATCTTACAGCAAATTATAGTATTCAAATATAGTATTTTACACATGCAGTCTGATAACACTTTCTATCTTTCTTGGAGATTTTGTGAACGACATGATATGAAACACAATGTATTTAATGAAAGGTTTCTAAGCTGATTTCCCTACAGGTTATTTTCTTTCTTTTCTCTGGAACCCATACGAAGGATATACAGCAGGGACCAGGGGCGTATATAAAAATAAACTACCAAGCGGCATCAGAGCCGATACCCCATTCCTACAGGGGCAAGTGAATTATTAGATCTGTGTCATGAATTTTTTTTTTTTTTTTAATATGCCATTGTTCCCACTTGAGCACATTAAATTTTCCATATCCACTTTTAAACCAATATTACCTTTTTTCCCCCCATGGTCATAATGTTCAAAGTATACATTAAGCCAATCCAACAGCTTAAGTCACACACCAGTTATATGTAAAGTAGGATAAACTATAACCTTTTGATTTTCCTCCCTATGAACTTATACTTCAGTGCCTAAAGAAAAGAGAAAAGAAGCAACACAAATCAAGGTGCCTCATGGGAAAAAAATATATGAATATTCATTTTATATTTCATCATGAACAACAATTTATCTGACTGTATATTCATGAAAGTACATTAAAACTGTATATAGTGGGTTTTTTTGATTGTTTTTTTTTTTTTTGTGTGTGTGTGTTACAACCATTTTAACATATACAAGTCTTTCAAATCAAAGGTGAAGCATTTTTGGTTTTGAAGATATGATTGCCAATTATTTTTGCACTAGGAAGGACAGATTCTTAGGTATGAGTTATATATTCCTGTACAAAATAATTGTATATTCTATGAAGACTGATTCTTTTTCTAGAGAAATATACAACAACACAAGGGAAATCTTGTACCAGCAGCATAACTGAAGTGGCAAGACACAATATTAGAAAAACAGAGCTACTTTCATTACTGTGATGCTGTGTGTCAGAATGTCTCTCCTTAATGAACCTGTTTGCAATAAGACTCCGGGTGCAAAGAGGCTATTTAGAGAGCCTATTGTGTCTATAGTGAGTCCTTCAAATATCTTCCCACCATTAGACATGCCGCATTGACCAATTCTGTCCTGATTGCTGTTCTTTTTAGTATCAAGGGACATTCTTGCCCAGACAGACCGATGGATCAGAAACTGCAGTTCATAAAATGTTTACACTGTACACACATTCACACAGTGATACAAGCAACAGAGTCCCAGATCACAGCATGTTGAATGTGCCAGTGTCATCTCAAGGCTTATGACTTTCCAATATCTACAAAAGGATTTGGGTTAAACTTTGCCTGTGCTGCCTGCCTATCATTCTAACAAAAGTCATGATTTTTTTTCACTCGTTCAGAGTGTAACCAAGCCCATGGCTCACATGGGAACATTTCAGGCAAATGCTCCCTACATCAAAAAGCCTTTTGCTCAGCTGAGGCCATCTCTTAATTGCTGACAGCAGAAAAGGATGAGACATGTCATACCATCAAAGAGCAAAAAACTTTGCTGTGAATAAACAAAACAAAAACAAGTCTTCCTAAAAGACTGTGAATTACTACTCTCAGTGACAGCAGCAAAGAACAAGGGACTTTTCTCAATAGTAATTACAGAAATAGTTTGTTACTGTGCACAGCCCTGTAAATTAGTCCCTCTGTAAGAGATTTTGTGAGGGTAGTTTGATGCAGTCTCAGAGTTCCTATCTATCAAGGCAGCGGTTTACTTATTAGCCACTAATTAATGTGCTTTATTCTCACCTTTCATGAACTTCATGTCAAACAGGCTCTCCACAAGATGCCTTTTACATTTCAACTTTTTGTGGTCTTACCCTTTTTATTTTCCTAAAGATAATTTACCTGCCACCTCCATCTGGTTCCAAACTAGATGCACAAGTGACACAGACCAAACGGTATACAAAAGACCAGACTATTAGTTTACCAACCCATCTCAAAAACTATGCACCTTCTGCTTGATTTAGTACAGAATTCATCTGCGTTACCAGCTGAGCACAGAAGGAGTGTGTGGGGGAAAACATAGAAGAAAGAATTATTATTTAAATGCTAAAGGTGAAGGCAAAGAATATGTGATTCAGAAACCTCTCCTCCATATAAGATTTGGGACACTGTATATGCTTTCAGAAGAAGTGCCAGGTGCCTAGAAATCTCAAGCAAGAAACCATCGTATTTCTAAGTTTTGCTCAAAGAACAAAGGAAACTTTTCTTGCAAAAGGCTACCTGTATAGACAGATGAGACACAGGAGGAAAATAAAAGCTTTATCCATCATATTTTGTAGCTAGGAAACCGAGGCACAAGAATTTAAAAAAAAAAAAAAAAAGTCAAGGAAATATACATCACTGAAGAAATAAAAAGGCTAATTCATTAGCAGAAATTAGTTTCTGCTAAGTAACACAGAAATGTGATACAGGTACCACTAGCTACTGTTGAGAAGTTCATGAAACCTGGTATTGTGTGTTACATGACTGACCAACACATGAGGTAAAAAAAAAAAAAAAAAAAAAAAAAAAAAGCGGCTTTTTGTTTAAAAAGCCACACCCCAAAGCATATCATCCTCCATACCTGAATCACAATATTCATCTACAAAAGAGGTTTATGATTTTTTTTTTCTTTGGAAAAGGGATGCTATTTTGGGTTAATTCTTTCTTTAAATACTCACAATTATTTCTTAGATGTGAATATGAGTTGAAAGGCCAATTTAGCCAACAGGCAAACTACATTACATACATTATAGGCATGGGATAAACTTGTTCAGAATTAGCGGACAACCTGTATTGTTACACTGATGAAATTTTCTATATGCACTGTGCATCTTCTATAAAGTGCAATTTAATCTTTCTAGGCTTTCTGTCTATATTTTGCATGTACAAACATGTTCTTCCAGTGCTGTGCCTTCTTTACATCAAGAATACATGTCCTTCTCTTTTTCATTCCACATCTTTTCATATTGATATGTTCAGCTATTTTTCTGCTCACTTGGAAAGCAGGCGTATCTCATGGATATAGTTATACCTATAAGGCTGCATTTATAAATGAAAAATTCATAGTGAGATACTTGACCAGGCAAGCTTTTCAGTTTGGCACTGCTTTTCGGTTTGGCAGCTCTTTGGCAGCCAGTCTTCCTAGGCTGAAATCCCCTAACTCATATGCTGCAATTTCATCTGAAAAAGAAGTATATCTTTCACGCCAGAGGGTACCTGTGAAGTTCTGTTTTGCTCCACAGCAGACAATGGGGTCTTCAAGCACCTATAGCAAAGTGGGTTCTGCGTTGCCTCTACAGACATAGATAGGTGGTGAAGCCATTTCTCCACTGCCTTAACCATATAGAATCATAGAACCATGGAATCACAGAATGTTTTGGGTTGGAAAGGACCTTACAGATCATCCAGTTCCGCCCCCTCTGCCATGGGGACACCTCCCAGTAGACCAGGTTGCCCAAAGCCCCACCCAACCTGGCCTTGAACAATTCGAGGGATGGGGCATACACAGCTTCTCTGGGCAGTGCCTTCCTCTCCACCTTTTGAGTAAATCATATCTATATAGTAACCATGCAAATCTCACTTGCAATACAATTTTTCTTTGAGATTCCTAGTTATACCTTGGTTTTCCAAAAATTCCAGGAAAACAATGACAAATGAACATGAAACCGTGCTCTAACAGATAGGCTCAACAGATACGCTGTTTATCTTGATTTGTGAGACCTGACAAATTAACTAAATCTTAGCTAGCCCGTGTTCTATGTGGCTGCTTTAAAGTTTCCAAAGGTTTCCGTTACAATTTCTTTAATTAAAACATCTTACCTAGGTCCTGAAATGTGGCTTGAGACTTGGTTTTGCTTTACATATAAGAAATGCACATACATGAACATCTTGTGAGATGAACATCCTACAACACAGGCATGCAAAACTTTATGTACAAGCTCCACTGTTTTCTTTCTCTACTCCCTTCTTCCCTCTCACCTTTTCACACCAAACCAGGAAAAGGGGCATCATTTGATCTTCACTTATACAGACTGGAACTTTCTTTCTGAGTTCATAGAAGGGTCCTATGTAAAACATAACTTAATTTCCTCTCTAACTGTCATATCAAGTTAAAAAGAAGTTCTGCAGAAATATTTAATCACAGAATTTAGATACAAATTTCCAGTTTTCATCAGTTTTCCTCAAGTGTAGGTGGAGAAAAAGCAATCAGGCAATACACTGATGTCCTCTTCTGGAGTCATATCACCATCTCTGTAAGGAAAGTTGCCATGTTAACCAAGCAGCTGTTAAAGCAGCTTTCATTCAGATCAGACAGAAAAATAAAAGCAGAAACAACTTACCCTTACCCTACCAAACAGCCAAATTAACTTAAGCTTGGATAATTTTGCCTCAGCTGAACGTGAGAGCATTCACACAAATTGTTCCAAAAGATACTTGGTAGAAGAATGACAAGTAACCTCTTCCACTTACAGAGACAGATGACATCTGTCCAGAGCTGTAATTATTAGAAATAAAGCATGTATCTGATATGGCTGAGATATCACATCACTTCTTTCTTTTATTACACCTGATGGTCAAAGGCACTTTTTGTGATTGGATAGAACCTGTCTGTCACAGCATCTTTTGACTTCTAGATCTGAAGTGCCACCTTGACATCACAAATATATATATATATATATATATATATATATATATATATATGTAAATCTACAAGCTGAATGAATGGGTCACAGCTCTTCCTCATGGAAACTCAAAATTGTTATGTCTTTTCTATGTATTCACACATACAGTAGAAAATGCCTTCTTTTTGGTAAACTCTAACTCAAATAAATTAAATTGTGTAAGTTTTTAGAGGAACAGGAAACTGATAATAAATAAGCAAAGAAAATACTTGCAATGAGTACATCACTGGAAAGTTAAATACAACCAGAAATCAAGTAATAAATACTGCAATAACTTAAGCATAGAACAAGCAAATAAACAGATGGAAGGTGCAATTAAAGGAGACAATTAGTATTAAATTATGCCATATTTTCTTAGCTTGGTTTCCAAAGATCAAATTCAGATGTTGTGTGTACTGATAGTACATGGAAGAATAAATAAAACATTCTGCACATTGCACTCCATAAATCTCATATTTAGCTTGCCATACAAATTAAATCCAAACACAAACATATTTGTAAAGCCTTCTCCTTTCCCACAAAGCAATCTTACAACCAAACCAATCAACATGTTAAAATTATGAATGTCAATGCTTTAGTTTCAAATTCAAATTATTAAGCAAAGATTTCATTAGTGAAAATGAACAATAACTGGCTCTTGGATGTAAGAATGTCTGAAAAATATCCATGAAACTGGGTCTGCCTATACATTAAAGTCATTATAGATAGTGGTTTGTAAATCAGCTGATGGGACTCTTGATACTTGTTGTTACTGCTGTCCCCATGGTAAAACCTGTCAAATTTCAACAAGTATTGCTTCCTGAAGATACCCAAAGTCTTATTGAAGCTCTCTGGATTTGGTATCAAGAGATTTTTCTAACCAACTAATCTCAAAAAGCAGGGAGCTGTCTTCATTTTACACAGTTTCTACATGTTCTTTTTTCTGGTTTATTTGCTTAGTACCTATACAGATCAAAAGCAAGCTTATTTATCAGATCTTAGTTATTTTAAAAGTATTTTTAATTGCATTATTTAAAGCATTTTTTTTTCTTGAATGAAAGGACATTAGGCCTTTCGTATGATACTGTGAGATCTACCAGGGCAGAAATAACATCTCCAGAATGAATTTTCCTGAACGGGTGCTTTCTATGATAACATTCTGAAGTATATGTAGTTCAAACTCATGTCTTGCTTTTCGCACCTGTATCAATTCTGGTTATAAAACAGCAAAATTACATAAATTGAATCAGAATCCAAGCCAGAATGTAAGGTTTGCAAGACTTTTTCTGAAACAGGATCAAACACTACAGAAGAATAATTGCAAGACATACTTTTGACAGTCTGTTAGCTTTTGTAAATGAATGCAGCTCTGTTGATTTCAGTGCATCCGCTGTGATTTACATCAGCTACTACCTATTCCTCTGAGAAACTCAAGGATCACATAATCAGCCAAATTCGTTTGTAACTTGAACATATAAAAATACATTTCACTATCTAAAGCTCCACTTCTCCTCTTCTCAAAAACCTACGAAAAAACTAGACTTTACAGCATACATGAAAACTTATGAAATGCATACTCTGGACAACAGAAGAGGGAAGTAAACCACAGAGTAGACAGTTTTCACTTTCACCTTTCAGAATCTTGCAATACTCCAATATTTATTGTAGTTTTATTCCAAGACAAAAACTACACAGTAGTACACATCACAGGTTCCTGGCTAGGTTGGGTTACCTGTGATAAGGCTGAGAGGTAAGAAAAAATGATTTGTTGCCCAGCCACATTTTTGCACCTTATGACAGATGTGAAGTATGTCTCAGCCATTAAAAGAAATGGAGAATAGTATTTTGTTTTGTTTTGTTTTGTTTTGTTTTTAAAGATGTTATAAAAAAAAAAAAAAAAAAGAGAGAGAGAGAGAGAGAGAGAGAGAATTCTTTCCACTCGGGGAAAAAAATAAAAATAAAAAAAGAAAAAAAGAAAAAAGAAAAACAAATGAATACACCTTTTCAACATTCACAATGTATTTCTGCAAAGAATGTAATCACTGAACAAGAACTCTACACTGTGGGACTTGATAACATACTTTTTTAAAGAGCAGGTGTCTTCTTTACACAGCAGCAAGCCTTTTTGTCCAGGCCACTGCCATTTAGAACAGTTTTATTTTCTTTCCATCTGATTTAACAGATGTCTTATGTACTACACCATCTCAGCTATCTAGACCATATAATTTATGACTCCCAGACAACATAAACACTTTAGTAACAGCACAAAGACTGACTTTTTAACTGAGAGCTTGTCTATACATTCAGCTACTCAGGAATAAAAATTCAAGGACAGTATTGCAAAAGAACTGTTCTTGAATGATTCCATTCTTTCTGCGGAGATACTTTCTCTGGAAATGGGTAGTCATTCAGAAGTATTTATTTCTGTAATACCACATGTAAAAAATCTTATGCAAAAAAGGTAACTACTCCTAATTCACACCTCATTAAACCAAACTTTTAGATATAGGTAAACCAGTAAACACAGCATCTTAAATATCTTCTACAGAAGCAGATTATGCTACAGCACAAAGGTTTTGCACAAAACCAATCTGGAAGAATACCTTCATGCACAGGAAGAAAAATTGAGAAAAAGAACATGTAAAATTAAAAAAATAAAAAAAAAAAAAGAGGGGGCGACGACCAGAAATAATATTTAAGATTTTTAAGGAAATACTTTATCATCATAGAAACAAAAGAAATATTCTTGCATTGATAGCTACCCTGCTCAGAAAGCTGTCTTGTTGAAGTGACAGCAAGTATAAAATAGATTTTGACAGACAGACAGAAAGTAGTAATGGATTTGAAGGCAATGCTCTGAAACTTGTTGAACCAGAGAAACTCCCATATCATTAAGGGAGATTTTCAGTTTGAAAACAACTTGCCACTGCAATATATCCATCAGCTGTGAGGCTATCTTGACATAGAACACCACGACAGAGAGTTGCACAATTATACAGGGCTGAAACCTCATTTCTACATAGAACTGTAAGAATTCTAAGGTAGATGGAAAATTAAGCTTCTTTGCTTCAAATGCTTATTTTTGCCCTCCTAACAAACCTTTGGTTATGTCACAGTGAGCTGTGCTATATCTTGTTTATTTGTTTGTTTATTTGTTTCTTTTCCACAGAAGAAAAAAATATGCTGACAAGGATTAATTAATTTGTTTATTTTTAATCTCCAATCTGCTGAATGAGAATGATGAAGATTATTTGAATGAAATAATTCTGAAATGGGAGACTGTTCCATTTAACAATTGCAGTCTCAAGAATAGGCCTGAGCATGGTTGTGGCAACTGGCTGTATGTGGCCTTGGACATGATGGGGTCTTTTCCAACCCGAGCCATTCTGTCATTCTGAGAATACTTTCCTTAGGTCTGAAAAAAAATTGCTTCATTGTCCAACAAGGTACATGACTGATTACATAGATATATAATTGGAATGAAATGGCGTGCCATACTTTCAGCTACCTACTGGTGAGGATGTATCCTTATAGCACAAAACCTCTCTCTGATTTCTTGATGTAGTAAAAGACACGGTGATCAGGATAGCTGAATTTATGTGCTTTCAGAAGAAAACTTTTCTGAACCAGGCAACTGGGAGGAAAGGGGTTGGCTTTCATTCATTTTGATTACATTTTTAATTCATGTAACACAGGAGAGATAAGTCCCGTTTTTTGTACAGTAAAAAAATAAAACACCAAGTGAACACTGGCTGCTATTCTGAATGAGTTGTCTTACAGGGCTAAAAGTAATAATGGTAACAAAACCAAGATATTTTTCTCAAGTAGTATGCACCGTTCATGAGTATGTTCCATGAAGGGAAAAAACAAACCACAGAGGCATGAGAAAGATCTGAACAGAGAATGTGGCACCATAGAACCTCAGGCAGGCAGAAATTATGGGTATAATTTGACCTAACTGTCCCCCAAAAGAAACATCAAATTCAAATATTATCATGCAGGAAGAATAATACCGGTGACTGACTAAAAAGCTCCATCTATTTCTGCATGGCTAGTAAAACAGAGTAATTGATCCAGATCTTTCAAGCCCTGACATAGGACATATTCTTTTCATTGAACAATCAGGTCACCCTCAGAGTCTTCCTTAAATCAAAAAGTGGCACTTATGTTAAGCCTCTGTCCTCTATCAAAACAAACACACATATATTTTAAATCACATTCTCACTGACCTGTCTCTCAAAAGATGAAATATCAACTATATGAGCATCATGCTACTCTCAGATGCACTGTAAAATGTGTTTTTAAAAGAAATTAGCCCTACGCTGGTTTCACTAGGAAGCTTCAAAGGGATCACAATCTGCAAAGCCCAAAGACATACCACACCTGCAGTGACAGACCAAGTACAGATCCCTGTAGCTATTGTAAGTGCTAGTTACACAAAATTTTATATTATGTAATACTACTTGAAGAATTTAGTAAACCAAATTTGCTATAGTACTGTACAATGCAAAAGGAGCTATACTTTACAGTAGATTTTTAGTGATCTGTAAGTATTGTAGTTAGTGGATTGTAGACCTAATACCCAGAATATTACAACTGTACAGAATCTTTAATTTACAACAATTCTGTGTTGTGGTGTGGTTGTTTTTTTTTGATTCCTACAGTAAATCATTTCATAAGATACAGTCACATAACACACATTTAGCTACAGGTACACACAATAATATAGTAGTGCAAATTTATGAATGAAATAACAGCATCTTGCATTCTCAACATTCTAAATTCTAAGATAACATTTTCAGAGGAAAATGTGTTTTGCAGAAGAAAACACCACAGTACTTTTTTTGTTTGTTTGCTGCAAAAGCTACTAATTCAACAACTATGTTGATTTCAGTAGAGAAACATGAAGGATTATCTTGATCCAATATATAGGCATAACAAAACACAATAACTTAGTTTCATTATAATGCCATTTAAGTTACTATTTTCTCCTGAGTTGCCCATCAGCAAAACCAAATAAAAAATAACACGCAAATCAAAGTTGCTTGACCAAATCTTATGTCTTGTCAAGATCCCAATTCTATTTTTACTATTGCAGCATTTAAAGTCCTCAATCACAGTCCCAGTACAGCAGGCAGTGTAGAAAAGGTAAATGAAAATCAATTCTAAATTAAGTAAGCGTCACTCCAGCTTAAAAGACATAAAAAGCAGTTTAACTGGATCACTGGAATTTCCCTCTGTATAAAAGGAATTTCCATGAGTATGGCAGAATTATCTCAGCAGTACTGTACTATGCTCTTCAAAGCCTCGGGCATGGGAGGGGTGGTTCAGGAAATACAAGCGTTGTCATGGACGGCTGCTGGCCAGCATAAACTAACCATTCACATCACACTGAAGACCAAACTGACACAGGGTAGACCAAGAATCAAGAATCAGGGTAGACGAGAGTCCTGTTTTAGCCTCCACTTCCATATTTGCATTGATTTTTCTCAGACTGCAGGAATAATCCTTTGCATTGCCCAGTTGCCCCACATTTTCAGAAAGAAAAAATATCTCCACAGAATAGATTCAATTCTTACATCATAATTCAAGAGAAGAAGGATGTAAAGAGTAGCATACCAGTGAGAAATTTTAAAATGACAAGTTTCTAAGGACAAAAGAAATAGTGGGTGACCTAAGTCAAGAATTAACTTTAAAGGAACAATGCGTGGAAAAAGAATTGACTTGTTTCAAAGATGTACTAACAAATGTCTAATGGAACAGCATCCTTTTTAAGGAGACAAAAATCCCAGGATGACTAAATGGCAAAAGTAAAGAGGCAACAGAAGAAATATTGATGAAAAATGGGGTGTAGATGCAACTAAAACCATCAAGAAGAAATGATTTAAAGGAAAAATACATGTTGGGAGCTAGACTGAGTAAAAAAAGAAAATTACACAGGAGAGAAGCAGAGTATCAGACGGGACAGCAAGCAATATAGTGAAGAATAATAAGGCTTTCTACAAATACATAAAAGGAAAGAAGACAGTAAAGGATAAAATGAACGCATTAAAGTATAAAACAGATGCTTAGATACAGGATGATGCAAGGTTGATGGTGGGATTAAACACCTCCTTCACAAGCATAATTCTCTCCAGAAAATGTGAAGAAAATATAAGGAAACATGAGGCTAACACTGGTTTCACAGATCAATTAAGTAGTAACATGCTGTTTTTACAGCTCACTGCAAATTTGTAAGGACAAATGTAAGTGAATATACAGTTCCACATTGGAATCATCTGGTGCAGTATGAACTGAGAACTCATCATTTCCTCTGTCTCTTATTTCGGGTTTCACTTTAATTAGATACAGATCTGTCAACTGCAAGTAGCCTATATTGTGATTATTTTTAGTAAGAAACATAATTTTAACTCTATTTCAAACAGGATGGGACATAACAGAAGAGACGACTCCAATTTGGTATTAAAGTATGTATATTCACTGGAAACATCTCAGTAATTCAATTTTGACAAATTTCTCAAAGAATATCTAAAATAATAAATGAACAGACTTCAAGGAGTATATATAAAGAGACTTTATAAAATACATTTCAAAAATATTGACAGGTTAATCATTCAACAGGAAAGAGTAACTTCATTCAGGTGGTAAAGCAAACAAAACAATAGCTACTTAAAAGGGACAGTGAATGTCATTTCTGGCAGCTTTTTGAGAAAAAGCAACAACCAAGGTTCCACAGTCCACACACTGAAGTCAATTTACCCATATTTTAAAGATGTCTTCCAGAAGTAATACAAATTAACACTAAATCTCATACATTCAGAAAGATTAAAATACCAGTGTTTTATTGATCAAGACCTGTGTGCTCCCTGGATCAGCTTAATACACTTTGAAGAGTGTATTCATAAAGAGGCAGTGATGAAATGAATCATAGAATCACAGAATATCCTGAGTTGGAAGGGACCCATAAGGATCATCAAGTCCAACTCCTGGCACCGCATAGGTCTACCCAAAATTTTAGACCACGTGACTAAGTGCACAGTCCAAATGCTTTTTAAATTCAGACAGGCTTGGTGCAAATGTATAGAAGATAGACAGAAAATCAACTGAAAGACAAATTTAATGAGAAGACACCTGTCCAAGCAGCAAGTCATGACTGTATGTATGAAGGTTGTATAGAAATTTCCCATGAATCCCACCAGAAGACTGAAATGACATCTTTAGGTAAGTTTTGGTAAAACCATCTATCCCAAGTTCACATCCCAACTTCTTAAAAGGAAATGGGGATGATGATCATAGGATCATGGAATATCTCAAGGTGGAAGGGACCTATAAGGAACATTGAGCCCCACTCCTGGCTCCACACAGGACCACCCAAAAATCAGACCAAGTGTCTGAGAGCATTGTCCAAACAGTTCTTGAACTCCAGCAGGCTCAGCACCATGACCACTGCACTGGGAAGCCTGTCCCAGTGCCTGACCACCGTCTGGGTGTAGAACCTTTCCCTAACACCCAGCCTGACCCTCCCCTGTCCCAGCTCCATGCCGTTCCCTCGAGTCCTGTCACTGTCCCCAGACAGCAGAGCTCAGCGCCTGCCCCTCTGCTCCCCTCCTGAGGGAGCTGCAGGCCGCCATGAGGCCTCCCCTCAGCCTGCTCTGCTCTGGGCTGAGCAAACCAAGGGACCTCAGCAGCTCCTCATACGTCTTGCCCTCTAGATCTGTCACCATATTTGTAGCCCTCCTTTGAACGTTTTCTAGTAGTTTTATATCATTCTGCTCACTTTGCCAGCCCCAATAGGTCTCTGAGATGTCAGCATTAGAAAGGTGCCGCACTGACTTGGAAGCACCAAATTTTTTACTTCTCTGAGATCAGAAAAGCAGCCAGCAGTCCACTGTAGACAGAGGGGTTCATAAAGGAAAGCAAGGCTAATGAGGAAGCAAGGTTGGATAAAATGCAAGGAAAGATAATAATGGAATAAAGTGGAGGACAAAATGGGTAAGAGGAATGGGATATAAAATGGTGGAAGACATAGTAGGCTATGCAACAGCAAAGGAAAATGAAAGGACAGGAGCACAGACAAAAGATAGACAGCATATTTCAATTACTGATGTTACTTCTTAGTGGTTTCAATACCAAATACTCTGATAAACCCCAAATTAGCTGATTGGGTGGAGAAGATGAAAACATTCTTTTGCTTCACTGGGATGGCAGATGAAAGCAAGGAGTAATCTCTACATTCAAAAGATTGAGTACATTTACATCATTTACATCTTCTGACAGAAAGAAAAACATTTAACTATTTTTAAAACAATTCTTCTCTGTTTGGTAAGTATCAAATTCCACTGAATAACAAAAAATGGGACATGAAAGTTATAGACAGGCAAAAAGACAAACCAACACAAGTTTTTAAAAAGGAAAAGGTGAAAAATGGAAAGAATGGATATTTAAAGGGGATAAGACAAAAAAAAAAAAAAAAAGGGTTCCATTATTATTCTTTCCTGAAAGAACACAGAAAATGTGAATACATGCAAGATGTTTATACAAATGTTAGTGGCACACAGCTTTTCCTTTAGAGATGAAGACTGAGCAAGTTGCACACAACTGTTTGTAATAGAGCGAGCTCACTGGAGCCTGACTCGTACCTTCCTGGCAGTCACCTGCTGTGCTGGGAAGAACTTTCGGTGCGGGGCTGGGCCTGACCCGTGCAGCAGCTGGGGAGCACAAAGGGGCTGCCCACAGCCAGCCTCGGATGGTTCCAGCCAGCTCTGCACTCACCTGAGAGTGTGGGGCACCTCTGTGGGGACGTGGGGAGGGGCGTGACAACTACAGTCAAGAGAGACACTCATGAAAAAGAAGAGACACTTGAACAGAGCTTGAGCAAAAAGGCGAACAAAGAGATTCCTAAGAAAGGACAGGACCAAGAGGCACCCAAGATAGTGCTGGAGCACAGAGATGCCTGAGATTGGGCTGAAGGGGGACACAGAAGGAGGTACACCTCTGAGGGGACTGCCACCAGTGAAGGAGCTCAGACCAGAGCTGCCAACTAAGAATCAGAGAATTATAGAATGGTTTGGGTTGGAAGGGACCTTAAAGATCATCTAGTCCAACCCCTCTACCATGGGCAGGGACACCTTTCACTAAATTAGGTTCTAACTTGTGCTCCTCACAACCTCATTGAGCACCAGTCTGCTACTTTCATATCAGCAAACAACTGGGGATGAAGTGGGGATGAAGCACTGAAGTGGCACCACACTGGTACCATTCTCCTATTGGGGTAGTGAAGACAAGCCAGTCTCATACACAGAAATAAGGAACTGCAAGAGTAAAGGAACCACTCACTACACAGTGAACCTAGTCTCCAGCACCACCATTATCTCATATTAGCTCTGACTGTAATGTGTACTGTGAGACCAGCTGGTGTCCAGAGGGAAGCTGTAGAATTTTTCTCTAAGTGTTTAATGGCTTGTCTTTGTTTCTCAGTACCAGAGTCATAAGTAAAATATAATGTTAATCATGAACTAAGTAAAATTCCACAAATTGAGATTGTTTCTTTAGGCCCATTGCATGTGGCTACCAAAAAGCAATCAAACAAAAATATCATCAAGAATGTAAAATATTGACAATTCTGTTATTCATCCAGATGTAACCACATACTCTATTACTAGCATGAAGACAGAATTCCTGCTTTAAAATGAAGTGTGCAATTGTAACTGTAGTTTGCTAAAGGATTTTCAAGAACTAAAACTAAGGAGACCTTCAGAGTATTTTGTCCTAACATGCCATGGAGTAGCCTTCACACATCAGAGCATTAGATGGGAAAACAGTGGTGAAAAAGAATATTAAATTTAACAACAGAAACATCATTGCATTGTTGTGTATTGCTGTATAGTCATAATTTTCCCAGGTCAAATAGAACAAAATGTGCATCCTGAGCAAAAAGCAAGTTCCACCTAATCTTCCATTACTGACTAGTAAAACCATGATCAAAACAAAAATTCATGCTCAGTATAACTACACTAGCTACAGTTGCATTACGTCAGAAACTAAATTGCACTCTTTAGTATCTACTACTTAAATAGTAGATATGTACTTGCTTTTTTTACAGGAAGAGTCAACGTGGTTTGTATTAACCTTCATTTCTTCATCATATTTGGTTGACTATCCTATTGTTTTTCATGCAGCAATAAGTAATATAGACTATGAAGCAATTATCAATCATCTTATGGAAGGCAATATTCAAAGTGAAAAGTGATGTTGCAGATATTTCAGTACACCTCTTTACTCTAAAATCAATATTACATAAATCAGTATTATCTGCTTGTAACATCCGGTTACTTTAGAAATACATACATATGTATGTGTACATACAATAACATAATAACATTGCCATAGGCACTAATATTCATATATACACACAATCTCTCATAAATATGCATGCACATACACATAGGATGAGTATTGCAATAGTTGGATGGACACCACTCTAAAGGAAATGTAAGAATACCAACAGGAAGTGGATGACTAAACAAGAAAATAAACTGAAGAGGGCATAAGAATGAGGCTTGCTTTGAGTTCAGATATCCAGCCTATTTCTTCTCCATTACCAGTCCACTCTGCTGCTGAAATAGGCCATTATCTGCTTCTGAGTACTGACACAAATGCCCACTGTCTTCCATTACTCCCTTCTTTCATATCCAGTGGTTGCTTTACAAAGGCATAGGAACAGGTTGTGAAGATGTCAAGAAACCATACCCCTAACATTGTTAAAGACTACAGTCAGCAGGAGCAGTTTAGTTTCCCTATTTGTAATGACAACACAGAAGAGACTTCAGCTGGAGCTGAAATCTAACAGAGAACTGTATATAATGTTTATACTAACCTTATATAATTATGTATTTTTATCACAACCTCACTTACTTCAACATTTTTTTTGCTAGCCTAAAAGGCATGTAAAAAGGTGTCATCTCTCAGATTATTCCCTGTGCAAAATGGTCACCATCTGTCATCACAATCAATGGCTGCCATTTCTCTAGAGTTAACTGGCATGTGAAAATGAGGCTATCTTTCATAAAGCTGATTACTTTCTCCAATTATTTTCTGATTGAAGCAAAATAAAAACCACTGCCTCTCTACAGCTCAGAGACATGGCAAGATACTACTAAGACAAAAAAAAAAAAAGTGAAGAAGATTTGCATGTGCAAAACAAGAATAGGATGCAGATTTATAATATTAAACACAGGAGTTTAGAAGATTGTCCCATGTTTGTCATATTGCCTACTCACATCAGCAGTAGCATGTCACAAGCTTTGGCCTAAACCTTAGATGCCCATCAACTATTTTGTGCCTGTGCTGCCTCAGACCCTAGCATCCCGTTTCCACTTTCAGAGATACTCTCCATACATTCTTACTGAAGTAAAGTAAATCTATGTGCATATTTCATTCTCTAATAATTTCATTGTTTCCTCATATGAGGATCAATCATGCTGGACTGAAGGTTACTACATTTATTTCCTATGCCTAGATATCACAAGAGCGTATGTAAGTTCTAGTATCTTAAATTAGAAAAGTGAGCAACAATTTATATTTGAGGAATCAATTATGGTAGCATAACTTCAGACAATGACAACGTGCCTCTGTTTGCACAAACATCAGTACTCAACAAAATTGACTGAAAATAGCTTGTAACTGTGATACAATCTTCAGAATACAGAAGCATTCACATACATGTCATGAGTAAACCTGAATTCCTGTCTGATATGTAAGTGTGTGACCAAAGCCACAGACATATACGTGTTAATCCCAATTTAAAACTTGTTAGCCATTTATCCCTTAAGTATCAAAGTTTCAAAATAGGCATTATTTTATCAAGACTTCTTAAACACCTAGTTTTAAAAAACAAGCAAAAGCCCCTCTTATTAGAGGTCTGTCAGATTGTACCTCCACAATAACCTATTCTACTAAGTCTTATTGAAATTAAACTGCATCTGTATAAAGGCATTGTCCACAAAGCTATAAAATGAAAACAGTGTTATCTTCAACATATCATCTCCTAAAA
Source organism: Aythya ferina (assembly GCF_964211825.1). Lineage (NCBI taxonomy): Eukaryota > Metazoa > Chordata > Aves > Anseriformes > Anatidae > Aythya > Aythya ferina. The sequence goes on from NC_140299.1 coordinate 35,532,835, forward strand.
ATTCATCAGTTACAAATACACAGCTATAATTGTAGTGGTGAGTCATGACAATATGAAATGGGTAGTGCAGTAATTTCTCTGCAGATCAGATAGATGCATGAAAGGATGTTGTAAATAGAAACAGCATTTCTGTATAGCCTACTGCTGGATAAACACAATTCTAAAAATCTGCCAATGTGATTTGCCAGTGCCAGTGCAATCCCACTCCTCACACCATAGTGATTTTACATGCCCTGTGGCCCCTCAAGCACCCACTCTAGTACATACAGAAAGTATATTCAAAGAAATTTTTAAAAAGTTTTATTTTCATCATGTGCTTTAGATATGTTTCTAGTGAAAGAAAGGAAGTGGTTTTATGTAAACTAAAGTACAGAAATGGTTCTACTATTATATCGATAGATTTTATAAGTTGAAGAAGGAGATAATAGCTGTGAAAAATAGTTTGGATATGCATAGTGCACCACAAAGAGTAGATTATATAAAACAATCTGAAATAATGTAGTTTGAAGTGACCTGATCAGCTGGAGGTGATTCCAAAACAAGGTCTCTACTTCCCAGTACACTTCAGATCTACATAGTGTCCTTGCTAATCAGATCATTATGATATTCCATTTATTTTTCAATTAACCTGTCTACTGCCGTCTTGTTAGGTGTTGCATAGAAGGTATAGGGAAAATCTTAAACAACTTTTCTGACCTATAACTCTCCACTTTTTTTAATAACAGTCTCCTTCTTCTTTACGATATATCTGAACTAAATTCTGCTTGCCCAGTGGTAACTGCAGCCACTACTGCTATGAAGTTCACAACAGGAGAATCAGATAGACAGACAGACAAAAGCCTGTACACATCTTTCCCATTCAGTGTCTTCTACTTTTTGAAGGTATTTGCTAGGTGCTAATCACTAATAGCATTTTCTCCTAAATAGAGCCACTAAGACCTTTATACAGCTATACATGGAGGGACAGAAGCATCTGAAGTAGCTGCAAGAGTTGGCCGAAACAGAGTAAATAATGAGAAAGAGCTTATTCTTCAGTGGTCAGTGAACTAATTTCATGATCTTAGTCCTTTGGGTACCTAGTGGACAAGGCTTCACATCACTAGAACTTGCACACTGGTCAACAATATCAGATTAAAGAACACAGGTTTACTGTTCCCCCATAATCTATAAGCATTTTTTCCCCCTACAAGTACTGTTTATTTTCACAATCTCTGTCTTACTAGGAACATATGCTAGAATCTTCCCTGCCTAAATTTTTACCACACATCACAGAAGCAGTAAATACAAACCATTTATTACAAGGAACAATAAACAACTGAATGGCCAGAAGGAGAATGAAACTAATCCTTCTCTCCTCTCCCAAAGTATCTGTCCTCTCTTTTACTGGGTTATCATGTGGTGGGGAAAGAGGCAGGGGAAGCATTTCTGCATTCTTGGGTCACTTCACTAGCAGCAGATAGGCTTGAGAGATTTTTGTTTGTTACTTTCACGACCACCAATGTTATCTGAAGATTATTAACTCAGATTTTTTTTTAGTTCTGTGAAGACTGTAGTAAACAAATGCTGGCATTTGTATTTTAAGATGTTGATTACTCTTAATTGATTACAGAGCAAGAATCACATTGATCTCAACATCTCAACACTCCCTTCAGAGGCTTGTGAAGCCACAAGGAAGACAGAGAAACTTGAACAGGCAGCAACGACAAAGAGAAGCACATAGCTCTAGACAGACTCAGGGCAAACTTGTAAATGCTGAGGGGCTTAAAGAACAGATGTCAAACAAGTCAGTGTACCAGAGCAGCTAATTTTTCCCTTGAATTCGGTGCCTGTCAACCTTGCTTGGGCAGTTTTTGGAGAAACACCCAAGGAAGTTCTGAATGTACTCCTTCCAATCTTGAAATTATACTTGCCTTTGCACAGCAATTCTATTCTAATATGTCTTGTCACAGTGGGATTAAGCAGCTGGACATAAGACCATGCAATACAGCATGGAAGCTACATCACTTCTGATAGCTGTCTGATTTGGTCATTCAGAATTACTACACAACCCTGCAATATACAATATAGGATACATTAGCTCCAATCAAGCTTCTGTAGTCTATATGGTTCAAAAAAAATAAAATAATTAAAGAGAATCTTTCACCTGTAAATTACATTCCTGAACCCAGCCAGATTAATTGTTTCCTTTATTATAGTGTGAGTTTGAAGTAACTGATTGACTTAAGAAAGAAAATTTTAGTTTCAAAGGCCAAACGGCAATCTGAAGAAGGCATGCTCATTTGATCCTTTGATCCCCATTTCTTGCCCTGTTCCAGGAGAGAGCTACTTACTTTGTTTGTAGATGGTGGTAACACAGGTGCCTAATGAACAGACATGGTTATACTGACCCACATACAAAACATAATGAGTATATGTTACCTTCTGTGTAACACATAATCACAAGTCACTTTGTGTTTTTAGTGTATGTATTTGGTCTCCCAAGCTTAAATTTGACAACAACCATGAACCTCAATGTCAATTCAGAAGAATCCAAACCACTCACCTTGCTTTTGAAAAATAAATGTTATCACCTTCCCATATCAAGAAAAAAAAATTGGAAGTTAGATGAATCTCTGGATTTTAATTTTAATCTAAAAGTTTGAGATGATTTTTTGTTTGTTTGGTGGTGGTGGTGGTGTGTTTTTTTTAAGACAGCTGCTTGCATATATACATGGTCAAGTGAACCCAGTTCACTTTCATTCTGTCCCTGAATTAGGACATTTCAAAGTATACAATCACTCAGTTGGGCATTTAGTCTGTATTCATTCCTCTCCTTAGCCTACAGACAGTTCACTGTCATAATTAACACCCTGACTAACATTAAACAACTACCTGGAGGCACTGTAGCCTACAAAGCACAAATTGAATGAACACCAGGCAGAAATGCCCTCGAGCTTTAACATAAATTGATTTAGCTAAACTGGTGAAAGGTAAGCATGAACCATCGCATTGGTTTAAGGGTAAGAGTGGTTTAGCTTGCACATTTAGGCTTATGAGCACAACACACAAGCCTGCATTGTATGAGTTTAGATACAGAAATTTTGTATTAGTCTACAGCATAATCTCTTTAGTTCTACGGTTTCCAAAGTATGGTTCTCTCAAAAGGCTGTAATATTAACCTGCAAACCAATCTCAACGCTAATTTTATGTTTTACATATTCATACCAGTGTATTGGCAACTCTGAAAAAAGGTAAAGTGTTTGATCTGTTGGTCCAAAACTTTTGAGAGCTCCTGTATTAATATTGCAGAACTACACACATAGACCCAGCCTATGTGTCTCCCCTCCCCTCCCCTCCCCTCCCCTCCCCTCCAGAAAAAAAAGCCAGAAGGATCGCGAGGCCCCGCTTTCACGGTCTGTATTCGTA
>NC_140299.1:35541239-35741239 GCF_964211825.1 Aythya ferina
ATGGTATGTTAAAGTTCTGCTAAACTTTGGGATTTAGCATTTTACAGTTCATAATATTTGTATTTTGTATTTCATAAGGCTCTCTCATACATTCAGTTATTTTTCACATCATGTGAAACAATGAAAGAATTTACCTAGTTTTCCTTCGTACATGCCACCTTGGTGAGTACAGGCAAAGAACACCAACCATGAATTAACAGTTCCGTGTATATTTTAAAATACAGGAACTTTTAGAAATTAGTGTGCTGCTTTGAGAACATATTTTTTAATGTCAATGCTCAGAGAATCTAGCGGTATGTCATTTTTACCATCTCCATCTCACAAAAAAACAAATGCTGAAAAGCAATTTTAATCCAGATTTGAAAGTGCTCTAACATTTTACCATTTTGTGCAATTGGAGTTTAGGTTGCAGTTTGCCATATGGTTTAACTTTACACAGTTTAACTCAGCCACTTTGCAGGAATGTCACCGTAAACTGAACAGTGCATTTTCCTCACTCAATTCTCCCACAAGGACACAACCAGCTGGGAAATAATCCAAGAGAGTTCCAAAGCCCAGAACTATAGGATGGGTCAACACACCCATACCAGCAGCTTACACTCAGGTACTAAACACAAAGATTAACCCTTGCACGAGGAGACATAAAGGACAGCGGGCATACCGGGAACAGATGGGATGGAGGAAAGGAGAAGATGGATTATCAGAAAGCCCATATTACTGGACTTGATTTGTTTTGGATTTTTTTTTTCCCCTCTCAACAGTGGAAGTCACTGTACCTCAAGTCCCAGACAAATTCTAATTTGGAAAAATACATTTAACCTGATTTACAGATACTCCCTGCCATTTCAACTAACCATATATTCTTTTTTCTCTAGTATGCAGCACAAGTGCGCAAGAATTGCTACAGCAGTCCATAACAGGAGTCTGATAAATGCACATATTTTTATATTTAGTTAGCAAAACTGTTGTGAGATTTTTCTGGAGAAAGATTCCAAGAAGAGAACAAAAACCCTAAATTAACTTTCCATATTTTTCCACCAGCATACTACTAAACCATATACGTAAAGTGATACTAAACATATGGAAGGGATGATTGAAATGATTTCCTCATAGTCAGTATTTCACTTCAGATACTAGAACTGTCTGCCTCTTCGAAAGAGTTAATTGTCAATAGTTCACTTAGTTACAAGATACTAGGTGTGCCTGTTCAGCTAGCACAAAATATTAATGCAGATAATCTAATTCTGTGGCCAGTTTCAACTACAAAATCAGACCATGCTCAAAGTAACTTCTAAACCTTAGAATACCTTCATTAACACACACATTTTTGCATGGCATTTTAAATGTTGCTAAACTTGGGTCTTACAGATCTCCATCCAAAGCAAGGTACAGAAGCAAGGGCCCACTGACATGAACATCCTGCCACCCACTTCCAAAAGTACTACCCTGGGACAAGCAGTAAGAACATTCCATCTGATAAAAGCAGCCACAGCCTACATGGTTTTAGAGATAGATTATAAATTTCCTAATATTGCACCTCCTAAAAATCAGGTAGTACTAGCCTGGCATGGAACCTATTAACCTCATACACCTGTCCTGGAAATACAACTTAGAAACAATTCTGGGGTTCTTTGTAAACTATTCAAACAGAGGATGAGATATGATCCATTTTGCATCAATATGATGCAAAACAGTCTCTAGGAACAAAAAGAGAACAATGCTGCCCATCAAGTAAATTTGAGATGCACTGTAAGAGTCACATCAGTGTGTCTGCATACAATAAGCAGAAGAATTTGAACAGTTTAGAAACACAAGTATTCCTTTTGAACCTGCATTATGCTGAAACTATGACGAAGTTCAGACTGTGCCTCCTTTTTAGTTTAAACAGAATAAACAATAGTATCCCATGACAAATGAAGACATTGATTAAAACTGGAAAAATGAGGCCATCGTGAGTAAATCTTATTGGTTTGCTTGGTTTCCTTTCTCTGCTCATTTGCTAGTAACTAAGAACTAAGACTAACATAGCAACTAAATGTTAACAGAGTAACATTAACCCCCTCACGCAGAGCCCTCATCATGTCTGAGTGGTGTTATAAAATTCATCTTCTTAAGTAAGGAGTAAGGTGTAACCCATGTGTGGTACTATCTTGTTCAACCTTGTGACTGAAGATGAACGTCATAACATAGAGCAGTAATCATGTAAACAATGTACATTCTCCCTTCTCCCGCTGTCCCTAAAGGAAACTGCTTTATATGACAGAACTGAAAAATAAAAAGTGCTTGAAATAGAAGGAAACCACAAATCCTGAGTATTAAATAACTTGTGAATTATTACAACATCATCAAAGGAATACACTAATATACAGATGTTCAGAGGCTTCACTCATCTCTCATACTGCACTCTCTTTTAAAAGATGCCTTGAGATCTGTGAGTAGAAAATTTTCCATAAGGACTAAATACTTTTAATGAATAACACATCCTTTTAGCTGACAGTTTTTTCTTGAAACTTTGGTATTGACTTATGTATTCCAACCAAAATAAAAGTTTGTATAAACTCAGCACTGATAGAACTTGCACTGCTGTTTCATCTAGATGGCTGAGTACTGCTTGCTTTCCCAGTCTGCTCTACAGTGTCTTACTATATGGAGTCTGTTACTTTATGCTGTTAATCTGCTTTTTATATTTCACTTAATAAGTTACTGCTTTTCGTAATATGTCATGCACACATATAAAAAAAAAACACATATTTTTCTAATTTTGGGATATCTTTGGGGTAAAAAGCATGCAACAAATTATTAATAATGATATATCTTTTTGAAGAAAAATCTCTATATAATTGCTCAACTGTAATTTGCCATGTAAAAGTTAGTAGGGAGGATGTACATCCAGTGGCTAAGATAATCAATTGGGTACAAAGACCATAAATCTCAATTGATATGCTACAGGATATTGGTCAAATCATTTTGTTTTGTGTTTCTGTTTATCCACATGTAAAATTAAAGCAATGACATGTAAATGCGCACAGGCTGCAAGGCTTACTTACCTGATGGTAACAATGGTATAGATAACAATTTGCTATTTTAAAGTTCCATGTGTATGAAAATTGAAGTTACATAATGATTGCCTCACTCCCTCTCAGACAGTCTATATGCTTTTGTGTTTGCGTGTGTGAGAGAGATAGAGAGCGTGTGTGAGAAAAGCAAGCAAAAAGAAAACCAAGCAAAATTGAAAAATTGAAAAATGCATCATCATGGACTTCCAAGACTTCTTGCATACTTTTTAGGTGACTTCGGCATAACGCATGGCTGCATCTCCTCAACACAGCAACCTGCATTCATAAAATGACACTTGGCACTGCATCTGGGACACTGTAACCTCCATGGACTAAAAGGATTTGGTTTGTCTCGTCTCTTCTGATTATGCAATATATGCTAGGAACAAGAGTGTGTGGTGACACGGATCAATGGACTGCACACTGTGTTTTCTGGTCCCGCTTGTTTCTTCTCTTCATTTCTTGTTTCATGTACTACCTTTAACTCCTACGGGAAGGCAAGAACTAAGTGTTTTATTCATTATACTATACAAATAGAAATAAAAAACACTGGTTTTAGGAAAAAAGATTTAGAAGTAGTCATGAAATTCTAACCTTCTCCTCTGATACTGTAAAAAACTTAAGTTTTCTAATCATTAAATGTAAACATCAACATACACAACTTAGATTCTAGGAAATTTAACAATGTGAGGATGAGAAGACATTTATTTAATCATGTATTCTCATCCTTTGTCTTTCATTTGTCCCTCTCTGTTCCCCACCAAGAAAAAAGAATAAAAGAAATCTCAGACAGGGATGATGACAACACTTCAGTCAAATGACAAACAAGGCAATTTGTAAAGAATATTGTAGAAAGAAGCCTACTAAAAGATTTCCAATATGAAATTTAACAATCTGTCAAGCACCACACCCAGAAGAAAGTTGGGAGTCACTCAGCATTGGATCATTTGTACTCGTACAGTGAATTACCAATGTAAACCACATAGGTCCACAGGGACATACTAGTGCCTTCTCACTGCATATTAACTTTAAGTCCTAAGGCATTCAGAGGGATAATGGTATTCAGCATACAGTCAGGTCTCAAAGGAAATGAAAATGCATCATGTGACAGCTGTATGTGTGTTTCCTCTCATATTTATGTAACATATATGATGCATACACAAATACAGAAATGTATAATTATATTTAAGGACAAAGAAAAGTGTCAACTGTTTAGAGACATATTATTCATGAAATCCCAATCTGACTGGTCTCAGTAAATAGTTTCCATTGATTTCAGTAGAGTGATTTCAATAAAAATGTTATTCTTATAACATAGCAGAGACTTTTGTGCTGTTTGTAGATTCGAAAGTTGTTCAAAATGTTGTGTTATGGATAAATACTAAAGGTAGCTGGTTTTAGCAGACAGGAAAAGGAGAACTAGAAGTTCAGAGAAAGGAAAAATAAAGGAATTACATGCACAAAATGCTTTACAAATTCATGGTACTTCTTGTTTTCTTATTATGCTATGAACAGTTACACTGAGAGATTTCCTCAGACGGAAAGAAGGCAGCTTAAATTTAGTTATTCTTCTTTGAGAGGGCATCTGCATCTGCAGCCAGAGCTCATCTTCCTACCACTCCTCTCTTGGAGTCTCAGAAACATTTGTGGGGTTTCTGAAGCTGACAGTCTCAGAAAGGTTATAGTAACAGATGCCTCAACAAAGCAGCACTCAAAGTGTGGGGCAGGAAGAGTTTTTCTGAGGTATTACTAAGACAAATTTGGTTTTGTCTTCAGAAAGGCCATGTTGTTGATTCTTTCTGCTGATAAAGTTAACATGAGTCACCTGAAGTTACATCTCCTCTCTTAGAAGATAACAGTTGGCTATTGTTGGCTATGTGACATCCTGCACTAACATAGGACCAAATATAAGGAAGCAGAATCAGCTAGTATACTCACACTATAAACATCTATCTCAAAGAAATGCACCTACAACTAACTAACCTTCCTCATAAAAATGTCTGCTGGTGCACAGTATTTGCCACCAAACTTAAAAAAAAAAAAAAATCAGTTGAATTTAGACTGGAATACTCAAGAAATCATGATGTCAAGATACTTCTGCAATAATGAATAGGCAGTGAAAGCATTGTCAGAACTCCAGTTAGCATCTCTAAAAACCTCAGGAATGAAGGTAATCAACACTGAGGCAAACAAAATTGCTTGACCTGGGGATGGAAACATAGAGATATCTGAAGTCAGAGAGAAGAAATGGAAGGCAGGAGGTGGACAGATATTAGGACCTTGATCTCCTGTCACTTTAGCCATAGTTATAATCTACCAGAAGACTAAATTTTCATCAAAAGTTACCCACCAGGAGTCCACAAACACTGGGAAGCAGGGCACTTCTAACCTAAAAGACGCTTTCTAATCACTTTTAATCGATCAAATAACTAATATTTAAAAAATAAAAAATACAATTATAAATGAAATGCCTACCAGACATGGATGCACACTGGAGATAGCTGAAGATGCACCTAAAATGATTTTAGGTTAAAACCTTTTAAGATTAAAGAATAATCCAGAATCACATAGGTAATGAAGATTTGAGGGAGGTATCTTTGCAGCAGTTCATGTAAAAAATACGGTTCACACTGCTGTTTCTGCTATTCTTGGTGTTCTTTCTGCTCTTGATGAAAATATCACTGGTTGAAGATGAGATTTAAAGCTTGGAAGCCACTGCATGTTCATAGTATGATGTGGAAGCATGTGAGGTTTGGGAGATAAACCCATGAGAGTTCACTGTGAAACACAGTAGGAACAAAGGCAGGGTGCTGCAGTTAGTACTGCCTCAGTCAAGCTGGAGTCAGAAGGATCAATCATGTTATTTCTTGCCTCACCTTGGGGAGCATTGTTAGCAAGAGATGAGTCAGGGAGGCTGTGTTTAAATATCTTTCCCCACAAGAATCTTGGAGCAGAAGCACTGGCATTTCTTGTTGACATCTGAAGGAAAGAAGCAGACCTCAGGCTATCCTCTGTCCTGGAAAGCAGCAAAGAGGGCATCATCCTTCTTTTCCCATTTGTGATCTGCTGTGTCTTGAAACAGGTAAATCCATTTGGGAATTAGTTACAGGGTCCAGAGAGACAAAAGGCACATGGATGTTCTTGGAAACATCAGTTCCATAAACCATCTGCTTCCCCACAGGAAGGAGTGGATCTCATATCATCTTGTTAATATAAAGCAAGATAGTCTTGGCCTTACTATGTAAGCTAAAGGCTGGTTACAGGTATACGCCTGCTCTGGCCTCTCAAGGCAATGGAATGTAAATTAAGCTTTTGTTTCCGAGATGTCCATTGAAAGAGCAGATCTCTATTCTTTACTATCCAATCTGGAAATCAAGAATGAAGGAAAAGATAAGCTTTTCTACCTGCGTAGATTTTGCTGTGCACTTACACAGGGAGTCATCATGCTGTGGGATAATGACCAACATAACCATTGCGGTGTCAGTCAGGAGTATTAAAACGTTATCCACACTAAATGAACATGCAGTATTGTATTAGGCTGCATATTAGGCAGGATATCATACAGCCAAGTATGACCAAACACATTCATTTTCAAGAAAATAATAGAATCACAGAATGCTTTGGGTTGGAAGGGAGCTTAAAGATCATCTATTTCCAACCCCCTGCCATGGGCAGGGACACCTCCCACTAGATCAGGTTGCCCAAAGCCCCATCCAACCTGGCCTTGAGCACCTCCAGGGATGGGGCTTCCACAGCTTCTCTGGGCAACCTGTTCCACTGCCTCACCACCTTCACAGTAAAGAATTTCTTCTGAATATCTAATCTAAATCTCCCTCTTTTAGTTTAAAACCATTATTCCTTGTCCTATCAATACACTTCATAACAAAGAGTCCTTCTGCTTTCTTGTAGGCCCCTTTTAGATACTGGAAGACGGCTAAAAGGTCTCCCCAGAGCCTTCTCCATGCTGAACAACATCAACTCCCTCACCTCCCATAGCAGAGGTGTTCCAACCCCATGATCATCTTTGTGGCCTCCTCTGGATTTGTTCTAAGAGGTCCATGTCCTTCTTGTGCTGGGGGCCCCAGAGCTGAATACAGCACTGCAGGTGGGGTCTCATGAGAGCAGAGTAGAAGGGAAGAATCACCTCTCGCCCTGCTGGCCATGCTGCTTTTGATGTAACCCAGGATACAGTTGGCTTTCTGAGCTGCAAGTGCACATTGCCGGCTCATGTTGAGCTTCTCATCAGCCAACACCCCCAGGTCCTTCTCATCAGTACTGCTTTTAATCCATTCTCCACCCAGCCTGTATTTGTGCATGGGATTGCCCCATTGCTTAGGCCCAGATGCAGGACCTTGTACTAGGCCTTGTCGAACCTTATGAGGTTCACACAGGCCCACCTATGAAGCCTGTCCAGGTCCCTCTGGATGGCATCCTTTCCCTCTAGCATGTCAACTGTACCACACAGCTTAGTGTCATTGGCAAACTTGATGAGGGTGCACTCAATCCCACTGTACACATCACCAACAAAGGTGTTAAACAGTGTTGGTCCCAGTAACAATCCCTGAGGAACACCACTCATCACTGATCTCCACCTGGACATTGAGCCATTGACCACAATTCTTTGAGTGTGACCATCCAGCCAATTCCTTACCCACCAAGTGGTCCATCCATCAAATCCACGTCTCTCCAATTTAGAGACAAGGATGTAATGGGGGACAGTGTCAAATGATTTGCACAAGTCCATACAGATGACATCAGTTGTTCTTACCCTATCCACCAATATTGTAATGCTCTCATATGAGATTTGACAGGCACAATCTGCCTTTAGTGAAGCAATGTTGGCTGCCACCAGTCACCTCCTTATTTGCTGTTTGCCTTAGCATAGTTTCCACAAGGATCGGCTCCACAATCTTGCTAAGCACAGAGGTGAGACTGGCCTGCAGTTGCTGGGGTCTTCATTTCTGCCCTTTTTAAAAATGAAGATTATGTTTCCCCTCTTACAGTCAGTGGAAACTTCACTGGACTGCCACAGCTTCTGAAATATGATGGATAGTGGATCAGCAACTATATCCACCGCTTCCCTCAGGACCTGTGGATGTATCTCATCAGGCCTCATGGACCTGTGTGTCTTCAGGTTCTTTAGCAGGCCTTGAACCTGATCTTCCACCACAGCAGGTGGCTCTTCATTCTCACAGTCCCTGCCTTTGCCTTCTGGTGCCCAGGCTATGTGGCTGGAGCTCTTGCCAGTGAAGACTGAGGCAAAAAAAGCCACTAAATATCTTCTCAATATCCATGGTGACCAGGTCAATCAAGGTAGCCTGAGTCACTCCACTAGCTTGGTCAGAGCTAATAAGAATCAACAGTTCATCCTGAGCAATAGAAAATTCCAGCACAGTTTTCAGTACGCTGTTTTATTAGCCAGTGTCGTAGATATGGCCGGAAGGCAATTCTTTTTTTTTGTTTTTTCTTTTTTCCCAAAAGTGAGCTATGAATGTCTTCAGGATCATCATCATAAAGAGGTCCAGCAGGAAGAATTGGTATCAGAAGTGGCAGAGACCCAAGGCAAAGAAAGGCACGTAAGAAAGAATTTTGCAGGCAAAAACAAACAACAAAACATTATAAATGCATTTCCTTGCTGGAGTATCTTCAATCTGAACTTTAATTCTGGAGTTCAGTCCTTTTAAACCCAGAACAGATGGATCTCTCATAGTTTTCCCTGGTTCCCAGAAATAGGTTCTATAAAGCAAATTTCCTCCAATTTGAAACTATTTTCATTGGTCACTATTTTCCTAAATAATTAATTTGAGAATCCTTATTTGATGAGTGTCTGAAGGGGGATGATGTGTAAGAAGGATGAGTGTAAGAAGGGGGGTTGGAGTACAACAATATTGTAAACTGGAGAGGTACTGTATAACACTCCTATGGACTGTTTGTGAAGGTCTGTAGAATGTCTGATAGCCCAGTCCCAAAAAGATGACAAGAAAGAAAAGAGAAGATAGGACGAGGCGTTAAACATTTTTTTCCAGCATCATTTGCAAAAGTCTGTTTGGAGGCTCATTTGAGTATTTTCACGAAAATTCATTCTGATGAACAGTGCTAATGGTTACATTTCCTCTTTCTGAGGGAATCATACTGAGTAAAATGTGTTTGAGAAACAAGAGAAAGCTGACAAAAAGAGCTTGGATGTGAATGATAAACTCATTTTTTGACAGCTGAATGGCAGACTCTAGAAGAATGTATGTCAGGAATCCTTGACTAAGCTTAAAAATTTCATCATCGGAATTGATTTCTGATGCCAGATTTTCAGGACCAGGCACTCGATATTCTGTGTAATGTGAATAGCGTTTTATTGAGATTACTTCTTGCCTTGTCAGGACTTGAAGCAAAGGCCTTCCAAAGTCCCTCCAGAATTTCCATGTAAGATGGAGAACTGATTATTTTTCTCATAAGTGACTGAGATGAGGTGACTTGCATAATCCTTTCACACTGTGTGGCTTCATTCCCCTGCAAATGAAGGCACAGGGCTAGGAAATCCAATGATGGATGAGCCCTTTCTGTGAAAAGAAGTGTCTGTCACAAGAAGGGCAGTCTTCGAGATGGGAAACCTCAGACAAAAATAAATATATTCTGAAGAAGAAAAAGTAAGATAACATCTAAAATAAACAAACAAAACCGATTTAGTTGCAGGAACACCACTACTGAAAATTGCTTCATCTCATATCCATGGGACTGAAAAAAAAACACAAGATATGAGACATTCTGGTCTCTACAGATGCAATCATGGTGTACATACATGCTCTGCAAATACTGATGAATCAGAGAACATGCTACACTATTCCACAGTAGGGTATTTATATTCACCCACCATCTGGATGTACGTGTATATAAATACCAAAAAGAAAACTACAAGTATGCCTCACAACTTATTTACACATGCAAACTCAATTATCCAGCATGGTCTCTGTGAATACTATAACTGAACTTTTGTTTCTAATACCATTGAATTATGTAATATGAGAGATCACAACATTAGACTTGGTATGAACATTGATGGTGATTACCTGTCTTTTTCAACATCAAGTCTTTTTACATCTTTCAAATACACATATATCTCAGCAAAGAAAGAACGCATTTCAGCAATATGCGGTAGAATAAGCATGAGGTAGCAGCAGCCAATTCATACAACCATTCTAAAATGACATGTCACTTTACCTGTACGTAAAAGGAGAGTTTGGTGAATGTTTCTTGATTCACTTTAATTGCTTGATTTTTATTTGCCAAACTTCAGGTTTGGTGTTGACAGAAGTAATGCAATTAGAAGGACTGTGTTACTTCCATAACAGAATTGGATGAATGAACTAAATGCCCTCCATTGAGTTACCTAACCCTCCTGGAACAGTTTGCCTGTGTGTGGAGGTAATAGAATTTTATACATCTTAGAAGGTATGAGTTTTAAACAGTTCATGCTGTAACACTTTACAGTACTGAGTGCTAAGCATTCACGAAACTAAGGTAGGTATTCCTCACTGGATACCTCTGTCCTCAAGAGCTTCATGCAGTAATCTACTTCTGCAAGTTTTATATGGGTAGAGCTTTGAAAAAGTCCGTAACAGCTTCAAACCTTCTATAACTTACCATTTGTAAAGCTACATTCATAATGGTCAGTGTAATTCTGAATACGACGTAGAACAGAGGCTGTACAAGATCTTAAAGTCCATACTACTTTACAAGGAGTTTTCATGTTAGGGAAAGGGCCAGAATCACAGTAATTATTTTATCAAAAGTATCTGGCAGTCAGCTATATTAGCATCTCCATGGGCACATCAGTTCTGGTTTTGTTCTCAGACTTTACATGAACAGAAATTGCCAGAACTGCATGGCCAATGTGTTTTGTAGGAGGGCACAAAGCAGGACTTGGATCATAGCTGTAAGCCTGTTTTCATTTTGACTTCAGAGGTTTTAAAGTTGTCTCTCCAGAGGCTAAAGATCAGTTAACTGTGCACTGTGATGCACAGCTCCCTACCCATAAATATCTTATTAGTACAATAAAGAGAAGCAGGCCTCTTAAATCCATGATGGGGATATTAGTATATTAACATAGGATCCACAGCCCATAGAGAAATATGCATTAACATACATGTGTTAATCTAATCTATCTAATCTAATCTATCTAATTTCTATCAGTATATCTAGGTAACTTCTATCAATGGCTGAGCAGTCCTGTATTTTCCAATACTTAGATGAGAGGCTGGTAAGAAGTCTTACAGACAAGCCAAAGACTGAGAAAACCTGGCAAAACATAAACCACAGAAACAAATAGGCTGAAGGGCATCATTACATTCTGTTGCCATTGCTGAGCTAAAGAGGAGCAAAAAGGGAATAGTAAATTTAGAGCTTAGAATATAAAAGGAAAAAAAAAAAAAAGAAAAAAAAATGTAATACTTCAGGTAATGTCTGCATATTATAGAATCATAGAATCATTCAGGCTGGAAAAGATCTCCAGGATCAGCTGGTCCAACCATCCCCCTACCACCAATATCACCCACTAAACCATGTCCCTAAGCACCAGGTCCAACCTTTCCTTAAATATCCCCAGGGATGGTAACTCCACGACCTCCCTGGGCAACCTGTTCTGATGCCTAACCACTCTTGTATACATCAGTGTATTAAAAAGGTGTAAGGGGAACAGAGACAGGTAGCTCAAAGGTTCCAGAACCCTCTATTACTAAAGATTTGTCATTGATGGGAAAAGAATTATGAAATGCCAAGTCTGCTTCTAGAGAATTCTAGTATTAACATACAGAGAAAGAAAAAAAAAAAAAAGACTGCATGTGGCTTCAAAATACTTGTGAATTCTCTTTTAAACACAACATAAAACCTAGCTGTAGCTGAACCAGAGTCAATAAAATGAACCTAGCCATTCTTGACCAATGGTCATAAAACTAAACAAGTACAGCCAATCTTTCTTACTGTTTTCCCTCCAACTCTTTTAAAAAATGATTTATGATAGTTGTTTCTATCTGTATTAGTTAAGCTAAACACATTAGTACATTCAAGGTCCCTGTAGAGCCCAGTTATGCATCATTTGTACAGGTAACTGACAGCCATTCCTCATATCCTGATATACACCGCACTGTATTTGGGGTCCTGTGAATAACTAATCATGCAACAATGTTTGTAAACAGTAGCTTCCCCAGAAATTATATGTCATCATATAACATATCTTCAGTTTTCTTAATCCTACCCATGATAACACAGTGACTGAAAATGTAACAAACGATGACTTCACCTGGCATGAGAACCTTAGAATCACAGAATGTTTTGGGTTGAAAGGGACTTTACAGTATATCCAGTTCCAACCCCCTGCACCCACCCACCAGACTAGGTTGCCCAAAGCCTCATCCAACCTGGCCTTGAACACTTCCAGGGATGGGGCATCCACAGCTTCTCTGGGCAACAAGAAGTAACAAGAGAGTTCAAGGTATATTAGCGACTGTAACTCTGCTGCATACCTCCTAGCTACAAGAGGAGCATATCCCAACCAGGCAGATGCTATGAAAAAAAGTCCTTCACATGCAGAATAGGACCCTTCCTAAGGCACTCTGAGCTACAAAAAAGTTCCCAGTCAGCCACCTATATAGCATGCTAGTAAGCAACACAGGTTGACATGTGACAGGTTCTAATTCATGTCCCAGGTCTTTCTCCATCTGCTTTGTGCTCCAGTGATCCTGTTTCCCTTAAAGGCACCATAACTTATAAGTAGCAGGAAATTCACTGCATCTTCAAGCTAGATAGATGCTTCTGTAGGAAGAATGTGGCTTGGCATTCATGAATTCATATGCAAATCTTAGCCCCAAATGTTTGCCTGCTACTTAAGCTTTTGACAACTTTCTCCTTGCTCAGTTGGAACATATATTTATTTACACTTTTTTTTTTTTTTAATTACTTTAGGTTGATACTTCTTTTTCCTTTAATTACCTGACAAACAATAATATAACTGCATAAATTTAGCCTGAGGTGAAGGTTGGAGTTGAGCCTAATCACTAGCTGGAGATATTGTTCTGGCTAACTTAGGCAGAACACATTTGTACTGTATGCCTGAACAATGGCTAGGCACTACAGTTAAGGATTCCTTTTAGCAGTTGTCGATTTTGATTAACCCTTTTCTAGATTATCTAAGAATACAGTTTTTCTGCTTCGCATTACTTAATCTGCATGAGGCTATAAAGGCAGAGTGTGTGAGTGGACTCAGTTCAGCAAAGCATACACATATGCACAGAGACATGATTAGCCTTCAAAGAAAGTATATGCAAGATTCTGCAATGCACACTAGCACTTCCTTACAATTATTCAGCAGCATTGGTTTTATTTCCAGAATAAACCACAGGTCTTCCTGTTCCCCTATCTTGCAGTAAGGAATCAAAATGGAAGACTTGAAAGTATAAGAGGGTACCAAAGTCGAAGAAAATAAATACAGATAATATAAATGCGCTGAAAATATATTTTATTTTAAAAAATTGCAAGTGGATGTCATTTGAGAAAACTGACCAAATATTACTTTAGACTGCATTTACTGAAAGGAAAATGAACTGTCGAGTAAAAGAGATTCATGTTTTTTTAA
Organism: Aythya ferina; assembly: GCF_964211825.1. Classification (NCBI taxonomy): domain Eukaryota; kingdom Metazoa; phylum Chordata; class Aves; order Anseriformes; family Anatidae; genus Aythya; species Aythya ferina. The sequence continues at coordinate 35,554,917 of NC_140299.1, forward strand.
ACAGTTCTAAAAATCCTCAAGATATTTCATTCTTTGTGTGTGTGTGTGTGTGTGTGTGTGTGTAACCTGAAGTTTCTTGTATCATAACACTATACAGATAGGATGTACTTTATTCCAAGGAGTCTTTGAAACTTCCCTAGAACCAGTACATTTCCCCACCTTTGTGACACCCTGACATTCTGCAGTATTCTGCATGATCTGCCCTTGCTTGTTTTCAGAGCCTGTTTATGTAAGCCTTTAAACTTAGTCAAGCCTAATGCCCAGTCTTCAGCTACCCCTATAAGCAATATTCTCAACAGCATCCCTGTACAGAATGGTATTCTGGCACATTTAGAGATGCTACGATCAGATTTTCTGATAAATTACAGACAATTTTTTCCTCAGGTATAAGAATTCTCATTAATTTTCCCCCTAAAATATGCACATTAGTATTTATCAAAAAAGCAACCTGTGTAGTTGCTCATTACTAACCACTGAAAGAAGTCTGAATGAAACTCACAGTGAGGACCAGCCAGATCTGCAGAGTTTAAAAGTTAGAACTCCGATTTAAATCTGAATTTTCCAGCTGTTACTTCATCTGCACAACACACTGAGTCAAATTAGCACAGGTTGATTCTGCAGACTAGGCCCATTGTATTAAAATGAATTAATTCTAAAAAACACTTAGCTTTTTGGCTTAAAAGACCTCTTCATTCATGCCTGTGATCTCTAAACAATCCACCACCTAATCTATGCTGCTTCTGAAATGAAATTTCTCTACTCCTGATAGTATTATTGTCTATGAATCCAGTCAGAACTCAGTTTTTACACACACAAGTAATTCGTTTTGCAGCGATCATTATTCTCAAAACTTCCCACATTTCAGCCATCAGGTTTGTTTGTTTGTTTTAATATACTGAAAAACGGCATCACAGTTAAAAAGGTGTTTGCATGCCAGCTATAGGCCTCCAAAAACCCTGAAGAGACTCATCAAGAATCCTTAGAACGTCAGAATCACTCAGACTCAATTCATGAATCTCTCATCATGAAAATGCACAGGAGACTTTCTGATAACAATGAAGGCTCCTATTGGCATGTATAAACATAAATGACAGAGATCTCTTCCCTTTACATCAAATAGCATTTCGAGAAGGAGTAAAAAAAATGGAGGAAGCATCAAAAATTATGCTTACTAGTGAAGAACATGTCCACTGTTTCCAACACTTAAGTCAACATTAAACATTTTTCTTCTACCAAAAAAGTGTGTTTAACATTGCCAAAGTCAGCTTAGGAATCTGTACTGAGGCACTTCACTTGGAACTCATAGAGAGAGAGACACATGTTTTTCACAAATGCAAATTTCTAACAATCAGCCTAGTCTGACTGCCCCCCACCAAACTTACAGCTTAATTAGCACTTTTAAAACTATTTTAACAACTTAAAGCCTGCAGATTTTCTCTTAGTATTAGAGGGCAGGTATTTTCTCTCTCCCTCCTCAGTTCTGCATTACTACATCTGGAAATAAATCATTAACAACACATTAATGTATATATAATATCAAAATATTGGCAAACTTGTAGCAGCATACCCATAACCCATATATGCAGTAGTGGATTTCTAAAATTACTTAACTTCAAATCCTTAAAAAAGCAATCCATTAAGAATTTTACAAGAAAATTGCCCAAGGCTAGTTTAGAGGGTGATTGATGTTACTAAGACATATTACAAAAATAGAGGCTAAAAAATATGTAATAAAAATCTCATGCTTGATAAAAACGTAATACTATATCACACAACTTCCACATAAAATATGCTATTCCATGGTATTTTTATCCTGATCTACCCTATTATGCTTTTAGTGAACTAACAGGAATAAGAACTCAATATACTCCTTTTCAGGTAAAACATTTCAGAAGCCCATGTTGTTCAGCAATAAACTTATTAATCAAGAACACTCATTCTCTAACACCTTACTGGACATATTTTTGTTTTCCATTTTACATGCTTTGTTGTAAATAATTGACAGGGAAAAAACAAACAAAGAAAAAACAAAAACAAAAACAAAAACAAAACACAGTTAAAAGAACAAAAACACCCTGTTTTACAAGGTAAGGTGAAAATAAATTTGGGAACATGCGGGAGCTAGGGAGAGGAGAAAGGGAAGGGAAGGGGAGGGAAGGGGAGGGAAGGGGAGGGAAGGGGAGGGAAGGGAAGGGAAGGGAAGGGAAGGGAAGGGAAGGGAAGGGAAGGGAAGGGAAGGGAAGGGAAGGGAAGGGAAGGGAAGGGAAGGGAAGGGAAGGGAAGGGAAGGGAAGGGAAGGGAAGGGAAGGGAAGGGAAGGGAAGGGAAGGGAAGGGAAGGGAAGGGAAGGGAAGGGAAGGGAAGGGAAGGGAAGGGAAGGGAAGGGAAGGGAAGGGAAGGGAAGGGAAGGGAAGGGAAGGGAAGGGAAGGGAAGGGAAGGGAAGGGAAGGGAAGGGAAGGGAAGGGCTGGATAAAGATTTTAGGTCCTGGGTGGCCTGAAGTTGAGAGATGTGCACTTACTTGCCCAAATGAAAGAGTGGTGGCTCGGGGGGGGGGGGGGGGGGGGGGGGGGGTGAACATGTGCATACACACAAGAGGAGAACAAACAGCATACAGCTCTGATCTGCTCTTGATTTTCTAGGAGTTTCTTCTGTGAATATGGTGAATAAAAGAATACAAGAATCAAACCTCTGTCTTCTTAGCTTTTACCGAGCATACTCCACACTGGCAAGCAACTGTATACAGTGCTTTCAAACGCACATTGCTATGTAGGAGTGATGACTGAGTGCCCTCCAGGCACCTCAAACGCAATGCTGTCACTTCTAGTCACTACTCAGCAGGGCTAATGCCATACCTGTTATGACAAGAATCAGCCACTTAAAGGCACCACACCTCTGCCCCCACAACACATACTTGGAAGAAGGTATGAGCCTCACAATAACGTTTTAGGTGTTGCCAAGGAGAAGCAATCTTTCCTATAAACACTGAAGAGGTGAGAACCATAGAAAATTAGTAAACTCTGAGAGAGTATTAAATGGAGGAGGACTTCTTAGTCCGAGTGCAAATAATTGCTGTGATTTTACAGTAGTCCCTCTCTTGTATGGTCAGAGAAAGTTAGAGATTAAGATGCCATTTGACCAGGCTAAACTAGGTTTTAGTTGTCAGCCTAAACCTGCCATCTGGTGTTAAGATACAGCAGATCACACCCCAGATGTATTCCTTCAAATAAATTATATTTCTACCCCCTTCTTCTCTTTCTGCAATGGGAGCAGAGGACAGGATCCATCAAAGATGCGGATTTGCAGAAGTTTATTTCTTAGCAGAGCAATTGCTAATAATAACAATTGCATCAACAGGTAAAATTTCACACACATGCAGAAAAAAAGAAATAATTAGTGCTCCACAACCTCCATCTGTCAGTATTTGGTGCCATGGAAATATGTCTGCGGTTGAGGAAGGAGGTATGAATTTCTTCCTAGCAAAATATGCAGGTTGTCCCACCTCAACCATCTGAAAGTCTTCTGAAAACCCTGTACTTGTTTCAGGGCACTGTAAGTTTTGAAATCTTTGTCTCATTTCTTTATTTCTTTCTGTCGCAATATCTCATTCCACAATTGGGGTGGAGAAGGGTTATGCAGCGCTATCATTTGCACCTCATTAGTCTTGGGCTGGAGCTTTGAGAAAGCTGATACTCCCTCTAAATTTTTACAGATGCTTCTAGTTTACCAGTTCATGACTGCACTACTAGGAAAGACTTCCTGCCACTAAACTGCTTGCTGGCATGTAAACTGAATTTCAAAATCCCTGAAAAAAGTAAAGCTCTGTGGTGCTCACTTGCGTTACTATTGAAAAAAAAAAAAAAAAAAAAAAAAAAGTATCCTGAAAAAACACAGTAAAACTCTTCACTCATAACCTGTGAGACTAAAGCCCTTGGAAATACTTCCTTAAAATTGCAGCATATCTTGATTTTGAAACTCCCCACAAAAATGTTCATTAACAGGAAGGTATTTGTGGAGGTGTTTGTGGTGTAAATTAGTATTATGACACATTAAGTAGGGAGAATAATTTATCCACAGATACCTTGTGTTTTGCCAAAATCTAGATATTTTCTTTTGTTTCCTTCATGTCACTTTCATAATCTTTTAGTTGGTATTAGAAGACTTATAAGGGATATTCTTCCTTCTCCAAAATGTTATGCTGTATACTGTCTTCACCAAAGTGTGAGAACTCTCTTTGGGATTTTTTTATTATGAACTCTTTTGGGGATTTTTTTTTCTTTACTTTTTGTTTTGCTTTGTTTATAATGGCTTTGGCGAGTTTTCCAAAGTTTTGAGCAGGTGACACTGGTCTGTTCTTAATCTTTAGTGCTTTAGTAATGTTAAGGCTAATGACGAGGGACACAAATCCCCTGATGGAACTGAATGCATTCCAAGCTCCCCGACCCACTCAGAGCAGTAATCCCCTGCAGCTGGAACTTACTTACCACCATGCACAGCTAATACATTTTTTAAAAGCTAGTCACTAGTGACAAATGTAAACTGGACTGAGCAGCTCTCATCTCCTATCCCCAATCTTCTCTCATAACCCTGAGACTTGCTATTTCAGTGATGGATATGATCTGCCTTTTAAAGCTACCAAACCAGAGTTGTATAGCTTCACTCTAAGTGACTAGAAGGTTTTAAAAGCATCTTCAGCTGTCAGGCTAGAACAAAAACAAAAAAGGTCATTCTTTACACAAACATTTCACAACTGGGAAAACCATCATAGCTGGCTTTATCACTACCAGTCTGAACCCACTATTTATTTAGATGTTACATGCAAGCCATCTGTACAACACAATTACAGTATCTGCCTGATGCTATTAAGCTGCTTGCTGCTTTCTGTTGTCTTAATAAAACTGCTGCTTGACATGGGAATGAAATCCAAGACTGGGGTTCAATTCTGATGATGATAATCTGTTCCTAGTACAAAAGCACTCTCAAGTTCCAGCCTCATAGTACAAACGTTGCATACTGTGCTAAAAGGGCAGACTTCCATACAGTTTCTCCTAGTTAACAGACTGCAGAGGAGTGTTCAAATTTGCACATAGGCAAATTGCAACAAAAGCCATTTTTCTAGATATTCAAGGGTGGGAGGGTGGGGGGTGGAGGGGACTGTTTCTAAATAAGCATCCTCTTCTCACCAACTTCCAGAGAAGTCAGCAGCTGAACAACCTGACATTAAAACCAACATTAGAAGTATGTTCCAAAGAAAGCAGTGAAATGCAGATGAAAAACTTAAGTCTAAATATGAAGAAAAAGATTATATCACTTGGAGGAAAGGAAAAAAAAAGCTTCCAGTGATGACATAATTATAACAAAATATCCCTGACAGGAATGAAAATAGAGAAAGCCTGATGGTAGTGTAATTGTTTAATTTATTTTTTTTTCTTAAATAAGGGTTAGTATAGCACCTTATTTCTGTTTATTAAATTTCCCAGATAACTGGCATTAATTACCATGATTTAAGTGATATTACCAATAGGACTTGGAAATAGCTACCAAAACAGTGACTACAATACTTAAATTTCATTAGATTTAATTACTGCAAAGTTACATCTGGTGAGGGAAACATAATTTTATAACTATCCTCAGCATTCTAACTTGAGTTCAGTGCTGCATATTACATACTTAAGTATCTAATTTAGGTCCTAGAATTCACTCCAGTTAATAACATGTAACTAGCAGAAACATAAAGAGGCAGTGACAAACAGGTCTCTATGAATTAAAATCAGGTCTAATTATGTGACCTTTCTGTGTCCCTTAGAGCCCTCCTGAGGGCAGGTATTTCAAGCAGTCTTGGTGACCAGTCTCAACAGTAACCATGCAAATGGAATGTGTAAGATGGGGAAAAACCATCTCCAGTACTAACGAAGAAAGGAGAAAATCATTTGCTTTATAATCAAGGTTCTGTTTTATTTTCTTCCCTTTCCTTCTGTATGTCACTGTCTGTCATATTTCCCTAATTTAAAAGCAATTAGACAGCCTCCAAATAATTAAACAAAACCTTTACCTCTCTAATTTTCACTTTGAATATAGCACCATGGGATTTCAAAATAGTGCATGCAATTATAAATGCACACACTCTTTCTGCATGTAGTTATGCTCAGAACTCATGAATTAATCTGACACCAATACAAGATTTAGAAGTACAATGGACTCCCAACATGCTAACGATGGAAAAATGGTGCTTTATGGTGAGAATGCTGCTGCTTTCACAGGCCTTGTTGTTTGTTAATACTGCTACTACTGCAAAGGCTTAACAACAGCAAGTATGTTTAAGGATGGCTTTCTAAATTTATGGCAACATGTAAGTATTTATAACTCCGATCATGATCTTAGATAATTTACAGTAATCCACATATTTTATTTGGTGTTTTACTGCTTACTAATCAAGTGTGAAATCTAACAGAAATTTCATCATAATGGAACTGAGCTATGGCAACAATGTTCTGTAAATACACCAAAAAAATGCAGTTTGTATCACATTAGAAAAATGAGATCAAAGTAAACTTGGAATTCTTTATTAACAAAATATAATTTAAAAATAGCATCCAGTGCTCTGCTTTAATCCACAGTAAAACTGCTAATGTAAACAAAATATAAACTGTAATAAGTGCAAAAATTTTGAAATTCTTCTAAGAAAGCTGAAATGTAAGACTGTAGAGCTCACAACTAATATAAACAAGAGGCGTAAAACAGGGATGACTTTTAATAGTTCACGTACTACACTAGCTGTACTCGACAAGAAATTCCTCAATGCTATGGCTTTACCAGTAAGCACCTACCCGCCCCTAAGCCCACGCAAATGCTCAGGAGCAGAGACGCACAAAGGAGAGAATTGGAATTCCTAGCCTAGCATAAAGCTGCACATGGCTACTGACAGCCCCAGTGTGAAGAGAGCTCTGTCTCTTTAAGCTAAAGGACCTGCTACACTTAGGCAGTCTGTAGCCAAGGAAAAGTTCTGAAGTTAAACTCTCAGGAGCAAACATTTTCTACTTGTGAAGTAAACTCTGTTGAAAGACAGCAGACTACGGTCCCACCAGTAAAAACAGGAAAGTTTTCAGCCAGTGACAGCTCTGCCTACAGACAAGGAAAAAAAAAAAAAAGTGTCACAGACTCACTTTATTAAACCATATGCTCATTGCCCTGTGAAGAAAGCAGGGTCACTAATTAGTTCATTCTGTGAAAGAAGCCCCTCCTGATCCCGTTGACTTTTGTCCCCCCGGTTAGCTCAAGCTATTTCTGTCATGCAACTTGAAAATCACTGGAGGGAAGAAGATCGCCATAACAACCGCTGAAATGATCTTGTGGAATGTGTCTAGTGGCACTGGAATAACCTGAATATGTGCTCCAGATGTGTCGGCTGTCACGGAAAAAGTAAACACATCTGATGGACAACGTATGACTGGATGGCCTCACGGTTGACTCCAGAGAGTTGGGATTGAGGGGAGGGAAAGGAAAGGAGGCAGGGAAATGGAGTCAAGGGCCAGGCAAGAGTCACCCTGTGGACCTGTGCAGCCTGGCAGGCTGAGAGGGGCGAGGACTGGGCTTGATTGTTCCATTTCTGTCCCTCCTCTGAGTGGCCTCTGTGGGACTGCCGCAGCCTCTGTGAATTTCTGTCTGGCTCAGACTTGTGAGCTTTTGGGAGCAAACTGAAATATGAACTTCCAGGGGGAGGGGGAAAGGAAGAGGGGTTTCATGATGCTTGCTTCCTAATGCTTGTGTGTCAATAGAGTGTTTTTTTTTGTTGTTGTTTTTTAAAGGCATTCTGCTCCTACATTCCAAGTCCCTTCTCACAGAAAAAATTTGGCCTGTTCCCTTCCCTATACTATACAGCAATGTGTTTATTGCATTGCTGAAAAGGGCAAACCTGAAGATAATTTACATTTTCAAAAATTGGGCTTAGCTTGCCCCCCACCCCAGATATGCCACCAGCTTATCCACTTTTCTCGACATCACTTTTAGTAAGTGATAAATAATATCTATTTGTAATTATCATCAACATGTATTTATATTTACACAGGGAGAAAAGTAATAATCTGGGTTATTGTTAGGGTTCCTTTCCTACCCATTTTAAAAATTATGATGCAGCTGTTCGACAGTTAAAAATATATATCTAAAGGGCAGCTTTATTCTTTGGGCTTTATGGTCCTGATCTAAAAAACTATGAAAAATCTAATCACAAACATGCACCTGTGTGAGGCCCTTATGAAGATACAATAGTCTGTAAAATAGTCTGCCTGAAAAAAAAAGCTGTGGCATCAGGAGATCAGTGCAACACCATAGCACCATGAAAGTATTTTGCTGTAATTTCACAGAGGCAGGAGTAAATCCATAGGCAAAATATCAAGAAAAACGGTCTTGAATTTATTCTGTGCAGTCAAGATTGGCTCAGCCCAAGACTTCAGACAGGAACACACACAACCTCTGCCTTTGGAAGAAGTACTCTATGTTCAGGCACTCTAGGGCTGGATAAAGAAAACTTACATCTGGGGCCAATTTCTGCTAAACTCAAGTGAAATTTAACATGTCATAGGAATTCCTCCATACATTCCATAATAAAAAGAGAGAAAGAAAATCTTGAAAAAAAAAAGTCTAATGTTAAAAGCTGTATAAGAGAACTTCAAAATACAGTCATAAAACAGATTCATGTGGTCTTTTAAGAAGTATTTTATCTATTTATTTGTTTAAAAAGGTTTTAAAATAAATGTTTAAACATCAAAAGTCAATAATTTTATAATTATTCCTCAATTATGAATTTACAAAACAAAACAAAACACCACATGTTGCCAGATTCCTTACTACTTTATTTATATGGGTTCTCAGTGTCTCAGACAGTCTAAACCTGGAAAAGGAAAGTGTCAAAACCCTCCTCCAAAAAACACCTATCAGAAATTTCTTGCACCATATTGCAAACTTATAGGAAACAGAAGAATTAATTTAATTAGAGATAGCTGCACTTACAAAGTGCCTTAATACAAACACTTGTTTGTTTAAAAATGAAGTGGGCTTCAAAACACATCGACATTTTATTAACTGGAGAGAGAAGATTACACCGTGTCACTTCTCAAGATGGCTGAACTGAAGAGGTTCCAAAAGTTTTGCAGTTACCTTTTTTCGAGTCAGATATCAGCAGATCTGGGGCAAAGAAATAATACTAGTTGACAACAATGAAAGTCATGGTGGACTAGCTGTGATAAGCAACAAATTAGTAAATCTTCAGCAGGGTTCCCTCTTTCCATATTTAGACATAGTTAAAAATATTATCCAGACAACCAGAGAACTAATCATCTGAAGAGATGTATGGCAAGAAGACAAAGTTGCATCACTGCTGATCTCTCCACATAGTCTTCCACGCAATGGGACCTCATTGGGAAAGGACTATAGAAAGCCAAAAATTCGCCTTTCATAGGAAACTCTTTGCCTTCCAAGAAAATACAGCAAAACATAACACTGCCAAACAGCACGCCAAGTAATGTAAATGATCACAGACTTCTAACAGTTAATGACTGTCTGAGAAAAAATACCTAGCTCAAAAAGAAGAAAAATAAATCTGTCTTATGATTATTTTAGCCTAGCATGTTTAATGTTAAATTACAATCATGGTAACAAGACCTTAAGGACCTAGATACCATGAAGCACTAATGGGTCGGACTCCTCTATTCTGTAAGACAGTACTGAACAACTTCATTTTTCATCTAATCAGGAGTACTGGATTTTAAGCACAGAATTTTTCTTTGCTTAGGAAGCATATGCAGTACAACAACTAAAGTACTCTTAGTTATACCAAATACTTCAGCTGTGTATAACCAGAGTTGTTATGCTTACATCTCAGCTACCTACTCCAATGGCTGACTGAGCCAAGTCCTAACAAGTCCTAAGTGAGCATGTACTGTTGCACACCCTATCTCCACAAACCTTGTTGCTTGCGCACATCTTGCCACACATACATCCTATGTTATCTAAATGGTTACAGGAAAGAAGAAAAAAAAAAAACTTTTGCTATGGAACAAATTAGATTCTCTCCATGTTAATTGGTGTGGGCGGCCAATCTACAAATCATGTAAGTTAAGGAATGACTCAGAAGTTATACAAAAAAGCCCCAAACAACTCATGTATACTACCACCACAAAATAGTAACAGTTAATAAACTCTCAAGCTTACAAGCAAGCATAAAGAAAAACAAGAACAACAGCAACAGAAATTCTTAATGTAAATCAAAGTACAGTCATATTTCCTTATTCAATTGTAGTGGGTATGCTTGGCCAGGTGCTGGTGGGGTGGCTGCAGAGGCCTCTGTGAGGTGAGGCCAAGGCTGGGGCTGCCCTGCGCTGGACGTGGTCGGCTCCAGTGGCCCTACCACAGGGCACAGAGCAGCCCTGCAGTTGTGGCTGGTGCCTCAAGGGAGATGGATTTAAGAAAGGTCAAAATGTTGCATAGGCAAACACAGGGGGGAAGAAGAAAAAAAAAAAAAAGTAAAGAAACGCCACTGCCGCCACTGTCAGAGAAGAAGTAGAGGATGAAGGCACCAGAGCAGAGATTATTCTGCAGGATTATTCTGCAGCCGGTGGAGGCCACCACAGTGAAGTAGCTTGAACCCATGCAGCCCATGGAGAGGACATCCATGGAGAGAAGAACCCACACTGGAGCAGGGGAAAAGTGTGAGGAGGAAGTGGCAGCAGAGACGAGCTGCTAGAGACTGACCACAGCCCCCCATTTCCCATCCCTCCTGTGGCACTTGCAGGGAGGAGTTGGGACTGAAGGAGTGAGCTGTTGGGTGGTCATTTGGCCCTTAGCCATCATCAGCTCACCACATCAACTGTAATAACCATCACATGGACTGAACATAGGACAGGGAAAGTGCAAGGTATCATTTTGCAATTGGAGCATTTAGCTTTTCATAAAGAGTTCACATAAAGAGTTCAACCTACCTATCTAAGTTGCATCATTCAGACTAAGCATTTCTCAATATCCAGCACAGTCATTATTGGAAGTCATTTCAACCCATAACAAGCAATGGAAAAGTCTTTTGGTTAGTGCAGTAAGATTAGTAAGAACAAACATTTCTGAGTAATTTTAAGACCCAGTCCCATACTGTTAACATATTTTATGCTACATGCGAGCATATTTTTGTAACTTGAGCTGCCATCTTCTAGAAACTAAGGTTTATTATTGAAAATCCATTTTCTGAGTATTTTCATCCAAAAAATACTCAGAAATACAGGTACCTTCCAGATAATATGTAGAATGTTGGGAAGAATTTGAGTTGCTTTGTCAAAAAATTCTGCAGGTCACCTACTTATTTTTTCTTTCTTGGGTTTTGGCATACATATATTTACTGTCCAGAACAATCATAAAGACTCATTGATTGAAAGTTTAGTTAGGAGAGTGGAATAGGAGAAACAATGCTTCAATTAAACCACCTATTTTAATTAAGAGTTCAGAATAAGCCTTTGTGCTTTGCCTAAAGGGGCTCAAGAGAATGCAAAAGCTCCTAACTTAAACTACATCTGGTGAAGGAAAAACATTTTCATGTAGACAAACCAGAGGCTTAGCCGATAAACGTCTGCATACTCACAAAGAAGTCAATTAGACTAGATGGGAAGCTAGTTACATCTTGTAAATCCTTGTGCTAAAAGATGTACTTGTTCCAGTGGGATTCAATTCAACCAGCAGTATTCACCTGACTGATGTCTTCTGAGAAGTCAACATATTCGTACCAGGTATGCCTATTACTGAAAACAGATTATAAAACACAAGAATCAAAAAAATCAAAATTGTAAGAAGGTACCTTACACAGGAATAGCTAAGAAAAGTACTAAGAATTGATATAAGTTTTAAATAAATTTTAAATATAATCCCTATTGAAGTCAGGGACATAAATCTGTGCTCATATTAATACACTGATGTAAAATCTGCCAAAATACTGACCTAACATTCATTTGGGGGCAACATTACAGAGTGTTGGACTATTATAAAGTTGCTACATTGCTTTGTTTTTAATTCACTCTGATTCAAACTCTATTATTTTACTCAACCAGCGAAGACACTGGCCCTGCCTGCACCTGTTGAATTTACTACAGTAAATTTCCCACCAATATAAATATCAAGGCTTCAGGAAAGACCTTTTTATTTTAAATTAATCCATTAGAACATGTTCCTTGTCACTAATTTGGTTTGTTCCTGTTGCCTTTTGCTTATAGACACCTGAAGTTTGCTCATCTCTCTCTCTCTAGCTCATCATTTATCAGAGGGAGCACAGCTGGAGTTCAAACCCTCCAAAATACTAAATATGTACAAGACATATTGTAGTCCTCTGCAGATCTTCAGAGTAAGTCAGATCAGTCAAGGAACCAGATGTTATGTTATCTCCAAATTAGGCACGGACTTCATTTCGCACTGGGGAAGGGCTTCATCTTACCATCTATCATGTTTCTGGAATCCTTCCTTCCCAGTCCAGACAGCACCAATCACGTTTCTGAGTCTGTTAAAACTGAATTTTTGTTACTCTATCACAGGTCTGGCAGGCATTTGTGGGAATGGGAAAAGGGCAACAAGTATTAAGGAGAGAACCAGACCCACGCTGTCCTCTTGAGCAAGTACTGCTGTGATACTGATAGTACTGAAATGAATAAAATAACAAACAGTGCTTTTATTTTATGAAAGCATAATGTCCCTGTATATAATGATTCTGGATACAAATAAATAAATATAAATCTATTTAGCTTCAAAAAGCTCTTGAAAAATGAGAGAAACATACATGTAACACTAGAAGACCAAAAAAGTTACACTCAGTAACTGTGTCAGACAAGTGTGTTCCTTGGAGTTCTGGATAGTGGTTCTTTCAGTTCTTTCAACCCTTGCGAACACACTAGGGATCTAAATCATGGTGAATACAACTCTTCATCTATATGGGATTGTTTCCTCTTGATACAATCAGAGCAGATGAAAACCAGATGCTGGGGGTCTGGTTTGATGGGATTTTGTTTTCAGGGATTTTTGCACAACAAAAGTCATTCAACTTTGTGGAGCTTAAAAATGATCTCTGTCTTCCCAAGAGGCATAACAGAATAATATGTTGCACACTAGGCGAAAGATAACAGCACTGCCATACACTCAGGTCTTTTGAGTTTTTCCATGCAGGTTTTTGTGGGTTTTGTTTGTTTGTTTGTTTTCCATATACATTAGATGCAAATATTATATACTCTCACATTTATACACTCAATATAAAACAGTAAAGAGGATGTAATGAAACAGGATGTTAAATGTCTTCAGCGTTTTACTCCTTTTTTGTATGTGTTGTAAAACATTCAAAAAATACAGTAAACTTGCTTAAAAAATAAATCATTGTGAAGAATAAAATGTAAATCAGTACACGTTACCTTAATGACAGTGACATCAGAGATGTTTTCTGCATGTGTATTGAAAGTTGTCTGGAAGCTTAAAACTGAGACAGTGAATAACTGAGAGAAACCAGCAGCAGAGTGGATAACTGCTGGCAAAACAAGTCCGTATTTTTGTATCTGCACCATATTCATAAAATCAATGTTACCAAACTTCCTCTAATCCTTCTAAACTCATAATACAGAACTAAGATACACGGCCACAACTAAGAACTCAATCCCATTTCTCATAGCTGAATCCATTACTGCATTGCTTACACACTCGTACTTCAAAATCAAGCCATATATGTGCAAATTAAACTGAATTCACTTTTTTGCCTTTCTATTTCCTAAGAAATGGTACTATAGAGTAAATGACAATTATCATACTGCTTATTGCTGTAAAATTAGTATTGCAATAGTTGAAAGAATCAAGTGAGAAGGAAAAACCTCACATCATTTTTTCATAATAATGCACATTATCAACTTTTTAGTTTTATATTGTAAATATTTGAGTAATGTAACATTTTTTAGTTTTATAGTCTAGACATTGAGTACCATAACATTCAGAAGGTCTATCATATGAACAATGATCACATAAAACTACAATGTTTAGCTACATGTTACAGAGAAAACTATCAGGACAAATCTTCTTCTACTGCCACAACTTTTTTTTACAAGTATGGAAAGATTCTCCCAGACAGTTATTTTTTATATTCACTAGTTATTTTGCATTGTTTAATGGTTATTTATCCTTGTCAGCCAAAAATTAGCTTACTGATACAATGCTTCCTTTACTGTCAAATGATATTTAGTTTATCAATACTGCTATTAGTTGCTTCATTCTTCTTTACTGTACTGGTCAACACATATTCTAATCCTCTATATGGAAACCTTGATATACACTAGCTGCCAAAACTGGAAAACCTCAGAATTATGGGCAAATACGAATCCTGTTTTCAGGCAAGGGTCATTAACTTCCAAGGAATTTGGAGCTTGTACTTCAACTTTTTTTTTTGTCCTTGTGGCATGAGAGGCCTCTCAAAGACAAAATTAACAGAACTGATGTGGAGTCTATCTGACCTTGCAGACTGATAGCTCCATGGCCCTATTCTATACTTGTAGTTTTGTTTTCATTGATAATCAACATTTTTGTGACCAGAAGTGCATGTCAATTTCTCTCTGCTACTGCTGTGGAAACCTTTGGATAAGGTTTCCAGAGGCAGTCTACAATAATGGTCACCCTAAGTGGCTGAAGGATAGGGGCAAAACTCTCTTGTTCCTTTGTAGCAACAACAGCAACAGAGAAGGATCAACTGGGAGAAGAATTAGTGGCAGATACAGAAGACAAATTTCCAAGACTGTGGCATAGGAAAATACCCAGACTCCTTTCGTCTTCGGTGGCTAAGGTGCAGTTGTTTCTTAGACAGCTCTATCTCCAATTTTCCCATTGCTCAAATAGCTGGCTTAGTTTGCTCTTAAGTGTTTCAAAGCCATGGGTAAGTGGAGAGTTGTTAAAAGAGATGAGAGAGAATAAAATCACTTAAGTTCAAATAAAATAAGTACTTAAAAAAAATGTATATAAAATGTGCTCTTTTGTATTGATATTCTTCTGAATAAATTAGAAGGCTAAACTTTTGCAAGTCTTTGAAAAAGAAATTTGAAGTTTAAAAGTCACTTGAAGATATTACATGCAGTACACTCCTATCTGTCTTTATAAGAGATATTAAATCAGTTCTGAAACGATATAAAACTGGAATGTGGGACAGCATTATACTTTCCCTGGTCAAACTGACCCAGTCTTCTCCTCCTCTGAACCTTCTAAAAATGCCTATTGTGGAGAGGAAAGTGGAAGATAAATTTGCCTGACAAGACATTTGAACTGCTTAAAATATACATTTTGTTGTCAAAAACTTTCAAAGTAAGTGATTTAATCCAGATTAATTTTGAAGATGCCATACACAGTAATAAAAGAGTTTGACAAAATCATGCTGTTTTCTGAATACAGCAACTACGAGATAATAAGAAAACTTAAATAACTAGTACATTATTTAAGAAACCTTCCTCCTTTGGAAAAGAAGTACCTGACATTTTACATAATGAGAAACAAACACTTCCTATCAAATAAATAAAAAATATTTCCTTGTAAAACTGCCATAAACATTAATACATCTATTATTTTACTGATTTATCTAAAAAAAAAAAAAAAAAAAAAAAAAAAAGGCTTTAGAAGAGATTCAAGCAGTACTGTTGTAGTTTTAATAAAACACTGATACATACTCCATGAAAGTAAGAGTTTTTAATGTACAACAGCAGCTACCCATGCAACTCCCATAAAAATGTGGTCTCGTAAATCAACAAAACCCCAAATCAGAACACATCCTGACAATACTGTAATCTATCACTAGCATTAAATGCTCAGTTGTAAGACTTTAATTGCAACAAGACGTGAAGCTCTCAGACTTAAGACTGGCAAAGTCTTCATTCAGCAGGCATGGACAAGGAGCACATATTTTATACATGCTGATGCATATAAGTCATTGTTTGCTAGCCTAGCTCTGAGCACGCAAAGTAAAACTTTACACATAACCACAAGGAACCACTCTTTCTGCATGTACCTACAAAAATTCATAGATACATATGCACATATACAGATATGGATGTAAATATACACACAAAGCACAAGCTAATGATGCTACAAATAAGAAGATGAAAATGAATGTTGTTTTTTCCTAGATCTCTTCTGTGCTTTTTCCCAATCAAAATGCCAGTCTCTCTTCCTCTCTCTCCTTCCATCCTCCCTCTTGTGTTAAGTTAGGAACCGAAAACAGCATTGCAGCCAAGCAGAATTTAGCCAGGCACTGTGCAAAGACACATTTTTTGGGAAGTTTTGAACCTCCAAACAAAATTTGCAGAAAGGCATTATGGAAACAAGAGGTCTCTTTTTCAACTAGAGACAACAGACACTTCAGAATACTGTGGTTGAAGAGAAGTAGGTTAAGTATATAATTACTACCCATGCAGAGGTACAGTTCAGAAACACCCTCTCCCCAACTTTAAAACAAACACACACAGATGTCAAGAAACAATCATGAGATGATGTACTTAAAATAGTAATATCTGTTTACAAATTCAAGTTGCTGCTTGGTGGAAACTTGATTTCTGTAACATGTCCCCAAGATACAATCTAATACTAAAACGTATCCTGCGGTAGGTCTACTTTCCAATTACTAGAAGTAAGCATACAAGGTATATAATTAGTTATGACACTGGGACAGGCATACATGTTTCAACACAGACAGAGCTCTGAACAAACTTTTTGGCAGTATATGACAGAAGACTTAAATTGAAAGCTCAAAGGCAGGGTATACTGTATTATAGGAAAGGAGAAAAAAAAAAAAAAAAGAGAGAAAGAGAGAAAGAGAGAAAGAGAGAAAGAGAGAGAGAGAGAGAAAGAAAGAAAGAAAGAAAGAAAGAAAGAAAGAAAGAAAGAAAGAAAGAAAGAAAGAAAGAAAGAAAGAAAGAAAGAAAGAAAACACCCTCAAACTTAAAAAGTTCTCACACCAAATGATTTTTTAAGGTATGAGCATATTCAGCTGAAACACCCTGCATAATCTGTAAAGAAAAAAAGATTGCCCTGCAGCAAAAAAAATGGGCTATATTACAAATTAAGAAAAAGAAACTCAATCCTTTGAATAGTTTCTTTTCTTTCAGTGAAAGGGTGTCATTCTTCTCTAAGACTACATTATGACAAAACATTTATATAAATCAAAGAAGATTTCTTTAATGACTCTGGGCATGGGATCTTAAATCTGGGATGAAACACCAAATTCTATCAATTCTAAAATAAATTAGGCAAGGATTATACAAGTAGTACTTATCTTGGCATTAGAAAAAAAAAGAACTTTAGTGTTAAAGACATATCATTAATATGCCTTCAGCCTATACCCTTGAAAGGGTCTTTAGGACTCCATTCAGAGTAAGTGAACTCTAAGCAGCTCAGTTATATATCTGGTTTCTAAACATTTTAGTTTATGAAACCAACCAGAGACACCAAATGAGATATACTGGGAAATTTCCATAAGGATTAACCTTATGGATGTCTTGTTTCATTCTACAGAGAGCGATAGTCTTCAACTAGTCTGAATAAGCTTGCTCAGATGCCTGATGTCTCCTTGCCCTCCATTTTCCCTGTAAAGAAGTACTTAAAAAGTCTTTTTTTTTTTTTTTTTCCCAGCAGAAGTCCCATTGGTCTCAGTTGTCTGTAACGGGAACACAATGAACCTGTCTCTGTAAATGAAATTCTGAGTGCTTAAGTCTGTGGGGCAGCTATCTTGAAAAGTATGCATTAAAGTATGCAAAATGATAGCAATTAGTGGGGTCTTCCAGGTGAAAATTCATGAAGTTGATATTTGTATGAAATACAGAAGAATTTTAAGGTGTTTAGAAAATACTTTATGTTCTTGATACACAAATAACAACTGATACTTCAGTTATATTAACTGTCTTATAAAGGTACAGCAAAACTTCTTTAATTTCACACTCTTAGACAAAATTGAAACAAAAAATATACCTTGCAATTGCCCAAATGGGTATAGCAATACTCCCTACATCAACTTAGCTGATGTTATTTAGGGAGATGATGTAGCACTGTTGGCAGTGATATTTCTTCTGTCAGCAGATATCATGTCCCATCTAGACAAAAACTGACAATAACCCTGTTTTTCCTCCTTCAGACACCAAAAAAAACAAACAAACATGGACCTTGCTGAATGCTTGGAAAGAGTGTTCCTGTGATGTCACTCTCTGTGTTTGTATCAGGGAAGAAATAAAATTTCCAAAGACAGGGCTTCCCATGAAGAACACTTAGCATTTTAGGAATGCCTATGCCTTTTAAGCTGAAAGTGTTGAGTTTGTTTTTTGATTACAATTGTGGTGACAGAGCTAGTGTAGCACTTGTGACTTCAGTCCTCCTCAGTTAAAACCAGTACCTTTAACATCATCCCAAAATGTAGTGTGCATTTTGGATGCACAGAAGCTGAGTGAGCCACACTCAGCATTAGTTTAGCTCATAAGCAGAACAGGAAACAAAATAGCCAAATCTTGGGAAGAAAGAACAAAGTTGACAGTATCTGAGTATACCTCAAAAATACCTCCCTGTATTATCTTTGTCTGAATTGTGCCTTCCTCAGAAACTAGATTACTGTTTATCTCAATCTCTCTCTCTCACAGAGGCAACATTTAGCAAACTAGCTTCACATAAAGCAAAGGGAAGTCTTCATCTTGTGTACTTCGAGCATTGATTCTGCATGCAAAATGCACTGGTGGATTTCAAGTGTTGTATGTAAGTAATAGTATAAGACTAGTATGGATAAATATGTAGATAAATATGTAGATACTGTAACTCAGTGCACTCAATGTAACAATCCACCTCAGAACAACAAATAGTCAAATAGGGCTCCACCTGGGCATGGCACCGATCATCCAGATCAAGTTTATTCACAGATATTGCCTTATTTAAGACAGACTTCTATTTTGATAACATTACAACATGCCACAGGTTTATATTACTAACATCCTTTGTAATCAACATATGACTACATGCTACAGCTGATAATAGATCACATATTTATTGATTTTTATTATTTTTTTTAACTCTGCAATTATTAATTGTAATAAAATTGCCTCCTTTTTTCATTTTGTAGAAGTCTTGCATCTTTAGAAGAACTAACTATCTCATCTCTTTTACAATGTTTTTTCCTCAGTTCCATGAGGTTTTGGATAACTAGAACAGTGAGTCAGATAGAGCGACTGTCTATAGCATAAGACATTAAAAAACAGTATTGAATATTTGCCATAACTCAAGTTCCCATGATCCTTTCAGAGCAGAGAGTTAATACCACTGCCCAGCCATCTTCCAGCTCTGGTAATACAGATGGGACATTAAGTTCATGAAATCCAACGGCAAAATACCCATTGACTTTTAGAAGACAGCTAAACAAAGAAGAAATCATCAGGTGGTTTGGAGGAAGATTCACAGTGTATCGGCCAGTTTGCAGCACATGTGATGTAGCTTCCCTGCACTGAAAATGAAGGAAACTACATACAGGATAGTGCAAATCTGTTGACATGCTGTAAATCCCTACTAGAGGTTACCTTGCAGTAACAGTCTCACAAGAATTAGGAACTTATGAACTCCAAGAACTCCAAAGTGTTTTGTTGTTGTTGTTGTTGTTGTTTGTAAATCAGTGTATAATGAGTCACTGACTGCTCTGAGAAAATTCCATTCCATCAGCTCATTTTACATAACCTGCACATGAAGGTTTATTCACTCTCCACCCTGAACTGCCATGCATATCCCATGTTTCTAATTGAGAGAGGTCCAAGAATGCTGTCTGACTTTGTCCTATGATTCAAGTTTGTAACCCATTTTCCTGACATCCTTGGATGAAATGTCAATACACACATTTCCTGAGAAATTTTAATTACCAAAGGCCAGAAGTGAATACAGTGCAAACCCTCTGACAAAGCACTCAGTACTTCCAGTGAAACCTTCCAATGCCTCACATGCACTAAGTTCTACCTTGCCTGAAACTGAGCTAAACAATTCCCTGTCTTGTCATGGGACTCAGCCAATCTTCATGCCCAGATCAGTGACTGGTAACACTGCAATTAAATATATGGTATTAAGTGAAATTGTCTGCTAAGTCACATTGCTTTATTTCAACTGAGCTTCCATTAACCATCATGTAATTTCTAAAAATTTTCTATGTTTTTTTCCATCCTGGGACTGCATTTTGCCAATACCTGATATTTCCCACTATTTTATGGGTAGCCTTATCTATTACCCGCTATTTGCTCAAGCCAGTCTTACCTGGAATTGCAAGTTGATCAAATCTTCACAGTTCTGAGGCTTTATCAAAAAACAAACAAACAACCAAACAAAAAACAAAAACAAACAAAAATATCTATAATATGATAATCAGATAATCCTGTATATTGTGCAAACATTCCCATGATAATATAATCACAGTATATGTCAATGTACATTATAACAACAATAAGACTCACGATAAATGGATTGAACATCCTCATACAAGCCAGTGAAAGGCCAGCCCAGTTTCTTTTATAACGTATGACAAAAGGCATGGTGTCGTGCCTTTCACACAATATTGTCATCATAAATGAAGGTCATCAAACTTCTAAAGGGCAGATGATCTCTAATTTAGGAGAGAAACACCCACGAAGTTGTGGGGATTCTTCTGCAGATCTGATTGCTCACTACTTTCCCAGGCAAAATATCCACAAGTGCTGGTACGGCCATCTTTAGTTCACAAATTAGAGAGATATCACAGGCTTGGTTGTTAGCAGGTCTACTTATTGTTACCATAATATACTTATAAGACCCAGGTTCACAGTACAAGTATTGGTATGCTCATAGGAAATTACTCAAATCAGAGAAAACAGTAATTTAATATACTTCTCAATGGAAACACCATGGATTGTATGAAAATGTTAAGAGTCTTTAAAATACAGAGAGCAGATAAAGCTGAAGAACAACGAAGAGAAAAGAGACAGAGAAGAGAAAGAGAAGAAGGGAAGGGGAAGGGGAAGGGGAAGGGGAAGGGGAAGGGGAAGGGGAAGGGAAAACGAGGAGAGGAGACGAGGGGAGGGGAGACGAGGGGAGACGAGGGGAGACGAGGGGAGGGGAGGGGAGGGGAGGGGAGGGGAGGGGAGGGGAGGGGAGGGGAGGGGAGGGGAGGGGAGGGGAGGGGAGGGGAGGGGAGGGGAGGGGAGGGGAGGGGAGGGGAGGGGAGGGGAGATAAATGGGAAAATTGAGAGAAAAATAAAAAATAAAAGAAAGCCAGTATTTCCTAAAGTGCTCTTTTAAGATAAAGGGAGGTGCAATATTTAGTTTCCCTTTTAGAAATGCATTTATTTTCACAGGTACCTTTTAGGATCAATTTATTTTGTACTTTCAATAAAGAACCAGAACTGGCCCAAAAGCCTTCCTGGTAACCTAAGTAGCTGTCCAGATGAAAAGAAAATGTATATATGTATATTTCTATGTATTTACATGCATGCACATATATACATACTGTGTGTATACATCTCCATCTATTATTATATTTACATTCAAATGTATTTATAAAAATGTATATAATAACATATTGTGTATGTATATAGCACAATATATTGTATATATACATGCATGCACACGCATATATGCATTCACCCTGCAGGAAAGCTGTAGCAAAAATTCTAAAAGCTTTTTCCTTCCACTACATTTGTAGTTCATCTTGCCATATATGCCACTGATATATTTAAAAAGAAAAAGCATGTTAAATTAAAATAATTCTTGCAATATGTAAAGCAAAAATAACATGCATACTTTGCTTGTTACAAGACTAGATTTGTGTTAGTTTGTTGTAAACTTATCACCACAGGAGAAATAACGTTCCTTAAAATATTTTACATTTCAAACTGAAGCCCGAAGTTATCCGCCACAGTGTACCACGTCACATCATCAAGGCTTATATCCATCAATGTGAGAACAAGAGCAGTTCTCTTTACTTCACCAATAGGCTCATTTGTCTGTTGCAACTGTTCAGGATCCTGTGATTAGATCTTTCATGGGTCTGGCAATAACTTCATGAGAAGAGTGAATTTTGACCCCCCGTGTGTGGCAATGGGAAGACAGTCACTGCCTGCATGTTTCAGAGATTCATCTAACATGCTTGCAAATCCCCTGTATTGCCCAGTGACTGCATAAAGCTCATGTTATACAAAACTCATCCCATCATACTGCCCACCACTTAATAACAAGAGGACTATGAAATTCCACGTACAGGTAACATGGGGCAAAGGAAAGGTATGCAGGGTAGGAGAGAGGCAAGTCTCTTGCCCTACTGTGGTGACTAGAGCTATTTGCCTGTTGACACTCTTTCAGTATCATACTCCCAGACTCAGACACCTCCTTCCCTGCCATCACGGGGACTTTTTCTCTTATTTTTAATTATAAGTCTACTGCTAATGAAACTCAGGAAACTAACTTATTGAATTAACTCATGAAAACTATCAATTAGCAGGAGATGGTGATGAGCTTCTTGCAACTTTCTGATCCCCAAGCCTAATAATCAAAGAGCTAGGTAGCTTACTTTGACCCTTGCTGCCCTCATACTGCCAACAGCACTCCAAAAAAGTGACAAGAAAGGATGAATATTTGTATCTCCTCTGAAAGTCCACTGAGCAGATGAAGAAATTCTTGCTTATAAAATAATTATTTGATATCATAAATCGTTTAAATAAACCAGCTGATAAATGAGATTCACTGCTGATATGCAAAGTAGTACAAGTTATTTGTGGATAAGAGGAAAGAAAAAAGTTTGTAACTTATTTTCTGAAGGCGAAAGTTAAAAAAAAAAAAAGCATAAATAAAAGGAGTAGAAATCTTTAAATCACACATTGCTTACCTGCTGTTGCTACCTGTTCCTACTTATTTTTTGGTGGCTTTCTTACCATGTGAACAAGTCTAGAATTTAAGCCTAGACTTAAATTCCCTCAAAAGCCTTTAGTTACATTACTTATGCGATGTCATACATTACTTTTTAATACTTGCACCAAAGTATGGAGAAAATCAAAATGCCAGTTTGTGTACTAAAGAATGTTCCTCAGCCTCTTTAAGTTGTGTATGTATTAACTTATTCAATTGCCTTCTAGCATCACTTGTTTTTACCACGTACATTGTAGAGGAGACCAGAAACAGGGTGTCTTCAAAAACTCAACTCAAAAGACAGCTGCTAAAAGATATATGGTCACTGCCTGCCAGAAAAGCTAAAAATTTTAACTAATATTTACAAGTGGGTTTTATTATTTTTTAATAATTCTTAGCATTTTAAGTAGAAAAACAAAAGTTTCCCATGCTGCTCTCTAGGATTCTGTACAGATTCTTATTATGGAAAGTAAAGTATTATGAGTAGGACTTTAGAAATATGTAGTTGGCATCAGATCAGTATAAAAGCACTGCCCAGCTGTACTGTAGACTGTAAATTATAGTACAGAATAATGATAATCCTTTAAAAGATACAGATGGGGGATAAGTCTACTTGATCAGCACTAGGAATCTACTGGTTGCTTCACAGTAAGGTGAATAACAAAACTTTTCTTTAATAAAACTAGCAAGATGCCACACAAGGACAATTGAATTAGACTAGTAACAGTCCATCAAAAGAACAACAGTAATTAGTTAGCAATGAAAAATGGCATGTATTAACAATAAAGGGGGGGGGGGGGGGGGAAGAGCTTTCAGGAAAATATTTCGTTTGGGTCAAAAAATGGCACTAATCAAGACTTCCAAATTAATTTACCTTACCTTTATTATAGTTCAATTCAATTTAAAATAGTTTTATTGCAAAAATCACCAGGCAAGTTGCCGTAAAGAGAAGTGGTTCATCATGCTGAGCACATCTTTCTAAATGTCAAATGCTACATTTCAACAGGAAAATTTATTTGATTCCTAACTGGCCCTTTCATCTTTGATTTGGAAACCATGTAGTAAGTTTTAGATTCATCAAAGCTAATATCAGTCTAGTAATGAAAGGATGTTTTAAAATAAGTAGGCACTACTACATTTGTTCCAGCTCATGTCTGAGATTTCATTTCACTTAAATATTTGTCTAATTCAAATCACAAAATATAACAGCTTCTCTTTTAATTTAAGGAGAGTGGAATTCAGTATCAGGGGTACAAATGTTTCCAGGGCCTGAAGAAGAAAAAGATTATTTTTTTCTTAATTTTCTCTCAAATACAATTTTATTTGGAGGAACTTGTTCCTGAATTCAGCTATTACATTGCTGGTTAATTTGCCTCCGATGTTCAAGTAAAGCTAAAGGTACAGCCATTCTTCACTTTCCTCATATCAGAATTTGTGAGGAAAAAAATAAAAAGCTCGGCATCCCTATTAATAAATGATGACCACTGACACTGAAAATCTAAACAGTGCATCTGGAAAGAGGAAGTTGTAAGAATTTTCCTGTGGCCCACTAGATTTATCATCTCAAAAACCCTCTTAGCGTGCCATATGGAAAGTGCAAAGGAGGTGAGTAGGTTTTATTTAACAACTTCATATAGCTGTAACTCCACTGATTTCAATGGCTTTATTCTCACTTTTAGCCTTGGTACGAATAGCACCAACATTAGATCCTTATGCATTGCAGAGAAATAATGGGAGCAATTCAATTATAATTTAACTATTAACATGTAGATCAAATTTTGTTTTGACCAATTTCTCCTTATAAAAGTCATATGAAGTTATATATCATACTGTTTTAATCCTACTTATAAAAACGTGATTAAAATCTGTTCTAAAAGGTAAACTACAGAGAGGTGAGGGAAAAACATGCTTTTTTTACTATTGTAAAAACTGCAAGCTTAGAGTTCAGTTGCATTTAGTTAATAAGGCATGTAAGATGGGCTGGACAGGAACTTTGGAAGCAAAAAGTGAATACTGCATTGGACTGAATGGAAGATGTGCATCGGCAGAATGAGGAAACGGTCTAATAATTAATAATTTTGTCTTTTTCATATTGTTTAGGGTGCCAAAAGTAGAACAAGCTACTTAGATGCACCCAGATATTCTCAAATTTGGAAAAGCCTATGTCAATACAACACCCAGAGTGAATTTGAAGCTTTGCTAACAGGAATACTCTAGAATACAGTGCAATTCATATTAGTAGATTGTTTTTCAAGTAATTAGTATGGATTGCAGTTTTTGATGCAAAAATGAGAAAAAAGAAAAAAAATGTCATGAAGTGTATTGAAGGACTACTTCAAGTACACTTTATCCTATCAGCTTAAAAAAAAAAAATAAAAAAAAATATTTCTTAGTCATAGAAAACATTTTTTCCCTTGTAAATGGAACTTAAATGAAACTAACATGATTGACAAGTACCTCACAAGCAAGCCTTGGCAACACTTAATGCAAGTCCATCTCTTCAGCGTTTTAAGCAAAATTCCTTCACAACTGTTTGTCTTTGCAATAACTCCTACAAAGCTCATTAGTGCCAGCCTTGGTTTATCCCCCATGTCATGCATTTATCCCTGGGATGCATTATCAACATGTGGCACATGTCCTTGACATGCACAGAAGAGTTGCACCCCAGGATAGCAGCATGCATGACAATAGTGTTGACTCTTACTCCTTTATGGTTGCTGGGATGTAACTGAGAAATCTAATAACTGTGACAGTAGGCCTTTAGGTTTTTCCTTGGCTTTCCAGACAGTGAAGCTGCACAGACACTAATGAAAGGTTAAATGAATAGGAATAGCTGACAAGAGGTACAATAAAGAAGGGACTTGGTAATCCACAGACACTGAGCAGAGATCCTTGGCTCAAGCAGAGAAAGGACAGCACATCGTCGAGTCACAATATTTAAAACAGCTTGCTATACACAGAGGCTTTTGTGTCTGGGTACATGTCTGGCTTTGGAAGAAAAAAAGATACTGAAAAGAAATTTCAGCATGGGGCACTTTGGCAAATGTCAGGTCACAATAAGGGAAAAATGTTTTTTGTTTGCTGTTACATCTTTGTATTCAACATTAAAAAGCATTGCCTAAAAGCACAAATCACAAGTTTCAAAATAATACGTATTTGACAAATATGATAAAGTTGCAACCCTAATTCAGTGTGATTCCAGCTGACAGCATGATGGCTGTTGTACATACCCTCAGTTTCATTTACAGCTGATAACAGTTCATAATATGCTTTGCATACCATCTGAAACTTTCCCCAAAGCCGAAGAATTCTAACAGGCCTAGTTTCTTAAGTTTTATATGCTGCAGAACTGTGGACGTAACCAATTGTAATACACTGCAGGAACACAGCTGAACTTCCAGACAGTGCACCAAATCATGGTGACTTACAGAGTTTTTAGCTGTTAGCTTATGGAATTTAGATTTCCTTTTTGTTCATGTCTTACAAATCAGCATAATAGCCATTCTGTTTTTTATAATTGCAAATAATCACAGTGTTCAACATGTTTTTAGAACCCCTCTACGTCTTTGTAATTTTCTACAAAAATCTGATTTAAGTAAATAATAGAACATGATAGGTCCATGAAAAGAAAATTTTGAAAGAAACATAAAGAACTCCCTAAAGTAACAAATCAGAAACAAATCTGATTAAGTTATCTAAATTTGTGTTTTTCACATAAAGTATTTCAAGAGAGAAGTACGGACATAGCCTCTGCAGATGAAAAGAATCTTCCCTCAATAACTTTGATTTACCTGGAATAAGAAAAATAGTATTTGCATATGTATCTGGAGTATAAAATATACATATTTATAACATGTGGTGAGAGTACTGTGAAAAGATTCTAAAATGAAAGAACCTCTTTGAACAACCACATTAAATTACAGCAGAACTCCTGAGTGTACTAAGATTCTAATAATCAACAAATAAAGGATTTTACTAGCAAGGCACATAATGAGAGCTACTGTGCAAGAGATAAAGGAGACAAATCTGGTAGTTTATCTCACTGGATTATATCATTTACTTAAATGGTAAATAAGTTTGTCCAAAGTAATGCTTATAAAAGCTGCCATATAACTATTAAGCAGCAATTATGATCAATGCATTTTTAGAACAAATATGTCAGAATTTAGGTGGGATGAAACTGACACAGAATACAAGGTTCAAACAGATGCTTTTTATTAAGCCATGTTAAACGTTATTTCTCTAAATTAAGTACAAATTCCTGGCTAGATTAGGAAGTGATACACATTTCCAAGATGACAGATATACTCTATTTGTTTTATATTTTATGGGGAACTTTTTGTATTTCCAGATATGTGTAATTTTTTTTTCCCAACACATACTAATAGTTAGATTAAAACAAAGGCCATGCTAGCCTGCAGATCAAGAATCAGGACTTTTTCATTAAAAAAATATATGGTGAAGAAAAGACTCGAAATTCTGTTGATAGTGTCCAATATGCAAAAGGAAGAGGAACACTGCCAGAAACACCCATATTTAAGGGAAAAATATAAATTTTGTCTTTGTATAAAATCCAACATTTTACATGGACTTCTTTTAATGCTATTAGTTTGCTGACAGTATTTTTTTTTTTGAAATTGCTGACATCTGCAGTCAGCCTCAACATATGTGTATATCCACTATAGAATATGTGAAGATGAAATGCTACATCTTTGGCTCTGAAAAAAAGTTAGGAATCACTATGCCCTTATTCTGAATATTTTTCTGCCTTTTTTTTTCCACCTTAGGCGTATCTAATAAAATCATGAAGTTCCCTCTAACTCTGCAGATGAGCTAAACTGACCAATGACCCTTTACAGTTCCTTCCCATTTTCAAAAGCAATACTAAAAAGGAGCAAGAGCATTATTTCCCTTACATAATAAGTGTTCTTTTCATTCAGCAGTTTTCAATTCTACAACTTGAAAGGACATGGATAATATGTGAGAACATCTGCTATGAAATACATAAAGTTAAATACTGCTTATTATTGTGGAGCATACTAAAGACCCTCTTAATCATTTCCAACTTACACTTTATTTACAAAATTCCAGTTTGAAATCTTACATTGTTTGACAAGCTAGCCATGTATGTATTTAAACACACACACACACGCCTACAGACACATACTCGAGCGCACCTCCACTGCACTTTTCAACTACTAAGTGCAAAATAATGTAAAGGAATGACAACTAATACTACAATTCCATTTTAGAACACAGATTTCAAGTACAGAGTGTCTTAGTTCAAAACCAATTTGTTTGTATACACTGGTTTTCCAGAAAACCAGTAATGCCAGTGGTAATTTGCTGACTGTATTTTCACCTACCATAATATTTACACATACCATTTGTAATGGCTTTTATTGTTTAATCTCCACTGCATTTCAGTATTGGATACTATGGAATTACAGTTATTTAGCAGGCTATAAATAATGTAGTTGGCATGTGCAATTGATATTTAAAATGTCTTACGACAACTGTAAAAGCCTCATTACAGACTAGCAAATCATTTCTAACAAGCAAGTTCAACTGACAAATACCAAAGCAAACCTGCAGTCTACGCTGCAAGCATGTTTGTTTTATTTAAAGGATACACATTTAATGCAGCATGCAATGGGCCATCCATACAGCCTATAAATAAGAAAGAAAGCAGACTTCAAAAGTAATATGGCTATTGTGAAGTTTTCTAAAATAAAACTAGGAAAAACAAAAAAGGAAAACTCAGTTAACAGAAAGAATAGCTTACTTTCCCCTCCCCCCTTTATGAGCTAGTGTCCAATTTCTTCTTTTCTGAACAGCTGTATTATCCAACTTAAGTTGCTCTGCTAATTTCAGTCCCACAAGGACTAACTTGGAAGGCAAAAAAGTACTAGAAAAGATCAATTTGCTGGGAAAGATCAAATGAGAAAACTGTGGGGACAGCACCAGGTCAGAGTGTGAAGAACTAAGCAGACCTGTTCTTCATTAACTTAAGCTCTCTTGGGACGTCACACACTACCTGTCCATGGGTTTATTGAACTGCCTAACCCTCGTCTCTGTACCATTCTTCTGGGCCCAAGTGAATCATATCCTGCTGCTGACAAGTTAGCAGGGGACTGCGGCTGCAACATGAAAGTACTTTTCTTTCTTGTCTAAATCAGGCAGATTTTTGAAAAGACGACACAGCACTGACTCGTGACATGGCAAGATGAAATGAGAGGTCTGGGCTGGTCTTCGAGCTGTGCAGATAAAAGTAATCAAATGACACTCCTGGAATGCAAATTGGCATTCTTGACTGCAGCAATTGCACAACCATGAAACATCTCTGACAGCAAGCAAGATTAGGACAAAATGTTATGTAAAGCACTGAACTCAAAAACTCACTAGAAAATTCAAACTGTAACACTTACATTTTAATATAGCAACCGTCATCTCTGCTTTTGTCTGTTCCTTTACTTTGTTTAATGTAATCACATGTCTGTCTTTCACAGATACCTCAATAACAAAAATACAGTGTTCTTAAAAATAGGAACCTGCAGAGTTTGCTCCCCAAAAATGTCAGTGTTGCATTTTCACAAAATAATGTACCAAAGCAAGGTTCTCCTATTATGCCTATAAGATGTGTGTGCTTAAGGGACACTTTCACACTCCCAGGTTTTACAAGGAGTTTCAAAATTTGCTTGTAACAAATTAGCGCGCAATTTACATTTAGATTTTCTTGCATCTGAATCAGGCAACGACAGATCATTTGAAATATTTAATTACATAAATACATGAATTTTAAAATTCTTGTGCTTTAGGAATTTAAGGCAGAACACACATAGAGCTAGATGGTTCATTAATAATGGGCAGCTTAAAATGAAACTGCAGTGTATCAGACAGCTCATATGCCCCATTAAATTTCAGATTAAAAATTCCTGTCGTTTTTAAGGGCAAGGAACGTTCCACATACTTTTACAGGAACTTGCTATTCTTGTGCAGATCTGCTAATCAGGCTTATCAAATGTTACTGTCTGACATGAACTCAGTAACTGCACTGCGAGCATTTGTACTCCAACTATATGACAAAAAATGCTACCCCATTTTAAAATTCCTGTCTGCGGAGGTGGGCTTTAATACAGATACGAAATGGAAGATAATGAGAAATGAAAGTCCACTTCCACCTAAAAGTATTTCAGCAACAGCTATGCATGGCTTACATACAGGTTGAGAAAAGAAATATGTAATATTCCGCTCTGACTTCTTATTTAAAAATTGCTTCAAACCATTGTTACTGTTGGCCAGACACACACACAAAAAGACACTCATTGCCACTTTAATCCTGGGTACACCAGATTATTACATGATGTCTTTTGTGCATCAATTTTACAACAGCTTGACTCTAGGGTAAATGGGAACCATCATAAATCGCATGCTGCTTTCAAAACCACTTTAATTTCTGTCAGCGTTACTGTAACCACAGTCCTAGGCACATGCTGCTATTTCCCCCTCCCTTTTTTTTTTTCCTTTCTTTTTTTTTTTTTTTTTTTTTATTGTTGCCTACATTTGACAGTTGCATCTCCTACACTCCAATTGTGGCTTTGATCACTGAAACAAGACATGTCATGTAAGGGAGAGAAGGGAAAAACACAAACCCTCCATCTCAAGCTCTCCCTTCACTAAAACGGAGAGATACACTGTACCTATAGTCCGAGTGCCATGTGTATACATGCATCTATGTGTGTAAACACACATATATATCTAAGTGTAGGTATGTGTGCACGCGCCAGCATATGTATATGCAAGGCACACCAGACAAACATACACCAACCCTGGGGTGAGGTGGCAAAATCTGATGGAAAGCAAGGAAGTAATCAAGCTGCATCTGAAAATACACTACTTCGGTGAGTATGGGCTGAGCGCTGCTCATCACCGACTGAGGTCGGTCCACTCGCTAAGGCGAGCAGTGAGCATTACGCGTGTAAGAGCAGTCACGGCTCTTTGGACATGTTTGTTCTTCGCAGCTGTTTAACCTATCTTCACATCAAAGCCCGGACAAGAGGACTTCAGCCAAACGAGGTCCTCGGTCGTTTCGATTTTTTTTTTTATTATTATTATTTTTTTTTTTTTTAATTAAGAGGCGGTGGAAGCCCAAACCGTGCGTTGCAAAAACCCTGCTGTAAAAAGAGATGTGCGATTGCACAGCACATAAAACACGCGGCAAGAACTTGCTCAAAGTTGGCTTTTGGGGCTCCCCCCTCCCTCCTACAGCCAGCGCATCCACACAGCTCTACCAGTCCTGTTAACAATCGCTGATTGGAGAGGTGCAAACTGCAAGCACATGCACAACAAAAAGAAAAGAGTTACGGAGGGAAGGTGGATTTACACTTCTGTCTCCCTGCCTCAGGCGCTGTTTCACACGCGAACACACAGCTCCTTCCCCCACTCGCAGAGGTTACCTTCACGTTGTGTGCAAACCTTACTCGTTTCCGAGCAGGAGGTGGTGTCCAAAAAAGATCAGACCACCGTATGTCCAATTCGACCCCACTCCACCTTCGCTCTCCCTCCCTCCATAGACACACACTTTAAAAAAAAAAAAAAAAAAAAAGAAAAGAAAAGAAAAAAAAAACACACACACTATCCCCTCGTCTTTAGTGGAGGGAAGGAGGCGGTAAAAAAGCATGTGGCCATCCCGTTTCAACCCCCAAACTCATTGAAAGTTTAGCACAGCCTCTTAGTCATTTTTTCCCCCAATCCAAGCAGCACGAGGCTGATTTATTTATTTATTGCCCCCCTCCTTCGCCTGTCCGGCTGCTTGTTTATTTGAAGGCTGAAACACACCGGATAGCGAGCAGGGCTGCTTGTGTTGCTGCACGATTTATTAATCAAATCAAACCGAAGTAAAGGCTAGAATGAAAACGAAAGGCTGCTGGAAACTTCTTACCATCTCTGCATGCTGGTTGTCAAGTGCACCCCCTGTCTCTCGATCTCCTCTCAGCGGCAGTGCCTGCACCCTTCCTGCTGCCTCTGGGCTCTCAGCGCCTCTCCCTCTTTGCCCTCTCTCCGTCTCTCCTTCCTCCCCTTCGTCCTCCCCACTTTCCTCTCTCTTTCTCGCCCTCACAGCTTCAGGTGGTTTGAACTAAAAAACACAGCGAGAATTCAAAAACAAAAAAACGATAGTTTGTTTGTTTGTTTGTTTGTTTGTTTCCCCCCCCACCAAAAAAAAAAAAAAAAAGCACAGCAGCAGCAGTAGCTAGAGCCTCTCCTCTGGCCTCTCCCTCTCTCCCTCTGACTCTTCCAAAACTTCAGCCCCCAAAGTTCAGCCCGAGCAGCGGAGGGAAACGAAGGGAAAACAGCTTTCAGCGGAGCGCTGGAAGTGATGGGAGGAGGGACCCAGGTTGGGGTCAGAGCCTCCACAGGTTGGTCTGGTGGTGCGGGGCCCTTCGGCTGGGGCAGGGGAAGGGGAGGCGGCGGGGGGGGGGCCCGAGGGGGGCCCGAGGGGGCCCCGCGGTGCCCGGGGGCTCCGGGTACGGCTCGCTGGGGCCCCGTCCCCCCGCCCCGAGGCTCGCCCTGCCGCGGCCGAGCTGTCAGAGCCTCCCGGCGCCCGCCGACATCTCGGCGGCCAGCGCGGGGCCGGGGCGCCCCTCTGCGCCTCGCACGCTTCCCCCTGCCTCGCCGGCCGGCCCCGGCGGGGAGAAGGCGGCGAGGAGGAGGAGGAGGAAGGTGGTGGAGGGCGGAGAGGGACGCGGCGGGGAAGAGAGCCGTGGGGAGAGCGTTAGCAGGGAGGCGGAAAGTTAGGCAAGGCGCAAAGTTTTCTCTCTCGCCCGGCCGCTTTCAGCGCTCCCCACCCATTGCTCCATCAGCTCCCGGGGCTCGGCGCTGGCGGCGGCGGCGGCGGCTGCAGCACAGCGCGGTGTGGGGATCTGAGAGGGGAAAAAAAAAAAAAAAAAAAAAAAAAAAAAAGTGAAAGGAAGGGTGGCTTTTTTTTTTTTTTTTTTTTTCGGTTCTGTAAGCGCGCGCGTGTGTGTGTGTGTGCCGGGAGGAGGGGAGGAGGGAGGAGGAGGTGAGCCGTCACGGTTGTGTCCGCTCGCAGGGAACAGACCACAAGTCACATCTGTGCCCCTGCCCCTGCCTCTGCCTGTGCCGCGCCAAGCGCGCCCGAACGCGGCCCTCGCCCGCCACGGGGCGGCCCGGGGGGCGCGCACATACGCGGCGGCCGCGCGCGCGTGCGCCCGGAGGGGAGCGCGCACGGGACGGGGCGGAGAGGAGGAGAGGAGGGGGGCGTGGGGGGGGGGGAGCGGGCGTGGAGCGCCGCTGCCCGCCCGCGGGCCGCACACGTAGCGCAGCGCCCGCCGCGGGGCTCTGCCTAACGGCCGGCGCGGCGCCGTTAGCGCCGTTACTCGCCGTCAGGCGCTGTTTCGCGCCGTCCCCCCCCGCCCCGGGAAACGGCGGCTGACGGGGCTGCCCCCGGGCCCGCTCCTGGGCTGCCCCGTCACGGCGCTGAGGGCGGGGGTCACGAGTGGCTCCCCTCGCCCCGCGGGGCCCGTGCGAACGCGGGGTCTGGGCCGGATCCTGCGAAAGCGCTGCCCCAGGAGGCGCTGGCCAGGAGCGGGGTCAGGCAGGGGAGCCGGGTAGCAGCCTGGGGCTGTGCGGCACACCGCTGTGAGGTGCCGAGCCGCGAGGCTTGGCAGCCCGTCCTCGTCGTTTCTGCATTTCCTATGCCTGCCATAAGAGGGGAGGGGAGCTGACCTCTATTGCCACCAAAAGTAGGTTTTCACAACAAGCGGCTGGATGCATCCCAAGGTTATCTCTGATTCTACTGAAAGCTGGTTCTGTTTCCTGGGTTTTACCCAGATGTCTTCATCAGGCGTAACACACATCAGCTTGTGGACGAGTCTTACAGTGCCCATATTTTAGGATTAGTTTTGAGCCTTGGGCTGTAGAGAGCGTGTTTCAGGTTCAGACAACGATTCAAAAGGTTTTTTGTTTGTTTTATACGAGTACATATGACCAAGTAAACTTTTGAGTCATTTATGAACATTCTAAGAAAAGAAGTCACAGGACTTTTAAAGCCACGACTTGACACATTTTCTATCAATGTGTAATGTTTCTATCAATAAGTAAAACCTAGTTCATTATTTCAAAGTCACATTTTATTGTACGTTAAAACGCATTTGCCCTTTTGAACCAGTGAAGGGCCAAGAACTACCCAAAACATTGTGTTCACACAGCCCCCTAGTGGTTAAAGCCTTGACAAGTTCACATGCATGTCTCCTCACATGAAAGTGGGTCCAAAGCAGCTTGATGCAGATTAAAAATAAAAAGCTGTAACCTTCTCAGAAGGAATGGTCACCTGCCACCATAAAGATATGCCGTGCCCTGTACAAGGCTGGTCTTTAACTGCATAGTTGCAGAGAAGAGAATCAAGGCTACAACGACCTACAGCTTTGTGAAAGAAAGGACTTACAGTAGGTAGGCAAACAGACAACTGATTTTGAAACAAATTTCCTGTATTACCTTGGAAAAGTGAGATTCCTTAAACAGGGGCTAGGCATTTGGTCCAGATATTCCTTAAACCCATAGATAACAGTGATCATAACCTATATTACACGCTAAAAATTTGATCTAAGCTCTGACCTATCATCTCAAAAGAAGAACCTATTAAGTTTAACACAATAATTAATAGCTTCCACTTATTTTATTTTAAAATATTTTGGGTCATTTCATATGAAAACTAATAATAATACATTAAGTAGTTCCTGTGCTACCTTGCTTGGTATTTAATGCAGCTTTTTAAAATCTCCCTTTTTTTCCCCTCCACCCGTCAATAAGCCAGTGGCTTTTGTATTGACAGTATATTACAGCCTCTTGAAAGCTGCGGAGGAGATAAAATAGCTGGAGGCAAGTTGGCTGTTGGGAGTTCTGATTCTTGGGTTGACAGTATGGGATTACAGGATAAACACTGTGGAATAAGACATTTCTGCTCAAAGGATCAGCAGCACAATAGCTAACCAGTGACATTTGAATATACATCATCATTAGACTTCAGACTGAACAAGCAGCAAGCTTTCCAGAAAGTTTGCATCTTTTGGAATTATATTTTCAGTCACACAGACAACAGTGTTTGGAATTTGCACTCAGTTCCTACTCAGATTTACCCACTATGTGGTATCCTGAGATAATCCTAGGAAGATGAGGCCCTTGTTAATATATGCCATCCACCTGCACAGTGACTTTTCTTTCTTTATATTGCTGTGCTTACTGAGAGTTCAGCACACATGATAGATTTTACAGGCAACGATGAGATATCTTTTCTTGTAGTTCAGTGAACATCTTGTAAGACTTTGTAAAGACCCAAGCTGTGTCATAGGCTGTCTCATGACTTCTGAAAGTGTCTAATTATCCTAAATTTGGCAGATCATATGTAAGGTTTAAGAGAGTAAAAGCAACGGTTAACATTTTCCTTGCTTTTTAGACCGAAGATGTTTGTTAGTGAAGACAGCACTGAGTAACAGTTTCAGCTTCATCAATAATATCTATCCTATACAGCAAATACTTTTTCACTGTAGTTTTCCTTCAAAACCAGTTGTAACCACCATAAAGAATAGTAGTCACTGGTTTGAGATTAATTAACATGAACAAAGTTATTTAGCAAAATATTTTTCTTCATTTTTATTTTGACCTTCCAGATTTGAGTACTGAGATGCAGGTTTACTATAGTCTGAGTAGGAACTGCAGCTTGAGAGGAGTGGAAGTATAAGTCATCTAAATTGTAATGTCTCCAGAGTATGGTATTTTTCTGCTGTCTTAATCTTCCTTCTTACTGAATTAATTTATGGTTCACATGAATCTTCTGCACATCCTGCAAACCTGCAGGTGCAGCCCACATGATGTGCCCAACCAGCAGAGAAGTGGAACACAGGACACCAGTACACCATGAGTGTACACACGTCAAACTGAAATCCACCACTGATGGGTAGTGAGGTGAGGAAGAATGCTTCCAGAGAAAACTGGTACTGAAATGTAAATGAAAAGCAGTTTCGTAGCAGGAAAAAAAAAAAAAAAAAAAAAAAACTCTAAGGGAAAAATGATGTCCAGTCCTGAATATAAAACCTTCTTTATTTTCTGTAATCACAACTATTAAAGGGGAAAACAATTCAATTCAGCATAAAAATGGCCCTGAATATTTTAGACCAATGTCATTATAAAGTCTTAATCTGGCTATTCATTTTATTCAGAAATATGGCTGTAGCCAACATGCATATCCAACATTTATATTAAGTTCCTATGCTGACTATTACTCTACAATATGTAGAATGGCTTATTGCATGATTTACACAAATTGTAGGCTCTTACTTCCTATCAGAGTTTTCTCTTTTTCCTTTTGTCCTTTTTTCTCCCTTTTTAAACTTCCTTTTATTTGAGTTTTCATGCTAGTTAATCTATCAGATTATGACATTTTTGGTAGAACTTCAACTTTTTTTAGTAATTTAATTAGGAAATAATATCTGTGCATTTATTTTGACAAAGGTCTAATTCTTTCCCTGGGAAACTGTATTTCCTACTATTTTAAAGCAGCAGTTTGATATTTGACCTGATGTAGGCAGTGCATCAAAGGTGTACTTTTTACTACTTCTGCACTATATCAGCTAAACTTAGCTGTGAAAACTGGAGATGAGAGGTGAAAAACTAGTGACTGACTATAAAAATTTTGCTTAAAGTTAAACCTGGGCAGTTGCCTAGGATTGCGTGGGAACTCAAGACAGGTAGAATCTAATTCACTAGTATGGAATTTAACTGCTTCGTCTGCTTTAACTATGGGTCTGGTCTCTCTTCCTGTCTCACTCATCGCACACCTTAACATTTCTGCAGTAGATTAAGAAGGAATCTGGAGAAATAAGCTTCATTTGCTATACAGACACTCATTTTCATTTAGAGAATATCCCCCATTCTGTGTATTTTATATGAACAGATCTTGTAGGGAGAAAACAGCATGTGATCCTGTAATTTCAGATACTGTGTGCTCATCACATGGATAGGCTGAATTAATGTTGTGTAGACATTACTAGTGATAACATTCCTTTACTTCTGAACGTATAACCGTGTAAACCCTACATTTCTTAACCAACTGGCAAAATTCACTATGATGTTCATGAAAGTATGTCAAATCCATCTGATTTGCACCGACATACTGAAGGTGATTCCAAGTCTTTCTTGCAGTTTAAATATTGCTAGAACCTCTCCGTAATGGTGGGTTATGGAGATGTAAAAAAGTTGCTGGCAGCATGTCCATCCTTTATTATTATTATTATTATTATTATTATTATTATTATTATTATTATTATTATTATAGTACAATATTCTCTGTACCCAGTCTCTTTTAACTCTCTTTGAGAAGTTGCTACCACATTGTTTGATTTAATCCAAACTTTCCCAGATGCATTAGAAGATGGTCTTAAAGACAAATATGCTTCCAGTACTATGTAAGCGCAACTAAGCTCAAATACTTTTCTATATGAAAAATAATAGATACAGATGTTTCTTTTTAGCTCTACAACAGTTTTTGAAAGGGACTTTAGATGGTTTTAAACATGAGCAAAGAACAAAAACAGTTTAACACACTTTAGAGATGAAGAGAACAAGGTACAAGAAATTTCAGCAACTTGCTTGAAAAATAAAAAATAATAAAAAAAAAAGAAGTCAAAATATATATTTTGGATCTATTTGCTAGTTCTTTGGTCATCCTTTCTCCAATGAGTACACACTTTGACACTTAAGACATCTCTAGATTGAAGTTTCTTCTTCCTTTGTTGTCAATTTCAATCTCTGTCCATCACTTTTTTTTTCTATAGCTTGGTAATTGCTAGTCAGAGACCACATGTAGTGTACTATATGCATTCTGGAATATGTCTCAGCTTATCTCATATAACACTTGAGGATATTTTTCCCCAGTGCATCTCAGTGTTTTGCAGTTCTCTTAGTGTGCTGCCATTTGTTTTCCTTATACTATTACAGTCAAAAGTGATTGCCTTGGAGAGTTAGTTGGAAGCATGATGGGAAAGTCTCTCTCTCTCTCTCTCTCTTTTTAAAATCCAGTTTAACTGCTTCAGTCTTGAACTTTAATTGTTAATGGGATTTTGCTTCTTTTATCATGGTATCTTGCAATGAACATTTGTGCACTTAAATTGCTTTTATAAATGAGTCCTAACAAATAAAATGCCCCAGTCACAGCTGATACTGATTGGTGACTCAGTATCTTAAAAGCAACAAAAATGTCAAATGTAATACTGCAAGGAAAGTCACAAAATCTGTCATGTCCATTCTCAAAAGATGACTGCTAAGAGTTCCCTACTTTTAGCAGAATATTTTTTCTCCTATTTACACCTTGCTTAAAGGACATTTAAAGTGGATGTGGCAAGCTAAGCTGAATTCAGTACAGAATGTTAAAATTGGCTTTAAATAAACTGTCATAATGATTCCTCATGCATCATAACTTCCTTATTCATTTTCTCTCTCTTTTATAATTGCTTCAGATATTAAAACACCATTGGATCTTTATGTTAAGAGAAAGAAAAGAAGTATTGAGAACCTAATTCTTGTCTTTTTTCCAATGACCTAATGTTTTAGATTTTGATCTCTCCTAGCAGATAATTCAGCTACTCTTAACTGCAGGAGCTTAATCAGTCTTATTTGAACTTGAGCTTGATTCTAAGCCGTCATGCAAAGATCTAGTTAGAATGCCAAGTATTCGTACTGCTCTTTAGTACAACTACTTTGCTGAGGTCATCTACATGTTGTGACAAGGGCACAATGTATAGACAGGGTGAGACTTTATTATAGGCATTGGTTATCATCTGGAACCTGGTATAAGTCAGAAATGAAAATACAATGTCCAAAAACTACTTTCCTTTTAAAAGTACTTTTTCTTTCATGGACTGCTCACACTGGATCATAAGTGAAATAATGGTTGGAATTGACTGTTGTATCAAGGTAGAGCTCTGAATTTTCATGCTCTCCTTTGAGTGCCCCAATTTGTTATTCTGATTTCAGATCCAAAGAGTTGTTCTTGGATCTTGGACCAATCTATCCAAGTCTGTGGTAGTCCTGGTTGTATTTTCCAAATTAAAAATACTGAATTGACCTCACCTGTGTATGTATATATATATATACAGAAATATATGCAATGAGTGAAAGGGATTTATTCCATCTGTATGTGAATGGAAAAGGAGAATAAGGGGAATAATGAACCGATGGCTAAAGGGTTCTTTTAAAAACTTCAAAATGTTTCAGAGTTGATTCAAAGTTCAAATGTTGATCTTCCAGCATTCATAACTCTTCTGGTTAGTGAGTTTCCGTTTTGTAGGGCTGGAGAGTCTTTAATTATATTTGATTTCAAGGATAGAAAATGTGACTTTCTACTTTGAAAGTTAACTCACAAATATGCTTAAATATGGGAGCTTCTGAAATCCACCATACTAATGCTGTCATGAAATACCTCTCTCAATTAGAGCAGAGCTATATGTGAGGAAGATGGAGCAATGGCTCAAAAGAAGAAACAAAGGAAGCTGCCACTTGAAGAGTGGTTTGTGATATACTGTCCCAGGAAGGCTGCCTATTCTTAAACTGTGGCACAGAGTCTGTGGCCACTGCTTATCTCTTTGTAATTTGTAAAATTATCCTCTATATGGTGAGCATTTTAATTTGACTATTTCCGATTTCTTGGTGCACCTGGAACATTTGCATATGCAATTATCCTCTGGCCCATGACTTCTGCAAACCAATACACTGTGTACAAGCCAAAAATGAATTTATCCTTGATATATATAAGTAAAATTGTTGACAGTACTCTGGAAAAAAAAAAAAAAAGATTGCCTTTATGATCTCAACTCCATCATTTCATTTGTTCTAGCACTGAGAAACTTCAAAGCTGAATTATAATTGTTACTGCAACATAGTAGAAATCATATAATAAAAAATAATTGTTGTGCTCTGAAAAACAGCTTTAAAACCTGTCCTAGACCAAGGCGGCAACCTTGTACCACAGATCAGTGTGACGAGGTCAGGCTTCTTCTGCCTGACTTGTTACTGCCAATTAATGGGTATTGCAGTGATAGCAAAGTAAATATATTACTACTAAAGAAGAAATGCCACGAGCTAGGAGATAAGAACTATGGCAACTGTTACAAAATCAAGATGTCAGCAGCAGTTATTTGGCATCTTTAGTTCAATGCCATTACAAGCAAATAAAATATTTGTACTTGAAATAGTAGTTTTACTACTCCATAGTCTACAACTTAATAGTCACAGAATTAACTGAATCTTCAGGCACATATGCCTAGCAGCTACAGTCTTGTGGGTTTTTGGTGGTGCGGAAAGTACATGAAACTCTAAGCTTTATTGTCAGTGCCTCCCATAACATTACTGCTATTTCCTGTTTCAGTCTTTAATAATACAGAATAGGTTGGGATTTCAAAATGTTTTCTTCTCCCCACCAAAAACAGTTTAAAGAATGGTTGCAATGCAGTCCAAATCACACTTTTATAAAGAAGCTGGATAGCTACTTTTTGCATTTTCTAAACAATTTCACTTACTTCACTTAAAAGACAAAAAGTTCTTCCCTACATATACATATATGTATATATATATATATAATATGTATATATATATATATATATAATATGTATATATATATATATATAATATGTATATATATATATATACATATATATATATTTGTGTGTGTGTGTGCGTGCTGATGTGTATGTATTCTTATTCATTTAATGGCCAAATATGCACACACACACAAACATTAGTTTAGTGCTTTGTAAAAGATGTTGTTAGAATTGAAATCACTACTAAAAAAATTGGGCTAAAAGAAATCCTATGTATGAAAGGAAGGATGATCTTTAATTGGAGTGCTACATTTATGCAGAGGAAACACATAGACATCTGGTCCTCCATGCATAGTTTTAGTAGGCATTTATTCAGGAAATCTGTTGTAGAAGCATACCAATGGATACATTTTTCCAGGCTCCAGAGGAAAATGCTGTTCATCAAGAGAGCAACTAGCTAAGAATACCTCATTTTGTAACAGAGAGGCATCAAAACAAATACATAATGGGCCAATCCTAGCTCTTACAGTATTTCAGTCTGTCTTTGCCTTATTCAGAACCAATTTTATTCACTTCCAGCCTTTAAAACACTTCACAGTATTATTGTAAAGGCTAGGCCAATAATATAGGCTCTAAATTTAATCAGTATTACCAGGAAAACTAAATAAATCAATGTAAAGTAGCAACAGATTAATAGTATTGTACCCTTTAAATGAAAACCAGTTATTGTGGAGGTGAACAAGAGAAAGAAACCATTAAGCATATAATCACAGAATGATTGGGTTGGAAGGAACCTTAAAGACCATCTAGTTCCAACCCCCTGCCATGGGCATGGATGCCACCCACTAGATCAGGTTGCTCAAAGCCCCATCCAGCCTGGCCTTGAACACCTCCAGGGATGGGGCTTCCACAGCTTCTCTGGGCAGCCTGTGCCAGTGCCTCACCACCCCCATAGGAAAGAATTTCCTCCTCATATCTAATCTAAACCTACCCTCTTTTAGTTTAACCATTACCCCTTGTCCTATCACTGCAGTCCCTGGCAAAGAGTCCCTCCCCAGCTCTCTTGCAGGCCTCCTTTCAGTACATGAAGGCTGCTGTAAGGTCTCCCTGGTCTTCTCTTATCTAGGCTGAAAAATCCCACTCTTTCAGCCTTTTTTAATCGGAGAGGTGCTCCAGCCACATGATCATCCTCATGGACCTTCTCTGGACTCGCTCTAAGACGTTCACATCTTTCTTGTGCTGGGGGCCCCAGAGCTGAATGCTAGAGCAGTGCTAGGTGACGTCTCACGAGAGCAGAGTAGATGGGGAGAATCACCTCCCTCGATCCATTAGCCACTCTTCTTTTGATGCAGTCCAGGATATGGTTGGCTTTCTGAGCTGCAGGCACACATTGCTGGCTCATGTTAAGCTTCTCATCAACCAACACCCCAAGGTCCTTCTCCTCAGGGCTGCTCTCCACCCATTCTCTGCCAGCATCACCACCGTATGGCAGAGATATGCTACTTCACTTTAAACCAGACCTGTGCAGTCTGTATGTCACCTTTAATTCATGGAATTGCACATGTTTGGATCTGGATTAAACCTCAGGACATCTAATCAGCTTTGAGACAGGATAATAGACATTCTGAGAGCATCTCTAAAAGCTATCCAGAATTTTTGAAAAAATCTTCCTGTATCCTCAATAAGTGACCTCTTCCAGTAGCTCACTACCTTTAATTTTATTTTTTTCCTAATAGCTAAACAAAGTACTTTTCCCTGTAAATAAATTGATTCATTCTTGTCCTATCCTAGACAGACCACACAGCAGACTTTTCAGCACTGGAAGATCTTTATTTTGTCCTTCTTCCACCTCTCCCATAGACCAAACAATGCCTTTTCCTTCAAACATTCCTCAGAGGTTGTATTTCTGAAAATTATTAGCACTCTTGTTCCTTTTCCCTGAGTGCTTCTCAACTTACCATAAAAGTCACCAAGTTCACTGGACTGATTTGCAAATAGTTTGGTAGCAGAAGCCTCACATGATCCACAGACAACAGAGCAATTACCTCTTGTATTTTACTTACAGTGTTCTTGATATTATGGCTGAAAATGAGATTTGCCTTTTTGTCAAAAATATACTGACCTAGTAAGTTTATATTCCACCCTAATTTGATATCCCCATCTACATCACTGTCCAGGATGCTAGTCTGATATTTTATTTTTTTTTCTTGCTCTATGTACTTATTACCAATTACTTTGAAATTATCGCTATTTATCTTTGTTCAGCTCAGCAAAAGCAATGTGAACACTCTCCAAAGTATTTTTGTAACTTCTTTCAGCTAATTGCTATCCATATGTTTTTAAACATATAAAATATACTCACCAAAGCTGTTACTGAACTTATGATAAACGTTATCACTATCAAAACACCTGTGTTCCAGTAAGCCATGCCATGTGTTTCAAGGCACAGCTGAGCCAAGCAGTTGTGACTCCGCCATTCAAATATCTAGCTCCGATGTGAAAACATACAGATGTTATCGAGTAGGTCAGAACCCAAACTAATAAATGCTGGCTATATTACTCTTGAAACCCACTGTAGGTAGCCTGTTAGCTGTGAGCAGAATTAGCCTGTGTCCTGAAAAGCTTATCAGCTCAGGTTGAACTATATCCGTGGCAACAGAGCAGTTCAGCTTCATCAACAAATCAGTGAGGATTTAAGCATTCTTCTTTGAAAACTAGCTTCTAAGAGTTACCCAGGATAATAACATTGAGGGTGCTAAGCCTCAACTGACTTAATGTGGAGCTTAACATTAGTAAAAGAACTTAACATTTTAAAAAAGCAGATCATCTATAAGGACATGTTCTAAAGTTTGAAAATTTTATTTCAGGTTTCCTGGTATTTCATTCATGACCCTCTTCTCTGTAAACCTCTCTCTTCACCCTAAGAACAGCAGCAGTTCAGCATTTTCCTGCTGTGCATTTTCAGAGATCCTTGGATGAAGGATGCTACACAGGCATGAACATAGCTGTTTGGTCTAGTTTGCTAAAGCAGGGAATCAAATTCAAGTCTTTTGCACTGTCTTGCAGAGCACTAACCACAGCAAAGATATTTGGCTGGCCCAGAACTAACATGTGATACTGAAGTCATATCCAGACTGGGGATTTCTTAAATCACTGTATTCTCAGGAAGCAGTAATTTTTGGACTAAGGGCAGGATGATTGTTTTGTCTTCTTGCAAAATTTTTCAGATACTGATTGTGATTACAGTATGAAATAAGAGATCTCTCCAGTGTGATAGTTATTAAATCCATCTCATATCACAGCCAAGATTAGAAATCAGTAGAACTCATAGGACTGTCTGTTCAGAGTAGAAAAGTATTTATTTGCAGTAAGATGTTTATATAAGCAATAAAAATAAAATCAAAGGACAGAATTAGACAACTTTCAGGTAAAAGCTACGCAAAGTTACACAACACTTGAAGTACTTACAGATATACTAGAATGAATTAATTTGTCTCATGCAGACAGTATTGGTCATCTGATAC
Source organism: Aythya ferina (assembly GCF_964211825.1). Lineage (NCBI taxonomy): Eukaryota > Metazoa > Chordata > Aves > Anseriformes > Anatidae > Aythya > Aythya ferina. The sequence continues at coordinate 35,598,965 of NC_140299.1, forward strand.
AGAGCTTGACTTTAAAAAAAATGTTCAGCATTTAAAACTGGTTGCATATTGTTTATTAGTACAGAGCCTCAAGAATGAAATGTTTCAAGCCACATAGGAAGCACAAACAAACTCCAGACAAAGGCAAGTTTGGATTTGTTCGTTAAGTCTGATATGTAGTTTGAGAATATTAAATAATTTTGCTCTATGACTTAACACAGAATTCCATCAGTCACCAGGTAAGAGGCAATGGGTATACTTCATCCCCTCTTGGTTATTTCTGTTCATGTGTCTTGTGAACTTCCCTCAATCATTTGTCATTAAAATCAGTCCTACTGGCAGTAAGGTTTCCATGCTGAGAGCTGGGAAGGAAAATATTGATGATTACAGAGATATACAGCTGCTATTACTGACCCTGACTAGTTTATTTTGGACACCCTAGATTATTATTTTTAACTTTATTTTTTTTTTTCCTTTTGGGTAAAAACTTGGGAGTGTGCTTGAAAAAACAGGTCTCCAAGGAGGGTGGAAAATGCCCATTTGTTATCTAATTCTGTTCACCGTGTAGGCAATGTAATCTTGAGCTAAACAGCAAGATTCTAAACTTTATTGTTATTGTTTATCTATATGATAGTGCAAAAGATAGATTCATTTTTATTTGCACAAATGTAGTGCTACTCATCCAGTGTAAGAGACCACAATAAAGTTGAGATTGAGTCCTTCTTTACTTTAAAAGGAAATTTCAGTCCCTACATATTTTTATCATCATATTTTCTTTGTATATTAAAAAAAAATCTTTCCTTGATTTCCCTTATTAAAATTTATACAAGTGCATATAATGGAAGTAGATCTTACTCAGAATTCTGTTGAATACACAGAGAGAATAAAAGTAACTGCTTTCAGTTCTCTCAGAACTACCAGCTCTAAGAGCAACTAGTTAGCTTCCTTTCAAACATTCATGGAGCTTTATGTTGATATAGTCTGATAATTGAGTTTACATATCTTTAGCAGGTCATCCACATACAAAAAGTATATCGAGGATTAAATTAAACAAATAGTATTAAGAGCACCTTTTGACACCAGTCATCCGGCCCCCAATACTTCATAACACTGACATCACAGCTGCCCTCCTAGACAATCTGACTCAATCAGTTTCATGTTACTGCAGATTTTCTTCTGTGAGTACAGAATTGCTTGTCCCAATATTTTTTGCCTTCTATCTTCAATAGTGCTGCAACACTTCCAAGTGAATTAACTAAATGTTTCCTCTGCTTTTTCTAGTTCTCATGTTATCATTGGCTAATCTTCTCCAGTCACCACAGACATCTATATTCTCAACTCTCTCCACTTCTTCCTCTGCTTTCCATGTTAGATGATATAATCTCCAAATACTGGTAACATTCAGTGCAGCTTCTCCTTTAACCCATGAGCTACTTATCTTTCACTCTCTTGTCTTCCTCATTCTTAAATAGATTTTTGCCCCACATGAATTAAAAATAAGGAAAAAGGGTGAGGTATTTAGATGAAAGAAAACTGACAAGTAAGTATATAAATTTATTGCACTCATTTGCCACATAAAATGATTCACATAGCATGTTACATTAGTAAATACACTTATTTTGGAGTGCTGACTATCAGTAGCTATTCACAAGTAGAAACACATAGCAAATCAGGAAATACTAGAGGCAATGACCAGAGGAGAAATGTCTTGTGGGAGAAATGTTGGGCATCCCAGGAATTCTTGTGTCAATTCTGCTTTCTTTGCTACTCTGTGTGACCTTAGCAAAGCTACAGTCTTTGTGTGGTTCAGTTCCTCCTGTGTAAAGCAGGTATTATAAGAAGTTTCCAATTTACAGGATCAGAGAGATATACACTCAGCTAAAGCTCTGAGATGAAGATAGTGGTCATTAATATACTCCATTGGAATAATGCAGTTTTGACAGGAAAGAAACAGTTCATTTGTACAGATCAAGCTTTCCTGGGACTTGGAATTCTGTGAAAGTCTTACCCAATTTCTCCTCCAAATACAAGGTGCATTTCCTGACCTTACTGCATCAAGTGTAAACATATGGTAGGGTAAATGTTTATACAGTTACAGAAATATCCCAAACACTCCAATATATACTTTTCTGTTACTAGGAAGAGGTTTAAGAGAACTCAAGAGATGGTAGAGGTACAAATTATATTGCTGAGACACTGCTTAGGTAGTATTGTGAGAAATATAACAAAAAAGTTCAGTGCACAAAATCCACTTAATGGCTTGTAGTAAAGGCCAGCAAATGGAGATTACAATGCAAGGCAACCTAATAACGTCTTGAAGTCTTCTAATAAATTAAAAAAAAAATAATTGAATAAGTAGAACAAATAATGTAGTATAAGAGGTTGCATATGAACTGTAACGGACTACAGAGATGGATACACATTGTCGTTTACACCTACCTTTCACTTTTTATGTCATTTTTGCAAGTAAAATGTAGTATATGATCATTCTACTTCTTATATATTCTATTAATCCTTTCCAGAATGCAATTTACACATATTTTTTCTTTCCCAATTTAAGGCATATGTTTTACTCTTTCAAATCTTTGTTACAGAGTTTTTATACAATATTTTTTATTTTTCACTGTGGTCTCACTCTACCTACCCTCAAACACCTTTTCTCCTATTTGCTTCCAACCCCATCTCCGAAGCTTTTAAATTTCATTTCCATACATTGAAAAAATATTTACCTTGAGATTTTAACAATAACAAAAATTAAACTAAATACAACATTACTACTGAAAAGCAATCAAAATGTTTTACTTTGGAGAAGAAGCAACACAACACAACAGTTGCATACCAGAGTAAAATGGTCACAACGTCCATGATGGCTTTTCATTTTCTGTGTGTATGCTTTTCTTTCTTCCACAGAAGAATATTTCTAAATATTTTCCAGCATTTAAGAGAAAATAAGTCTCCTGATCAATTATTACAACTTTTTAGATTTTGGTCTATTTACTTTAGATTACTTCAGAATGTAACCATCTATGAAAAGGCATCAAAGTCTTGCAGCAAAAGAAACTTTTCTAATAATATTCCTGCATCATTGCAGGACTTCCTTCCTTCCTTTATGAAAACAAGTCATTCATATAGTATTTTGAGAAGGCATTTACCATGCACTGGGCAGTACTAATTCACTAACATGGGGAAGAATTTCACAGAATCACAGAATTTCTAGGTTGGAAGAGACCTCAAGATCATCGAGTCCAACCTCTGACCTAACGCTAACATTCCCCACTAAACCATATCCCTAAGCTCTACATCTAAACGTCTTTTGAAGACTTCCAGGGATGGTGACTCCACCACTTCCCTGGGCAGCCTGTTCCAATGCCTAACAACCCTTTCAGTAATGAAGTTCTTCCTAACATCTAACCTAAAACTCCCCTGGCTCAACTTAAGCCCATTCCCCCTCATCCTGTCACCAGGCACGTGGGAGAACAGACCAACCCCCACCTCGCTACAGCCTCCCTTGAGGTACCCATAGAGAGTGATAAGGTCGCCCCTGAGCCTCCTCTTCTCCAGGCTGAACAAGCCCAGCTCCCTCAGCCGCTCCTCGTAAGACTTGTTCTCCAGACCCCTCACCAGCTTCGTCGCCCTTCTCTGGACTCGCTCGAGCACCTCCATGTCCTTCTTGTAGCGAGGGGCCCAAAACTGAACACAGTACTCGAGGTGCGGCCTCACCAGAGCCGAGTACAGGGGGACGATCACCTCCCTAGCCCTGCTGGTCACGCTGTTCCTGATACAAGCCAGGATGCCGTTGGCCTTCTTGGCCACCTGAGCACACTGCTGGCTCATATCCAGCCGACTATCCACCATCACTCCCAGGTCCTTCTCTGCCTGGCAGCTTTCCAACCATTCCTCTCCCAGCCTGTAGCTCTGCTTGGGGTTATTGCACCCCAGATGCAGGACCCGGCACTTGGCCTTGTTGAACTTCATGCAGTTGACCTCAGCCCATCGGTGCAGCCTATCCAGATCCTCCTGCAGAGCTTTCCTACCCTCAAGCAGATCGACACACGCACCTAGCTTGGTGTCATCTGCAATTTAGATATAATGAGCTCAGTCTCAGGGAAAGAAAAATCTTCAGGGCAGCAGACTGCAAGTGATTACAATAAAAATAAAAATAAAAAATAATTTAAAAAAATATGAATAGAATCCAGCAAAGCTGAAGCTAGAGAAGTGACAAATCTCAAAGAGGATGGATGAAGCAGTCTATCAGGCAGAAGTGAAATACCATCACATAGCAAGATAGCAAGAATGGGCAGGAGTCACAAGCAAGCTACCAAGAGGCATTCAGTTAACTGATTAGTACTGCTAGGAAGAAGACTGTGTTAGGCAGTTGTATGGTCACTGACTGTTGGAAATCAGTAATTAGATGAAAATCATACATGAAAAAAAAAAAATGGAGAAAATTTTAGCCTGTTACTCAGAGGAGCTGTGTTTACAGAAGTTAGATGCTCACTAAATATTAGAGCAAAAAAATATCAGAAAGGGACCAAGGAGCTGCTGCAAACACAACATGTAATGGCAGAACAAGATGAGGCCTGTAGAAATAGTGAGAGATAGAGAGTATACAGCTTAGAGGGAACCCTAGGTGCTCAGGAAGCCTGTGAGATTTGTTCTGCACTCTTTTGAAGTGCCTACATAGGGTATGAGTTGTACACTCCCTGTTTTAAGACAATGCACTCCATCATTTCTCTCTCCCCATGTTGGAAAGTATGATGCTAATTTACTACATTATTTACTTATTAGTAACCTGTCAAATGCCAATGCAAAATTGTGAGAGACAAAGCTATGAGGACATAAAGTATCAGGCTTGTACTACTCAAGGTGCAACTGATTCCACTCTTCAGGAAGTAAACTCCTGCTGACTATGAAGTTCTTGGTCTGAAAAGCCTGGTCTTGATAAACCTCTGAATTTCTAGTTCATTCTTTACTCTCATTGCTTCCCCTGCCCTGAAATACTGTTTTTCTTGCCCACCTTCAGTCTCTAGTAAGACTAGGTGGTAAGAAAATGGTAACAAAGGTTTTCCTCAGGTATTTGTCCAAGGTTTTCAGGGAATGGTGAAAAACATTCAGCTTGTAGCTGTGGCTGACAGTTCAAATACTCCATAGCTGCTGTTTTTCCATGCTTTTGAGCAATATTGCACTCATTTTTGAGTCCATAAGTTAAAGTATGTTAGCACAGAAAAGCAGATACCTCACTTTGGGTGACTGCTTCTCACTAAACTTTGTGGGCCAAAGTGTTACTCTGTCACCTTACATGGGAGGAGAAGTAAGGAAAACAATAGTGATAACAGAAAGAAGAAAACAAAACAAAACAAAACAAAACAAAACAAAACACAGATTTTGCAAAAGTCAGTATTATTGTCGTGTGGTCAACTGTATCAATATAATTGTGCTGAAAAAGAAAAGGACAGACAGTAAAATGTCTTTTGTTCCTCTAACTTTTTTTTTTTTCTGTTTCTTCTTGACACTAGCTTGGAAAGGAGAGTAAGGAAATAGAGCCAGACAATCTATTTCCAGTGTAAAGAGAGGAAGACAGAAAGGGACATGTTTGGATGTAAGTACAAGATTGCATAGCTTAACAGTCCAAAAGAGAGCAGACTTTCTTACAAAAAGAGGAAAAAAAAAAAAAAAAAAAAAAAAAGCAGCTCCTTAGAGATCCCAATGACTAAGTTACCCTCCTTTTAGAAGCTTCTATTTCTCATATTAAAAACTAACAAATGGAGTAGTAATAGGGGTTCCTGAAGGAGGCTAGTAAACAGAGACCCAAAATGGGTATTATTCATATCCAATTCAGTGTGCCAAAGTGTTCATAGCTTACATCCCAGGTTTCTCCTTTGTGCTCTGCTGAGGCCTTTGCCAAATCCCTACATACATTAAAAATACTAACCACACTCTGTACCAGCTTGACAGACTGCATATCATCAGAGAATACAAATTCAGCCTGGATACTAAGTTTTTTTTTAACGTGTAAACAGTCATATACAAGGATGACCAGTAGTGATTAAGCTATGGTACCACACAGAAGTTCCTCCATGTGAATTGAATTAATTGATATATTAGTAGCAAAATAGCCAGGTGGGCCAGGCTAATTAAGACTATGATTGCTAATTGCCAACACTAGGGACAATATGAGTGGTTGCAGAGGCAATAGATGCAGTCTGTAACAGCTCTATAAACTGCTAGATAGTCAAGACTGGGGAAGAAAACAGGGGAGAAAAAGTTGCTGAAGATGGTAGACTAACTCATTGTAGGCTCCATTCAGATATGGCAAAAGTGACCACTACTATAGAAGATTTCTGTCATTTCACAGAAGTCTGGTTCAGTTGTCTCCAAGTGGGGTTTGAGCATCCCAGGGGTTGCACAAGACACTTTCAGTAAATAAATAAAATAAAATAAAACTAAATAAAAATAAAAGTGTTTATCTCTACCTTTTTTATTTTTTTTCTGAATGTTTTATTATGTACATACTATATTAGTACATGTATGTAGTTTATGAGTAAAAAAAACATGTAATGGTGCACGCCCAAAATTTTTTACTGATAAGGTTGCATGATCAAAAAGGTTTGAAGTCCACTGGTCTAGTTTAAAGGTTCAGAATATCCCTTCTTTCAGGGTTCCAGTTCCCTGTATATTTCAGTCTCTCTGGGATAATGTCAAGTAGTTTGGCTGCAACTAAAAAAACCACTAAAGAAACCACAAACCTTATCATGGAATAGAATGTGGTTGTTGTCATTTGTAAAATTTAAGATTTAATTCAAACACACTTTAAACTTAATGTTTCTTTATTGTGCTCAATAAACCAACCATACTATACAATTGTGGAACCAAATGGGACCAAATAAATGTTATATTCAGATTGACTAAACACATGCTATGGAGAAAGTACTAACTGGAAATGTTACATCCAAATCTGGAAACTATTTTAATAAGTTTGTATGACATAGCAGTATTAAGCTTGAAAAAAAAAATCCAGATAAAATACATATTTTAGGATCACAAAGTTTTAAAATGTTAGATACTGAGATATTGTAGATCAAACAAATTTAAAACCATGACATCTATGGAAGTGCTATGGATAATATCTTTAAGCAGTACCAACATTGTGAGTTTTAAAACATCTGTTATTAAGTTAAATTAATTTCAGAAAAGCTATGTCATTTTTTATACTGAATGGTTGGTTCTCCGTACTTCCTTTATCAAGCATTACAGTGTTCTGGATATTCCTGCCTTTATGGTTCCTACCCTCCCCTCCAATTCCCTTTCTACTGAACCAGAAAGTTTACTCCATTAAAACAAACTCTTATTCCTGTCTGTTTTTCTGTCAAAAATAGTAACCTCCTTGGATGCTGGCAGAGGTGCTTTAGAGTGGACCAATTTCTAAAACATCCCAACTGCCTTGAAGGTGACATTCAGAAAAGGCGCATTATCTTTTGCACTTTATTCACTGTAGCTTCACTGAGGGACTATAAAAATAAAGATTTCAAATAAATATTTTAGCTTGTTTGAAAGGAAACTTCTGTGATTTTTTTTCTTTAACCATAGCTTAAAAGGAAAATGTGAAATATTACATGATATCAAATAAATTCTGAATAATAATCAATTCTACTGAGTAACAATACTTGTGGTAGCATTGCATACCCAAATGTAATTCCATCAAGATCACAAACCACATTGTCTTGTCAGATTTTGCCAGCCTACGTGGCAGGCTTGTAGGAGGAATATTTATTTCCCATGCTACTTACATCTGTGTAGTCATGTTCAGTTTTTATTTTCAGGGAGGTTAACAACATACAGCAACTCTGTTGAATCCTCTCTTCCTCAACTTCAGTCTGATTTTTATTCTCCTGAGCACAAAATGTTAGGGAAGTTTTTGTTGTTGTTGTTGTTGTTTTGTTGCATTTTGTTTTTCAACGAGCTGCCTGTGGTAATTATAAGTGCATTATTTCACTAAGAGAACTAGATGAGATTTATTACATATCTATACACACTTTCTAGCTCAAAACATTATCTTTCACCTAATTTTTAGGATCTTGTCTTGATAGATTGCTGCCAAAGGATTCATGTACAGTCTTTCATGACATCTGCCCCATATGTCATTATGTTCATGTTTCTGTGCTACCACACAAGTTGTCGCAGATGCCACATTTTTATTTTTTTTTTATTTTATTTTATTTTATTTTATTTTATTTTATTTTATTTTATTTTATTTTATTTTATTTTATTTTATTTTATTTTATTTTATTTTATTTATTTTATTATTTTTTACTTTTCTTCCTATCTGACACATCCTTGGCTTTCTCTTTCTTTCTTTCTTTCTTTCTTTCTTTCTTTCTTTCTTTCTTTCTTTCTTTCTTTCTTTCTTTCTTTCTTTCTTTCTCTCTTTCTCTCTTTCTCTCTTTCTTTCTCTCTCTTTCTTTCTTTCTTTCTTTCTTTCTTTCTTTCTTTCTTTCTTTCTTTCTTTCTTTCTTTCTTTCTTTCTTTCTTTCTTTCTTTTTCTTTCCTTCCTTCCTTCCTTCCTTCCTTCCTTCCTTCCTTCCTTCCTTCCTTCCTTCCTTCCTTCCTTCCTTCCTTCCTTCCTTCCTTCCTTCCTTCCTTCCTTCTTTTTCTTTGTAAGGTTTGAAATTATATCTTTAAAGCTATTTTAGTATTTGTTCCTCGCTTGATTGACAATGTGCATTATGTTTTACCCCTTCTGTACCAAAAATACAAGAAATAAAAATGTCACTTTCTGACCTCATGTCAAGAGCTTGTGTGTTTCTTTTGACTTGTTCTCTTAGAAACTTTTCAGTTAGCTGGTTAGGACTAGATACTTCCTGCTTCAATTAAGCAGGAAGACAAAGATGTTAATATCCTTGCTTTATAGCTTAGAAATATTCATAGTCCTCAGCCTGAAATGTCTTCTGCTAAGATGAGTATTGTATTGTATGCTTTAGGTGCTGTATAGGTATTACATGCACAACCTTGAAATACATCCTTATATAAACTCCAGTTTGCATGAAATGCTAAAATCAGCATTTTCAGTAGTGCTTTGGTCTCACACAACATTGCTTAAATAGAAGTATGGCCAGCTTCAGTTCTGTTGTCAATATGTATTCTGTTCTTGCCAGAATGCATATTGACTTGCAAAACAATACAGCAACACAGAACATCCACTTTCTGGGTCTGTTGTCCAACTGTGTGCCTGCAGTTCACCTCCTGAGGTCTTACACTGCTGACCTATGGCCTGACAACTTAAATTTATTTGAAGCTTTTTTATCTCTCTCTCTTTCAGCTGGTGCGCTCCTCGAAGATGGAACTGAGCATTGTCTATGGAGGGACAAGATGTATCGCCTGCTCTAGGTTTAGATCAGAACTCAAACCTTACTGTTTCCTTTGGCTTTAGCTGATTAACTGAGCTCAGCCATTAATATCTGTGAAATGTCTTGGCATGTATCTGTGAAATGTCTTTGCATCTGAAAGGTGTTATTTAAGTACAATGTGTATTGCATATAATAATAATCTGTATCTGAGTTATTTTTCTGCAGGGATGAATGTATTGGTTTTTAATTGTTATTTTTAATGGATGAGAGTAAAATATTGTTCTGTTTTATTTGATCTCTATCCCTGGTGGGCTTTTTTTTTCTTTGCTTTTTTTTTTTTTTTTTCTTTCCAACAGTGTGACAGTTTCCTCTTTAGACTTTTAATTATGTCTCCAAGGACCTCCTGTATTAGCAATGGTGGTGGCAGTTTACCATTCTAAGAGCTAACTAAGAGCTAACCCAGCTAGGTATTCCCCGTCTATAGCAAGTTTTACAAAGATGAGTATTGTGTATTTTTAAACTCCAGTGTAGTTTGGGGATTTACTTGTATGACAGTTTGGCTGAAATGGCCAAACCACTTTTATATCTGACCACAGAAGAAACTGCCATGCCCATAAGTGTGTTATCATGGATCATCAGGTCATGGATCAGAGGCAAATACGGACCTTCAGATCATTTTTTTCACAACATTATAGCTAACAACATTGTCCTCAGGAGGTGATCTGATCTCATCCATGTTTTTTGAGCTTCTGCAATAGTACTCAGATAGCTCTTAGACACGTTAGCTATCTATTTTCTTTCTCTTTGAGATTATTAGAAATAATACTGCCTTAACTACACTGTATCTTGCTGCTTTCCATTCTACCACTCATCTTTTTTATTGCATCTAAATGCAATGCTACTGTAAGAAGGAGAAAAAAATAATAAAAAATAATAAAAAAATGTTTCACACCTTCATTTTCGTTCAAAAATTCTTCACCAAAAGAAGAAGTCTGTCTGTCTTCCCCTGAAAGTCCAGACAAAGAGACAGACATTCTTCATCACAGACACACAGCATATTTGTAACTGGATAATAGCAAAGGTGGTATTCGTTAAGCAACATAAATAAATAAATAAATATAATTTAGAATTAAGCATAAATCTAAAAAGACAGCCTTAAGAAAGGCTACAAGTCACTCTATTGTCTTGCTATTGAAGCATGTTCTTCATATCTTATTTTCTCAGTTCCTCTTACCTTGTAAACAGAACATCAACTCTAATATAAGGTAGACTGTAAGGATTCTGAGACTGGTACTGGCTTTTAAATTTTGTTGTGAAAAACACAGCATACACATGTGTAAACGTACAGTCTTAGTGAAGGTGCTTTTATTTATAAGTCACATCTGGAGTGCTAATTCCTTTCTTTAAGAATGGGCTCAGTCTGAGTAAATTGTGAGTACAAGGGTAGTCCTACCCAAGACAAACAGTTATTACACCCATGTAGCTGCCGGGAAAGAGAAGACCCCCCTCTTCTGGCATGAGCTGGAGTAGCTCTTAGCAGAAGACGACAATGTCTAAAACCATGTTTTGATCACAGAGTATATAAAAAGTAGTTCCTCCTCATCATGTCCTCTACAGTTTTCTAGCATTTTTTCACTTCACATTTGCATACAACCCTTCCTCCTCCACACCAGGTCTCTGAGAGCACGGTGAAAGTATGCTGTGTTTTTCACAACAAAATTTAAAAGCCGGTACCAGTCTCAAGAAACTTGCTTCCTTGCCAGTGATCAAACACTCAGTGTGTCACAGCCAGATTCTTTTTGCACAGATGTTTTCTGGTTTGAGTCAAAACATATGAAGCACTCTCTACTCCAAGCACAGTGTGGATTGAGCACTGATATTAAAAATATGCCCTACAGTCTTGATGACTGTAGCTAGAAAACCCTTTTGATGGACAATTATCTTTGTTTGGGCAATACTATCGTCTGCATTCTTTGATGAAGGTGACCAGGAATTCCAGCTGGTGAGGAAAGACATTTGCTAAAGGTGTTCAAAAGTCCTTCTCTATCCCACACTTCAATCATTCATGTAAATACAGGGTATTCTCTATGATAAATATGGCAATGAGAATTCTGCCCCAATCAGACTTCAAAACATGAAATTGCACATGTATTTATCATTATCTCTTTCGGTGCCAAAAATAAAGAAGAGACATCTATAATGTTTCTTTTTGTTTGTTTTTAAATTTTGCATTACCTTTTATTTTTCCCAGCCTTTACAGATTGTGAGTTAATGGTAGGTAGATGTAATTCTTCCCTGTTAGATCATATATTTCACTCTTTGTAAGTGCAAGTTACACTAGCTTTCTCTACACCCTAATGGTTAAGAAAAAAAAAAAAAAAAAAGCAGTGACTGACATTCACATTCTTCCCATCATTCCAAAGGGGAAAACATTTTGCTCTAGTTTTAAAAATTTAAATCATAGGTGGAGAGAAATGTTATTTTGTTCAATGTAATTCATCTGTAATGTAGAATTCTCTGTGCAAAATGGGAGGAGTTTTAAAGACCAGGGCTACAGAGTTACGTCATTTCTACATGGTAATAGCCAAAATAATATATTTCCAACACATAGATAAGGTGTAAAACCAAGCACACTTACTCTGGTAAGTGCTTGAAATGGAATGACAACCATTATCACAGATACACAACTGATACAATATTTTATCTTAAAAAGAATAGAAAAGCTTGTAATTTTTGGTATTTTTCTCTTCTCTTTCAGGTGCATTGCAGATCATTTTAATATAATTTATAATTTTAATTCCAGATAGCTGTCAAACCAAAATAAAATGAACTCAAAAATTTTGATATTTTAGTTGCCAATGCTTTCACTATTATTTGTATTCATTTTCAAGTAATTAAATAATCATTGCTTAGCCTTTTTTGGGGGGGTGTGTGAAATCTGAACAAAGTATTGAAAAAAAAAATCATAAACATTACCTTCACTTTATTTCCTTATACTTTTCTCACAGCTGGCTCAGATCATACAGTGCAGTTTTGCTTCTGAGCTACTGCTTTCAAAATTTGTTTTATTCTTAGATTGGTTTCCAACCACTGCTACAGAACAGAAATTTGTTCTGGAGTTGCTGTACTAATGGGTAAAAGATCTTTCTTTGCTTCTGAATACCTCCACATTTGGAGACCTTTACCGTATTTATGCACAATGGTCCAAATTATCTCTGTTTACAAACCATCTGTAAAGACGTGCTTAAACCATGAGAATAAATGTCTGATATGTCATCCAGTCTCTCTCTGAAGTCTTCATTTAGGAATGTTTAACACTTGCTATCAAACTACAATAAAATTAACGATGTCACAATAGTGGGTGGAATAGAAGATTTATTGGGATAGAAGGGTAAGTTTGGGAAAGAAATCAGCTACATATTTTTAACTATTTCAAAGCATTCTTAAATTCAAAAGAAGCTTTGCCTTGGCAAAGCCCACAGAGGACAGACATATAGTGTGGGGTCTATGAAAGCTAATAATATTGTCTTAATTATAATTCCATTGTCAAACTGTGACTGGAAAATAACAACAACAATAACAATAATAATAATAATAATAATAATAATTAAGGAACATTGGTCAGTGGAAATCATAAAACTAATTAATAGGAAACAGCAGAATAGTAATTTATCATATTTATTGTTTATCCATCTATCCACCTTCATCTTCTTGGGCACTTATATGACAGAACATGTTATTTCTAGCTGCAATATTTCATGAACTGTTTCTCAAGCCTTTTAAAAGCCATTATAAATGTATATAATAATGTTCTATTTGCTTATTTAATGCTGGGTTAGTTTCTCGCCATTGTTCAATGAAAGCTTTTTGTGAGCAATTGCCAGCAGGTGGATTGCAGAGTGAGGGAAGAAGAGTTTTATCTCCCATGATAGCAAGGCTAAGTCTGTTGCTATTTTGGTAACCAGAGCTTTAAGAGGTTAGCTATCTATATTCCAATTTACTTGTGACTTCAAAGGAATTAACTTACAGCTAAGTTTTAAAAAGTATTCTGACATCTATTAACCAAGCATTTCAATAGCTGTCCAGCATGAAAACACTTTAAAAGATTTGTCTTTACTGTCTGCTGCCTGTAGCTTACCATCTGTAAACATCCTGTCCTGACAGGGGTGTTAGGGGACTACATTATATATGTATTAGGATCTTAAAATGTCTATATAAACATTAGACTGCATGATGCATAATTATTACTAAAATGAGGGTTAATAGTAATTAAAACAGACTGGTGTTCTCTCAAAACTATGACAATTGCCTTCTCCTTCAGGACTTTTTAGGTTTTTATTTAAGACAATGAATTCACTGGTATTCTTAGCAATTATTCCTAACAAAGAGTCTTCTGGTGCAACCTGTGCTGGTTGTAGCACTTTCGAAACATTTAAAATAAATTCAGTTTCTGAATAGCAACATATAACATAGAGGACTTTGTGATTTTGTGGTGTACAAATGCAGCTAGCAGGTTGTCATAGAGAGTAGCCTCAAAGGACAAGTTTGCCTTTCATGGAATTTTACCTGTGGAATGGAAGGAATTTTAAACTGTGTATAACCATTCTATGATTCTATATAAACTGTATATTACAAACCAAAGAGGAATTGCCTCTTTAAATTTAAAAGGGCTCTTTATTAAATTTCTTTCTCCCCCTCCCCCCTGGCTTTCCTGCCCAGATCTTCATGGCTTTGGAAGCAGTGACAGAATCAACCCTGTGAGTAAAGCATTAACTTTAAGAGTTTCTGCTAAGAATAAGGGAAGTAGTCACTGCATTGCTATTGACACTTGATATTGCACAGCAATTCCTAATGTTAAACTGTATAAAGTAGTTTAATCTTTTTAATCTTTGCATTATTTTTATACATAATCAATTGAACATTGGATGAAATATATGAACAAACAAAATATGTATAAATAAATACAAATTACAAAAATTGTTTTGAATGAAAGCAAATCTTAACATATTCCCCCTATTTAAAATAATAAAATCATAGAATTATTGAGGTAGGAAAAGACGTTCAATATCATCAGTTCCAACTATCACCTTGTCCTATCAAGTCCTGTTACTAAACTATGTCTCTTAGAGCCACATCCACACATCTTCAATGATGGTAACTCTACCACTTTCCTTGGTAGCCCATTCCAATGCTTGATCACACTCTCTGTGAAGAAATTCTTCCTAATGTCCAGTCTAAACCTTCCTTGGTACAACTCGAGTTGTCCTGTCACTTAGGAAGAACTGTCACTTGTCATTTAACAAAAGACCAGCACTCTACTTGCTGCAACCTCCTTTCAGGAAGATGATGGACTTAAAAGCATTTTGATTTGAAGCTACATATTAAACCTCTAAACGTAGTCACTAGACAAAGGCTTTCTATCAATGTAATGTCCTTCAGAAAAGGTTAATTATCTTTGTGAGCTTATACTTTGAAGAATCAGTATCTACTACCATGCTTTAGGTTTTCTTGAGAGGCAACTACTACTAAGAGTCAGAAAAGTTACCTCAGAACAGGTGTAAACTTCACATCTCAGCAGGTAACAATTACAATAACAACTAAAATACATGTGAGGCCTACATATTCTGATGGTGCAGTTAATTCTCTGCCCTTTCTTTAATCTTATTATTTAAATAAGAAAAAATATATTTTCACTACAGGCATAAAAGGGTACTAAAAGAGCTAGTATTCATATAAAAGTAAGTCAACCTTCAAGCAGACATGTTGCAGCTCTGCTTTGTGCCTAACACCTTACTCTCCAAATTCTGTCTTTAAGTTGTCTGCCTTTGTGCAGTTTCTAAGAGATGCAGTTAAATTATTTTCTTAGGCTCTTGTCCCCTCAATGCCAGTGACGACACATTGCTTCGGTTGTTCTTTATTAGAGGAAGAGTAACCATATCTATATAAGGCAACTTTGTATAAACATCACTATTCATTCAAGAGTTTTTGTTTGTTTGTTTGTTTGTTTTCCCCTAGGAAAATGAAATATATATATATATAATGCTTCTTCAGTAAAAGTATCTTCTCCTAACAATATTATAACAATATAACAATCTTCTCCTAACAAAATTCTTGAAAATGTTCAAATTTAGAGTAGGCCTATACTACTTACAATGTGCTAAAACTAAGAGAAGAGAAACCACTGAATTATTTTCCCCTTCCAGGTATATCCTTCATGCTTTAGCTCTTAGTGTATACTGACAAAGGCTACCAAAAAGAACGAGAGGATGTGACATGAAGCTTAGTACCACAGAACACCAGGATGAAATCTGTTTGTCTTTTGGTTGCTTTTGGTAGATTTAGGGGTGGAACTGCTGGGCAGCTCCTTTCCTTCCACTCACAAGAAGACATATTGTTGAAAATGTTCTGGTGTTTCTCTTCACATGTAAACAGAAATGTTTACCTGATCTGAGAGGCAGTGTCTATACTTAATATCCTTATATACTTCAATGCAGCTTCTATACTTAAAAGAGCAGTTAAGTACACCAAAAGAATGTTTTCCAGGTCTTAGCATAATGTCTCCTGAAAACACACCACAAATCAAAGCTAAATCTTCCTAGGAACTGTGGTTACCTCTCCAGCTGATTCAGTGACCACAGTCCATTTTAATAAAGAATACCTGAGTGCTTGCTTCTGGTCCCTACATAAATATGAGACAGCTGCATGAAAGACTGCCCTTGGCCCTGCACCACAGGTAGCAAGCGCTACTTCTGAGTTGGGAAGTTTATATTGGACAGAAAATAAACATTACAAAGATGAGGGAATGAACATACATGTTTTACAATTTCTACTAGAATGACTCTTGCCAAACTCTACAGTAATCAATGCACACTTGTCAAAAAAATGAATTGAAAGCTGGGGTGAATTAGACTTTCAAGTTTAATAATATTTATTTATTTATTTATTATTTATAAATATTCATTTAAATTTATCAATTATAATAATATGCTGTTATTCTGGAATTAAAAGTAGTATGACAGAAATTAAGATTTATACCTAAAGTCAAAGGCTCAAATTATTAGGCCATGTTTGCAGGTCTACCATAATCTTTTTAGTCTGTTTTGTTTTGTTATGTTTTGATTTGATATAGATATATATATATATATAGATATATATATATATATATATAAAATTCTAGTTTATTTCAGGTTATGTGAGCTAGTTAATTCTGTACAACAGGAAAACTGAGACACTGTGGTAATATTATTAAATCATTTACCAAACATGTGTATAGAATATGTCTTTTTTTAATAAGAATGATATTATGGAGCCTGACAGTATCCTAACACCAAGAAGTTTGTAGACAAAAAAAAGAAAAAAGTAAAATATTTCTATTATTGGCAGGACTTGTATAGGTACATACAGCTAAGTGTGTCAGAAACTAGAATTTGAGAGCATTTTTGTTGTTTTTAAGTTTTCTAAGCTTACATTCTGCAGAATGTTATCTTTCCATTACCTCAGAATGAATTTTATTTTTCTTTTTAACAAAAAAGAAAATATTCCCCTCTGTAATACTAGTCTCCAATGCATTTGTGACCTAGTATTTGACAGAAAATTGGTGTTTATTTTTAGAGTTATGCCTTTACCATCTAAATGGCATCTAACCTCAGGTGAACCAGGACACTCTAAGAAGGGTTCTGTCATGCCTCAGTAAAATTCCTGAAGGAGGAATTAAGTGCTGAAGGAGAGCAGAATTGGAAAGAGGAAAGACAGAACAAGCTAGAAGTTCGACTGGGGTTGATTTACAGTAAATAGAAGATGAGGCCAGGACTAGATGAGTCCTCCACAGTTTCTTTATCCATTCTCAATTCTGTGTTATATGAAACAGGGATTACATAAGCAATAGCATGCTTAACAGCACAACTGCATTTAATTCCTTGACCACCACCAATCCTGGTCGCTGAATGAATCAAGTTCTTAGTTAAAAAATAACCCATTAACCAGGAACACAGTTTGCATTGTTACATGGATACTATGGGATAATGGATTCATATTACAGAATTAACATCCTACTTTATTCATAATTTGTGTATAATTAACTTTGCAGACAGTGCTATTTTAATGGGTGTTATCTTGAGCTATTTCTGTGTAATAGTCAAGTTTTGAAAACCTTCACCTGCCAAAATAAAAATCCATCATGTGGAACTTGAGTTATGACATCAACAGTCTTAGGCACATTAGGTGGACAGCACAGACCTAGCTCTAGAATTAGCAGGTTAAATCATCCCAGGATTAGTTTCTTAAGCTGCATACAGAACAGCATTTTAAAGATTTGCAATACATTCTTTTACTAACATCTTTCATGGTATTTGTAGGTGATGGAGGAATGTAAAAGTTATGTCAAGTTCCTTTTGTACAGAGACCCTTCTGTTATCTATTAATATCCTTTTTATCCTTTTGCTTTTACCTTAGACTCCTACTCCTGATTTTGAGTTTTATTTATTTCCATTGTATGCATGCCTCTAAACTCCTGCCCATCTGTGGACTTTCAGCTCCTCAGCTACCTGTAAACTCAGAAAACAACTCTGCATCTCTGACTGATATCTTCTTCCAAACTCTGCATATCTCTAGCCAACCCTCTTCCTCCTCAGCTGGTTTTCTGTCTGACCTCTGTGACATTGTTTTTCATCTTCCTCATAGTGGGTTCCATTATGACCACTTCTCTTTGTCTGGTTTATGCAGGGATATGCAGGCTTATGCATCTGACAGCATGAGACAGACATCCTGCATTCAGCCTCAGTTTCTGGCTCTAGAAATGCAAATGGAGAAGTGAGGCTTGTCCCAACACTTGAACATACTCATTCCTGAAATACTCTTCAGGTCTGAGACGTTGGATAGCTAGTGAGCAAGACATCTAACTTCTATCTTCTTTAACGAGCCTACACTGAGCATCTACCACTTGTGGCCATTTCTGAAAGCTTATACATTTTTTACCTGTTGAGGTGAGTTTTCAAGGAAACAGAAGGAGGAAAAGAGGAAAAAAGGTCACTGATTAATACTTGCGAAGAATAATAAACTCCTTCTCCAAACCTACGTAACTAGAACTCCTAAACAGACAGTTAATAAACTTTATTCGGAATGGATGAACAGAAAGTACTTTCCTTTTCTTGGAAATTGAATGTTCCAAAAAAATAAAGATGATAGTGAATATCAGCTTGAGTGGTTACAACAATTACAGAAGTCTTGTAGTAAAGATTATAGAGCAAGTTTACATATAAGATCAAACTGTATTAAGAAACAGTAATAAATTACTTTTTGAGGGTGGGGGAGCTTAATAAAAATATTTTTAAAAACAAGGTTATAGTGTACTTAATGCACATGTGTGTTTATTTGTGGCCTGATAATGAACATTTGCCTTTGTTAGCGGTGTGGTCTGGAGCTTATGTTTCCCTCTGCTTTGGCTTAGTGTCTACTGTGTAAACAAATACACTTTTGCTCTTATAAACAAAATTACACTGAGAACTGTTACCTTCTCACCTTCCTGACTGAACCTTCTAGAGTCTTGGATGCAGCCTCATGTTACGTGTGAATAGTTGGCACAACAGCAGAGAACAGACCAGGGTGGAGGCAGGGACAGCTGCTCTCTGGGCATCCAGGGTGGCATATTCGGGCCTGGCAGCCATGACCTGAGCAGGGCAGCCAAGGGCAGTAGGATGACCCCAGTCCTTAGCACCAGGGTCCCTGGGTACAGGAGTGGTTGAGGCCACGTCCATGGGTGGGCCCAGCTCAGCAGGGCCTGTGGCTGGGCTGGGCAGGGCGGTGGGGAGCTGGAGCATGGCCCTGCTGTGGCCTCTCTGGGGATGAGGGTGCAGGGCCTGGGGAGGCCTGTCAATGCCTTCAGGGCCCTGGTGTACTCTACGAGAGTGGAGACTTGTTTAGTTAGTTAATTTCTTCATTTGTTTTGAAATATAAACACTGCAAAATTTTGAGGAAGGTGAAAAAGGTCCAAAGGTGCAAATGTTTACAGATCCCTATCTGGCAACTCCTGAATTTCAGCAATAAAACTTAATGGTTTCAAAAGCATGGATAGAATCAGTATTTAGATAATTATTTTACTTACTTAGTCATTTTGACCTTAAATTGGGAGTGCATAAATAGGTCTGTGTATAAAGAGATCAGACAATAATACAATAAGCATTGTGTCAAATCTAATTATGTACCATGTTTTGTAATTATAGATTAGTCTTTCTCCGTGGTGGGTCACAGTTCAGAATCAATGGTACACTATGTTTGTGTACAATTTGTATGCAAATGGCAGACAAATACATCCAAATATACAATGATGTCTAGACACATTGAATGCACGGCATTCTTTAAAGGAAAATAAAAAACTGAAATAAAAGCATGTGCAAGTTCTAAATATGCAAATCCTCAGTCATCACAGAAAGAAACAGGTACCTGCTCTAGCAATTTACAAGTTTGTGTTTTTTCTCTTTAATACCTGAGTATTTTTGTTTTCTTCTATCCATCGGGATACTGAAGACACATTTTAATTCAGAGAGGAATACGCCTATCTTTAGATCTTTTAACTCTAAATTACTAATGCCTACTTTTTTTTTTTTTTTTTTCCCACTCTCTAACTTGATATCCATAAAATCATAGAATCATGGAATGGCATGGATTGAAAGGGACCTTAAAGATCATCTAGTTCCCATCCCCCGCCATGATCCACTAGATCAAGTTGCCCAAGGCTTCATCCAGCCTGGTCTTGAACACCTCCAGGGACTGGGCATCTGTTCCACCATTCCAGTGCCTCACTGCCCTCTGAGTGAATTTCTTCCTAACATCTGGGATTGCCCTGACCCAGGTGCAGCACCTTGAACTTGACCTTGTTGAACCTCACAAGGTTCACATGGGCCCACTTACCTAGCTTGTCCAGGTCCCTTTGAATGGTATCCTCTCCTTCTGCTGTACCAACTGCACCACTCAGCTTGGGGTCCTCTGCGAATTTGCTGAGGGTGCACTCAATCTCACTGTCTGTGTCACTGATAAAGATAATAAACAACACCAGTCCCAAGACAGACCCGTGAGGGACACCACTTGTCACTGTCCTCCACCTGGACATAAAGCCATTGACTGCAACTCTCTAAGTGTGGCCTTCAAGCCAACTCCTTATCCACTGAATGGTTCATTTTAAATCCATCTCTCCAATTTGGAGATCAGGATGTTATGTAGGACCATGTCAAAGGCCTTACAGAAGTCCAGGTAGATGACATCTTTAGACTTCCCTTGTCAATGGATGTAGTCACTCCATCATAGAAGGCCACTTAGTTCAGACATGATTTGCCCATGGTAAAGCCATGTTAGCTGTCTCAAATCACTTCCTTGTCCTTCATGTGCTTTAACATTGCTTCCAGGAGGATTTTTTTCCATGATCTTTCCAGGCACAGAAGTGAGGCTCACCGGTCTTTAGTTCCCTGGGTCCTCCTTTCTCCCTTTTTCCAATCACTGGGGACTTTCCCTAACTGCCAGAACTTTTCAAATATGATTGGCAACTCCATCAGCCAGTTCCTTCAGGACCCTGGGATGCATGTCATCGGGCCCCATAGACTTGCACCAGTTCAGTTTCATCAAGAGGTCTTGAACCTGCTCTTTGCTAGTAGCGGTAGGGACTTTGTTCCCCCAGCCCTCATTTTCAGGTTCAGGGAAACAAGAGATGTGAGAAGTTTGACTGGCAGTGAAAACTGAGGCAAAGAAGTCGTTGAGCACCTCAGCCTTCTCCATATCTGTAGTTACCGGTCCTCCTTTCTCGTCTATTAGAGGGACTACACTCTCATTGGCCCTTCTTTTCTGGTCAATGCACCCATAGAATCTCTTCTTGTTATTTTTTGCATTGCTTGCCAAGCTCAGTTCTATCTCTGCCTTGGCTTTCCTGATCCCATCCCTGCACATCCAGACAGTGTCTTTGTATTTTCCCCAGGGCACATGTCCCTGCTTCTGCTACCTGTGCATTTCCTTCTTGCACCATGGTTTGACCATGAGGTCATTGCTCAACCATCCCTTTTTTCTGCCCTCCCTGCCCACTTTCCTACAAATGGGGGTGGATAGTTCTTGTGCTCTAAGAAAAAGCATCCTTAGAGAGCTGTGATCTCTGCTCAGCTCCTTTGTCCCTAAGGACAGTGTCCAAGCATATCTCATATCCTAGGTCTCTAAATAGGTTGAATTTCACTCTTCAAGCTCTGTTGCTTCCTAAAGTGTTCCTGGTTTCACTTCCATCACTCCCCTTCTCTCACTGAATCTAGTTTAAAGCCCCAATGATAAGCCCAGCCAGTTTGCTGCCCTGCACACTCTTACCCCACCTGGTCAGGTATGTCCCATGTTGTGTCAGCATGCCTGATCTCTCAAAAGCATGTCCAAGATCATAGAACCCAAAACCTGGAGCATGGCACCAGCCATTCAGCCAACTGTTCAATTGGTCCATTCGTCTCCTTCTTTTTGGGTCCCAGTCACCCACTGGGAGGATGGAGGAGAACACTACTTGCGCTCCTGATCCTTTCAACATCTTTCCGAGGGACATAAGGGTCCCTTTTGATATTTTGGAGTCTCTTTATTGTAGCCTCATTTGACTCTACATGAAAGAGTAGGAATGGGTGGTAGTCTTCAGGCTCCACTGGGCTTGGTAGCATAGTATCATGAATGTGGGATCTCAACAGGCTTAGTAGCATAATATCATGAATGTGGGAATTCAGCAGGCAGCAAATCTCTCTGGAGAGATTAACCAGATGTCAAATAGATGCCTCTGTGCCTCTCAGAGAGTAGTCTTCAATTACTAATCCCCTTTGTGCCTTTTTTTGTGTCACAGGTTCTGATGCAGGTTGTTGACTGGGTCAACTTTGTATGGTTGTCCTTTCCTAGGTCTTTACCATTATCCACCCCTATATGACCATGACCAGTGCATTATATGTCAATGAGCTGCAATATCCTCATGCATCTCCAGAGTCCTATGTCATTCTGAATGTTTCTGTTTGAGGGGATTTATCTCTTACTTTGTTGTTTCCACTGCCAAAGACTACCAATCTCTCTCCTTCCTGGCTGCATCTGTGCTTCTGTATTGCTTCCAAACTTGATGTTGAAACTACCTTTCTCATTATGACATAATGTTTTTGGATTTTGATTAACATACCACAATGAATCACAAGAAGTAATTGTCAAAAGTATGCATCACAGCCTTGTTTACCTGCTATTGCTAGAATACCTTGTGTTTGTTAATGATGTTAACCTCTGTGAAATACCAGCCTTGAGCAACATTATGATTTTGACTTTGCCTTGAGTTGGAAGTGGTCTGTTCCTATACATTCTTATATTTATAATGTCTTAGCCATGCTTAAACAATTTAATACTATTTTAATTTAATTTAATACAATTTAATACTTAAACAATTAATATATATACTAGTATATATATAATATACTAGTGCTTGCTTAGCAATCTCTAGCTAGTACAGAGATACACAATACAAGTGTTTCTTCAACATACAAATTACCAAGGGCTCATTAAAGGCATCCTATTTTCTACACACCATTTCATAAGGAAATTAGTCTTGGTCTCTATCTTCAACGTATCCATGGCTTCAGAACTTACACCCGGGATATCCAAAAGAGATGTTGAAAGCTGTAGATAAAAAACTGTGTTCCTCAGAGAGGGGGATGGATGGGCAACGGTGGAGAATGGGTCCAATGAGAAGGAAAAAAAAAAGTTTTAGACTAAGCAATGAAATTGCCAACATGCAGGATTTAACTACTGCTTTTTGAGCCATGCCTATTTTTCTGTTTTTTTTTTTTTTTTTTTTTTTTTTTTTTTTCTGTTTTTGAGTACAGCATCTCTACCAATGAGAACAACAAATAAAAAACTTCTACAAACCATATGAGACCAAGACACTCGATTTTATACCATGTAAAAGTATGATGTAATGTATGGTAATAGTGTTTAATGGCAGATAGCAGTACTTAGTGGCACATGAACTTACCTAAAGTAAAATAGAATTCAGTCCTGATAAGTCCCAAGACAGAATTTGTCTCATTTGTCATGATGAAATAGACTAAATTTGTTGCATACAAAAGAAAAGTCATACAACAGTACAAAGTGTTCTCAATTCAAATAAGAAAGTGGGTTCCAAAGGATAAAAACCTGATGACTGCATTATACCCTGAGCAGGTCTCAGATGATTTTGGTTTTGTCCATCAAAATAAGACATTCTTTCAAAATAAGACATAATTCTTTCATTATTTGCACCATTTATCTTTCATTCTAAGTTGAGGTCAGTGATGACTTTTCGTTAGGTATGTAGAACAAGGTATGTCTGATAAGGCTTGTTGTCAGCTGCTTTGCCTGTTTTCCTAAAGAGAAAAGAAATACATCTCATATACAAAGTTATACGCTGAGTTCCAGCTGAAAATCTAGAATTACAAACTTCTAGCTTATTTTTGGGGTCTAGAGAGTATTATTCTTGTGACAAAATGGAACATTCATTTGAAAAAAATATCTCTGACAGGAAAAGTCTTAAGTATTAATTTAAGATCAAGCATTTTGGTTAAGTTTTTACTGAATCAGAGCATGAAAGAAGAGAGAAATGTGGCTATACTTGTGTCCATCACCAAGTGCTGGGAATCTGTACAGTAAATTTAATGTGCTTAAATAGACACACATATATATATGCCTCAAGTGCTGTTTTCAAAGATCAGAATCTTTGAATTCTGATTCTGTAGGGAGACAGGAAAATATCTAACTCATTACAGCAAAGAACAAATATACAATATATTCAAAACAATGTAGAAGAAATAAACTATATGCCATCTGCATGCCAAGAAAAATTGTATTGGGTGTAGGACCAATCTGTATGCACATGAGTGAAATACAGGCATGAGAACTGAAACGTACTGTCATATAATTCTGTGTATCAATCGTTGATATGGAATTAGAAATTACAGCTGTGGCACATGATTACCATCTGTGCCTTGACATGCCAAACTAGGATGTTGCTGCAGAGGATCATTGTCCATTGGGAAAGGAAGAGTACATAATTCTGTTGGGTGGGTGGGCTGGTGGATGGGGATAGAGGGGTTGTTTGTTTGTTTGTTTTATTTCTTCAACATTGTAAATAGCAAGAGATTATGCAAATACAGCTTTTACAATGCTTTGTTATCAGATGAATTCCATATGCAGATGTCAAAGACAAGAAAACTTACTGTATTGGTTGCTCTGTACGTACAGTATTAGGAATACTTGCTTACAAATCATATAGACTAATACATTTTTATTACTTCCTTTACAGTGGTACATGTTTCACAAGTAGAAAGCATGTCAGATAGATACATGGAAAATCGTTCTGGGAGCTATATTGCATATGGCATGCACAGACTCCTGTGGGATGTTATCTTTGCTTTCAACAGTGTTAATTTACTTCTGTGACAAAGCATTACATTTAGAACTTCGGACAATTTCTTACTATCAAAATGTGAGGCTGATGAGAGTTGTTATTACTGAAGTCTACTGCATCCCAATTGTTTCATAGTCAAAACATTGTGGATGAAACAAAATTCTGTACAATAACTCTGCAATGTTCTGAACTAAGTGAAAACAGTGGAATCTATGACACATAAATTCCAAGAAGAAAATGCAAAACTCTACACCATCTGTCATGGTTAAATAAGAAAACTCTCTACTGCTTCTGGAGATTCTTTGATACTGAATATATTCTTTCATACACACTCCAAGTTAAGAATTATTAGTGTTCAGACCTCTTCTACTGCTATTTCCTCTAGCAGCTGCAAGTGTTGGTCTTAGTTACTATTTGACCAATCTGTTTTGATTTCATGGTCTAAGAAAACAACATACAGTGTTTACAGCTTACATTTTTTAAAGATCTTTGGCTTAAATCATTGTTCTTTTTTCTCAGTTTGCAGATGTCCATGCTGGGTATTTCTGCAAGGAAAATATAACTTATAAAATAGCTCAGCAAATACACAAATAGATCTGCATACAAAACAAGAATACTTTCGGTGGAAAATGCTGACTCTAGTGGTATAATTCCAAGAATACTGTAAAATAATAATCAGCTTTTCCTTGGATAGTCTAAAAAACACATCCCTTTTAATTGTCATATCATAGCACATTTTAATTAATTTATGCAATCTTCATCCATCCTACACTTGCTGCTACTCATCCTAGATTCTTTTTAACCCCCAGACTGTAAAAATTTGCATAACTTTCCATTATCAAACCATTCCCAGTAAGTAACAGACAAATTTACAGGTGACAAAAATGACAGGTGACACATAAGCAGAACTTGGCTTCAGATATGTTTTTTACCTGGATGGTGAATTATGTTATACCATAGAAGAAAAAAAACTTCTTAGATTGTTATTTTACTGCTCAGCCTTAAAGTCTTAGAGTTACAGGGGATCTCAAAGGTCATTTTCCTACCTTATGTGCCCTGACATCAAGAAAAAAAATAAGGGTTAATGATGTGTTGCAAAAGAACAGCATTTTGCTGTGTTTGTCTCTCATAGTAGAAAATAAGTATTGTATTTAAAATCACCAAGAAGGATTTTTACTGAGGATTACTGCACCAATATCTGCTGGGTACATGACCAGCTGGAAAGCAGCATTGCAGAAAAGGACCTGGGCATCCTGGTAGGCACATATATATATTCAGTGCAGGTTGAACATGAGCCAGCAAAGTGCCCTTTTGGCAAATAAGGTGAAAGGTATCCTGAATTGCATAAGGTAAAGTTGGGAGGTGATCCTTCCCCTCTATGTAGCATTGGTGAGGCCATGCCTGAAGTGGTGTGTCCCATTCTGTCTCCCAGTGCCATCAAGATGATGGGGGGACTGAAACAACTCTCCTATGAGGAAAGACTGAGAGAGCTGGGACTCTTAATTGGGAAGAAAATGTTCTTATTAATTATCTTATCAATGTCTATAAAAACCTGAAGAGATACTGCATAGGTGTTTAAGCCATGCTATTTCCAGTGGTGCCCAGTGACAGGACAAGAGGCAATGGGCACACAAAGAGGCACCTGGTTCAAGAGCTTGCATCAGAACATCAGCAAACATTTTTATTTTTTATTTTTTTATCTCTGAGGGTGACTGAGCACTGGCATAGATTCCCCAGAGAGGCTATGGAGTCTCCCTCCTTGGAGATATTCAAAAGCCATCTGGACATGGGCTTGGGTGATTCAATCTCAGTAGCTTGAATAGGGTGGACAAGATGACCTCCTTTTCCATTTCAAGATGGAAAAGGTTTCTTTTCCATCTTGAATGATTCTGTGATACTATGATATACTCTGGAATTCTGTAAATTAACACTGATCAAATGTGCAACAGAATGCATGGTACACTAGTTAAAGTAAAAACAGCTATTATTTGGCCAACCTTCTTCAGAATTGAAGCTTGTATTCAAAACTACTCCATTATCACACGCTGCACACATACACCCTTTTGGAAATTGAAGTGATCAGTAATTTCATTTTAATAGCTAAAATATTTGATTAGGTAGTACAAAAATTTCACTCTGGTCATTCAAAAAAGTAATTCTAATGATGATCAAAATTAGGAAGGAGAGTTTTATTTATTTATTTATTTTTCTTACATATATATGTATATATTTAAGTGGAGGGATACAGCTGTAGGAAAATCAGATCATTTATTTATCAGATCATTTCATTTATCCAATGAAATGCGCTCTTCTTTCATGGGAAGAATCAGAAATATATGTCATTTGAGATAAATGTGTAATTTTTCTTGTGTCATTTGTAATTACAGGAGAAGATCCTGTACCTTAGGTTAACATCAAAGCAATGCAGCATCTCATTTTCTTTTGTCCTGGAGCCCTCCACTTCATAAGCACACAGGATTATGACATCCACCAGCAGGTACTGCTGAGTTTCAGGAACAGCGAATAAGGCCCATTCATACACAGAATACCTGACAGTCCACATCTTCCTACTGGATACCCATTTGGTTGTGAAATACAGAATTTCTAAGGCAACAAACTAGTCCAGATGTATATAAAGTTTGATTGCTTTTTGATTAGAAGGCAATATTGTAAAGTTTCTTATTTACCACAAACTTACCTAGATTTTCATAATGTTTAGAATCAGAATTGTAGAATCATTATGGTTGGAAAAGACCTCCAAGATCATCTGGTCCAACCATCCCCCTACAACCAATGTCACCCACTTAAACAAGTTGGAAGCACCACGTCCAACTTTTCCTTAAACACCCCCAGGGATGGTGACTCTACCACCTCTCCGAGCAACCTGTTCCAACACCTGAGTGCTCTTTCTGAGAAGAAATGTCTCCTAATTTCCAACTTGAACCTCCTCTGGTACAACTTGAGGCCTTTTCCTGTAGTCCTATCACTAGTTACCTGGAAGAAGAGGCCAACTCCCAGCTCCCCACAACTTCCTTTCAGGTAATTGTAGAGAGCAATAAGGTCTGCCCTGAGCCTCCTCTTCTCCAGACTAAATAACCCCAGTTCCCTCAGCTGCTCCTTACAGGACATGTGTTCCAGGCCCTTCACCAGCTTCATAGCCCTTCTCTGGACATGATCCATGGCCTCAATGTCCTTCTTGTAGTGAGGGGCCCTAAACTGAACAGAGTACTTGAGGTGTGGCCTCACCAGAGCAGAGTACAGGAGGTACCTCCCTGGTCCTGCTGGCCACACTATTCCTGATAAAACCAGGACGCTGTTGGCCTTCTTGGTCACCTGAGCACACTGCTGGCTCATGTTCAGGCAAGCATCAATCAGCACCCCCAGATCCTTTTCCTCTGCACAGCTTTCCAGCCACTCTGTTCCAGGCCTGGAGAAGTTGTGGCCAAAGTGCAGGGCCTGGCACTTAGCAATGTTGAACCTCATCCCATTGGCCTCTGCCCATCTACCCATCCTGTCCAGGTCCCTCTGCAGGGCCTTCCTACTCTCCAGCAGATCAACACTTCTCCCCAATTTGGTGTCATCTGCAAACTTACTTTTTAGCCACAGTATTTGGCTCTACAAAGTTGTATAACAGTGAATTTTACTATTATCATGCTATATGAATTGATGTTTCCCTCCTACATTTGATATAACTTTTACAGTTACTAATTTCAAGACTGTTATTAAATTGTCCTTAAAGACAAACATAAAATTATAACTGTCATGCTGGAACTGATCCAATACTCTGTCTCCAACACCTGATATGACAGCAACTGGAAAAGAGAATTTTCTTCAATAGCTAGACTGTGAGAAAAGGAGTGTTCACTCCATTTTTTTTCTTGACTTTACCTATGATGACCACAGAATTCTCTTAATTTCTATAACCCACCAGTCTCTTTGAAATCGTAACCAAGTTCTTAGCTTTACCAGCTTTGTGTGGCAATGAGTTCCACAATCCAATTATCTGTTGTGTAAATAAATCTTATTTAAATTTGTTTTGAATTTGTCTATATTAAACATTTTAAATTTTACACCAGTCTTTTTTGTTACTTGATCAGAAAATGTTAATTTATTTTCTCCATACCATCCATATTATATATATATATATATATATGATATATATATATCATAGTAGCTGTACATAAGATCTGCAGAGATTTAGGGCATATTTATCTGCTGTCTCACACTCCTAAGGTGAATATAAGCAATTTCCAGAAGAGCAAAGCAGTTTTAGACACTTGTGAACTCAAGAATTTAGCCAGTGATGTATTGTATAGTCAGCCCTGTCTCTGATTCAGTCACAATTCTAATAAAAAGTATGGAATGATTAAATATTTTCCCACTAATTCTCAAAATCCTAAAATAATTGTAATGTAAATTATAATTAGTATAGTTCACATTTCCTGGGAAGAAATATGAATGTGCACATTGTATGCCATAGGCTGGAATCTGACTTTTAAGATGCATGGTTGCCTTATTTCTTCTGGTATCTTATTGCAACAAAAATCAGTCTTCTTCCTTGCTGTCCCATAGGTGGGAATGAAATACAGCATATATTCCTGACAAAAACACTGCAATGCAGGAGATTCCCAAATTTCACTGCTTTGAGTAGGAGGTTGGATTAGGTTGGAATTCCTACCAGGATTATACTATGATCCTACAGTCCCCTAGCAGCCGTGCTGCCCTCTCAGACTCTGATGAACTTTTTGCCTCAATCTATATACAATATGTATATACTTGTATAATTTAAATATAATTCTTGTTTTTTTTTTTTTTTTTTTTGTTGTTGTTGTTGTTGTTGTTGTTGTTGTTTTGTTTTGTTTTGTTTGTTTGTTAGTTTGTTTTTTGTGGCAATGAATTCAAGGCATGTTTTGGGGACCACAGCCACCACAAATTAAGCTTATAAGAGCTCAGACCAATGGAGCAGAAGAAGGGAGCACCACTTAGGCTTTGGATGTGTTTGAGGTGGAGAGGTGAAGTTGACTGGAGAAAGCACTGGAGTATATGCTCTGAGTAAGTAGTTCCTTTGCCTTGACATGACACTTATGTCTGTCTAATTCAGACCCTTCAGGGGTCACCCATCACCATGAAGCAGCAGGGATATTAATCAGCTGAGAAAAGTTAAAGGAGCTTTCTCCTTTAACCTTGTCTGTGACTGCTGTCTGAGGCTTCCTTTAAAAACTGCCTGTACCGAACTGTACTCTGAGGAACAGGTAGCTGTCAGCACAATTTGCAGTTAGAATTCTGGTTCAAGCACAAATTAAGCAAGTTTTGTGTGTCAGGAGCTTTCTGTCACTATTTCTAGCATGGTGGATCTGTTGTTAAACACATGTATAAGGTAAAGAATCACTTACAGGACAGTCCTTAAAAAACGTGTGTCCTCCTGTCTATAAGTCCATGAATGACAGGGTTTGTCAGGGAAGGAGATTTGGTTGGATATTAGGAGAAACTTCTTTACTGAAAGAGTTGTGCAGCATTGGAACAGGCTGCCCAGGGAAGTGGTAGAGTCAGCATCCCTGGAGGTCTTCAAGAAATGTGTAGACGTAGAACTTAGTAGCATGGTTTAGTGGTGAACTTGTCAGTACTAGGTTAAGGGTTGGACTTGGAGGTCTGTTCCAACTCGAATGATTCTATGATTCTGTGAGATGGAGACTGGGAATGGGGATTAGGCAGGCAGGAGTTTCAATGGAGTTGAACCCAACTGGACTGTCTGGCTGCACTCCATTACTGTGTCCTGTTTGGCTTACAATTATCCATTGAAAAATATGGAAGTTACTGTGCTTTCAATAGCACTGGTTTACTAAAAATCTTCAGTGCTACAGGACAAATGTGTGCAGTGTATATCTAAACACAGAGATCTTCTGAACACAATGGTCTCACAGCACAGCAGCCTGGAAAAAATTGTTGTGCGTATCCGTGTAGGATAGTTTGGGTTCTAGACATTCTGAACCAGAATCACAATCTGTGTCTTCACCCATGAAAGGCACTCACTCCATCTACTCTGTCACATATGCTAGAGGGTATAATAAGCAGGTTTTTCTCACTCCTGAATGGCGTGTTTAATATGAATTTACACTGTTTTATTTTATTTTTGTCCTACCAGAGTGCAGGGGGAAATCTGAAAATCTGTCTCCCTGTGTGCACATACATGCTGTTGGTATTTATGGAGGTGAGAGCACTGGACAGCTCTTGGTATAAGACTGCCTCTGCCTGCAGACAACTCCCCGTGAGCATCCATTGCCTTTGACGGGGTGTCTTTCCCAGGTGTGGTGCCATGCTAACCTCTGTGTAAAGGGAAAGGTGCACCTCTGAGAAGTGATATACTGCACACTGAATATTGACAGGTTTTCTTTTATTGTTACTTTGTAGATATATATTTTTTAATGTGGAAATTGTTTATTGTCATTTTAGATGGGGTTTAGTTCAGTTTTAAAGGTGGATTTTCAGAAGTGTTCCCTCTATATCCAGGCAAATACTTATGTAGAAAAAAACCCTACAACTTCCCATCCTGGTTGAAGGATTGGAACTAGAGGCATTAATTAAGTGTCCCAGCTGGGGAAGTTGCTTTTAAGAAACAATATTTGAAATGGTTTTCTACTTAAAGGAAATGGTACATGGAATGATTACACCAATAAGAAAGACCATCAGGGATCTTGTACAAGCAGCAGATTCACCAAGATAACCTTATGGATGCTTTTAAAAGCCATCAGCTGAAAAAAAAGTTCTGAGTGTGGTTTTGCCATCTGCCTTCCTTGTTAAGAAAAAATAAAGTAGGATTTATAAACAATTACATCAGAATATATATGATATGTTGCAATGGTTTTACAAAAAAAAAATAAAGTGAATGGTACAGTCAGAAAAAGAAAGCATTCATTTTAGTGATTCTATACCTTCTGTACTTTCCTTTTAAAAATGTAGCAACTAATACACATATTTGCCTAGCCATAATTTTGTTCTAAATAAAGTAATAAAAGAGAAAGTGAAAACATAAGTGGCCTTCTTTTTCCCCCCCTTCTGATTTAAACAAACAGGTACTTTTATTTCTTTATTTATTTGCAGGTAGAACTTACAGGTATATTTCTTTCTATAGCCAATTTTTACTACATGCATTTAAAGGAGAGAAAATAAGAAACAAATGCAACCTTTTTTTTTTTTTTTTTTTTTTTTTTTTTGATGATACTACTGACTTACTCTTGAAGGATATAGACTTTTTTTGATTTATCATCAATGTTTTTCATATTGTATAATCATTTTGATACAGTCTGTTGCTGTGTAAGATTTCCCATGTTTACCGTCTGACTTGCAGATTATTATCGTGAAATATTTCACCCAGAGTTTGACTCTGTTATCATGAAAGGAGACATTTTGGTATATACAGGATAAACAAAACCTTTAAAAACGTGCTTCCTACAAAATCAGCTTCTTGTCTTTGGAAACAGAAATATAGTGATTTGTGAATAGGCACAAAAAGCAATTAGTGAAACATCAAACTGCAGGTTCTGTGCTACCACTTTTTAAAATTCAGAGAGCTTTTACGTGCTGGTGGCAGCATAGCCCTAATGGTCTTCTGCAAGCAGTCTGGGTGATTAAAAGACATTGAAGAGAGTGTGATGACCATACAGCAAACTGAACTTTAACATCCACTCCTCTTGTGGATCTCTGTGGAGTTAGAAATTCAAAATTTCACCTTTCCTTTGCTGGTTACCCGGCGGCTGTAACCTTGCCCCTTGTTGTAGAGTGGCCAAAGGGAATCTCTGCCAGGGTTCCTTGCAGAGTTCTGCTTTTGTGAGAAAGAAATAGAAGAATCTTGGCATTTTATGAAGATTTTAAAAGCCAGAAAACTCCTAAGGCTTATTTCACAAAATACCCTACATACCAGTGAGATCCTGAGACTGTAAACTGTTCTGTTCTACCAGACATTTTTAGGTAAATTTAAAGTGTTAATAGCACAAATATGTGAAGTAATCCAATACAATTAGTAATGAAGTCATATTTTGAAGTTCTTGTTTAGTGTTTATTCACTGAAAACTGGACCTTCAAAAGAAAATTTAGAATTTGCCCCATTGTACTTTTTATTGCTTAGAAGATAAAGCAACATACTCAATTTCTTATATCTTTATGCACAATTTTGGTAACAACCCATTAATATAATAACTTACACTTAATGATGTATTTCATGTAGAAAAACTTGCAAGTTTTTTTTCCTTACAAAATAAAATAATAAAAAATCTGTCTACACTTTGTCAAAGATTAAATCATTAAAGCATGTGGTGTTTATCTGTGTGCTATATTTGTGCTTATGAATAAATTACTGTCTTCAAAGTTAATGTTCATGCATGAACAATTCACCATATGCATGAATTTACGTAGGATCCTGACCTTAGAATTAAAAATGTATTATGCTTGTGCTTGTATTACTAGGGCAGTGTCTTATGGGTAGAGTTTAAGATATTTTTTTTTTTGTGCAGTTTTGAGAATTATCTACCTGCCTGTTATCCTGTGATAGGTCTGTTGTTATTTAAAAGACACCTGGTAATGCACACAATTTTCTAGTTTTCATGAAAATCAAAATCACTAACTACACACTATAGTATATGTAATTTTTTTTATAGTATAAAAATGTTAAAATCATAAAATATTTGTTCCCTTATCTCAGAAATCTCCCATTGCACATTTCAAGTGGTGGCTTCTGAAATTCTTCTTTATTCAAAACTCTCATTATCTTCAATCAGACTCCTCTGTTATGAGATCAGAACGCATGTCTCATTGAATTCAGGTGAATTTTGCTACAGAACTATGTTAAATACTAAATTCATAACTGGATATACCTAAGGTTTTCTAAGTGTTTGAGGTTACATTTTTAGACATTAAGCTCCTGAGTGGAAAACGAAGTATTATATAGAAAGGGCTGAAAAATCACTTCTTATAGTAGTCTACAACTAGACTGACTTGCCCATAGTAACATTCTATATTGCAGCAGTGTGACTTAACTAGACTGGAGAGTCTTGGAAGATAATTTACTTAGTGTAGGAAACAATTCCAATATTATAAACAACTTAGATATATACTATGGTAGATCTTTTAGAAAAGGCTACTTGCCTTTTCTGACAGAGTTTGAGGTCTGCTAAACCAGTTCCCAGACCACTGTTAGGAGACCTTTCACTATGGACACAAATTAGACATGACGTCCTTCTGGTCTAACTTGTGTGGTCGTTGACTGACCTTTATTTAGATGTAAGCCCTTTCCATCTACACTTTGTGATACACTGGAAGGTAACATACGTTGTGGAGACCTCATGCCACCTTCCTTTCCAACACATTTAGCTTCCATTGACTTCAGTGGGAAAAGAAGGGTGAGAGCTTTTCCAGTAAAGGAAACTGTAAATATCACTCATCTGTTTCTGTTCATTCAGTTATACAAGATAGGTTAACAAACAAAATACTGTGGTTCCAAGAAAAGTGCAAGAAGAAAGAGTATGTAGGGGCAAATATCATCAAACAAATACTGCCTGCCTCACTCTTTAGTGCCAAATTCTGCTTTTGGTATAATTGTGATTATAGTATTGTTTTCAATTTATGTGGGTCTGTTGGAGATATGAATTTGTCCCACTGAGATTACTCTGTAGGCTGATGTAGCAGCCCATCAAGATTAGTAAAGATAGCAGAACTGGACTCACCAGTGAAAAACCCTCAGGATTTATAATCCAACAGAGAAAAGTAAGAGTGGGTAAAATGCATAATTACACCACAAAAAAATAAAGGGTGGGGGAGGGGGGCTATAAACACCTTTTCATTTCTATGTTTCTGTGTTTTATACTTAAAATACTATAAAACCTGCATTAGATACATAATAAAATGAATGTCACTAAAGATTGACTTTGTCTTAAAACCACCCCAGCTCTCCCAAATACTGTGACATTTATGACTATGATGGGAGTGTATCTAGTGACTATTTAGACTGTCTCTCAGCTCCCAGAGTAAAACACATTCCATGGGAAGCTGAATGATGGAATTTTAGTTACAACATAATTTTCCAGCTGTTCAAAAACAGACGTATCATGGTGTGTTTCACAACTGCTGAAAAACTGTATAATTAACTGATGACTGTTTATATCCACCTGGGCTCGATCCTGAAAAGTGTTAAGCATCCTGAATTTCTGGATTTCTACTGGGGCCAGTGGGAGTCTGGGGGTGCTGAGCATTCTGTGATCAGAATAAAAGAGAAGATCTTTCAGCACCTCTCAGACTAGGGCCAACAGCCA
Organism: Aythya ferina; assembly: GCF_964211825.1. Lineage (NCBI taxonomy): Eukaryota > Metazoa > Chordata > Aves > Anseriformes > Anatidae > Aythya > Aythya ferina. The sequence goes on from NC_140299.1 coordinate 35,634,004, forward strand.
ATAACATCAAACTGATCCGACTGTCATTAAACTGAGTTCAAGACATGAAACATAGTGCCAGGGAAATTTGCTGTGCATTAGATGATTTGTGTCTGTTTCTATAGCACTAACCTTGGAGGTCTCTTGGATCAACAGCAAGACAGAGTGTGAAAAAAGGCTTATTTTCTACATCCCAGTGGAAAAGAATCATCTGTGTGAACAGCTATTACAATGGCAAAAAATTTCAAAAATATTTTATATCCAAAATATTTATGCTATCTCCTCAAAAGAAATAAAGATTATCTTCATCTTTACTCCACTTCTTATTTTAGAGCCAAAAAAGATTTTCTGCTTTGGAGTAAGAGTAAATCTGACACTTTTCGTTTGTCTATCAGACTGAAATTTTCCCTTTTCTGTGCCCTGAAGGAGCAACATCACAGCCAGGCACATTTTCTGAGAACTGTAACTTCTCTGCTGAGGACTGTAGGATTGTAACTTTACTTCCACATGGAGCCAGCATGTCATAACCCTTCAGCTGGAATCCTCCATTACACTGACACATACAAGCTTCTTTTCACTTGTCAGTCATATCTTATCTCAAAGCCAACTGGGTTCCTTATTCTTTGTCTCTCATATAATCTTCTTGCTCTAACAGTTCTAACATTTTGTTGTTGTTGTTGTTTGTTTGTGTTTTGTTTTTTGAATGACACAGTGAAAACAAGCCATTGTTTTCTCTCTTCCATACCATGTCCAGAACATTGTCTTGATTTGATACAGAATTAAAAGAAATGTGTTTCCATAGGCTTTCAGCTGGACTTCTTCCTAAGAAACTTAATTTCTTTGATATCTAAGCTGCTTTTGAAGATTTTAGTGCACTGTTAAAAGTGGCTAAAACTTTATTTTGCTGCTCTGATAAATTAAGTATCAATTAGAGAAAACTTAAAATTAGAGAAAATTGCAGGATGTTTTAAAATGTCTCCAGAATAGGAGAATATTCTCATTATCATCCAATTAAAGAAAAAATGGTAATCTATTTATTGGAGAAGATGATTGTTCACATGAAATCTGAGCCTATTTTTACAGAATCTAGTCTCCTGAGTGATCTTAGCTGCCAGTAAAGCTACTAATATAAAAAAAAGGATCACTGCTGTCAAGAAAGTTTGTGGAATCAGACCCTAAAGCTCCATTAAAGCTTTACCATTAACTTTCTTACTACTTGCTTACAAAATAATATGTTTCAGTGACATTCAGGTTGATGTCATTAAATCATGTCCTACTGCTCCTTATACATAATTAGGATCTGAGACTTCAAAATCATGAATACAAAGATGAAAACAAACAGAAACTTAAATGCTCTCCCATGATCCAAGATTTGTATCTCTGCAAATGGCTGTACTTTGTAAGCCACAAACTTAAGAAAGTTGGTGAATGCATAATACAATAATTGCATCAAGAGTAATCTGATTCTGAAGAGATGTAATGAGGAACTAGTCAAACGAAAATCTGAACTCACAGAAAGGGAACCTAACATAAATGTGAAGGGAAACACCCAGGTGGCCAGATATCTGCACACTATTACATATACATAGATGAGAGTACTCAAGTTGGTTTGCTCATTTAATGTCCCCCCAAATGAGCATTTTCTTGGAGTCTCCTTTACTTTGAAGCATGCAACAACCATTTTACAGAACTCTTGGGAAATCCTTCTAAATATGTCATTTCTTTCTAGGCAGAAATTAAGAAAAAAACATCTGTTACAAACACTACCACAAACAGAAAGCTTACCTATGAAGTCCAACTCATATTATTTCATGGACTCCTTCAGATATCTTCCAGTGACTGTTTCTTTATGAGATCTCTGTGTACCAGCACAACTTCTCATGGTAAAGAACTAGTATGTGTCAAAGGAAGAATAGTAGACTTTTCAATTCTAGCTCAGATTCCCTCTCATTCTATTGTCTTTAAGTTTCCAGAAATTGTAATTAAGTAGAAATATTTCAAACATAGTTTAAGAGTTACTAGTGTAACATATTTTAGTGGCAGTGACCTTGAACTTGCACAGCTGCAGTGTGCTCTGCTCCATTCATTTTCATCGTCACTATCATTTGGAATCTGAGTTGGCACTTCAGATATAAACATTAAAGGTCTTGTTATTCACAAGCTTTTAAAAAGCTGGGATAATACCATCTTAGAAAGTTATTTAGTAACATGCTGAGTATGGAGACATCTTAGCAATGGGCTTCTACTTTTCTTAGTGATGACCATGATTTGCACAAGTTTGAAAAATACTTTTCTTAAACAATCATTATTCCAATCTCGGTGCAACTTGACTACCAAAGTAACAACAACAACAACAACAGCAGTTGAAGCAAAAATACTATATGATATTCACTTAGTTGATAGTCTATCTTAATCTATTCTTTAAAAAAAAATGAAGATTTTAAAACCTCAGTTGTGCTATGTTTATGATATTTTACTCATACTTACTAACCCTCTAATTGTAGATATATATTAGGAATTTTAGACCTGAGTATCAGTCTAGAGTTATCAGCAGTCAACCAGGGAGCTGAGACTCAAACAATTGCTGGCTATTAGCATTTTAATCCAGTACAATTGATGACACAATGACAAAATATGGGAAAGTAAATGTTAGACCTCTACACTTATAACACCCCGATCTAGCTACATGCTGCTCTACTCTATGTCTACTCTATGTAGACATATATATGTAGACATATATACTCTATGTAGAGCATATGTATACTCTTCCTAGTCCACTTTAGTAATGCTAGATAATAGACATGCAAGAAGACTTGAAATAAAGTTCTGGTTTCGGTAGATCCAAACGGAATCCACAGCCTGAGAGATATAATCCTCTATCCATGCTCATCACATAGGGGTACTCTAAAATAATTATACTATAAATTTTTGAGGGAGCTCAAAAATAGAGAAATAATTTTCCTGCTTGAGATGACATCCCTTCAGACTTGAAGAGGGCCTGGTCCCTAAAATAAGAGGTCACTCAGCCTCCCTAGTTTCATCACCAATCCTCGTTTTAGGACTGGTGGTCCTACTGATTGGCGTCAAATTCTGTGTGATGGTCTTTCTGACATACTCAACAGTCTGCTGGGGACTGAGTGGAGACCACTAAACTAATTTCATGTAGGAGTTCAGGTTTAAGTCATTTTTAAACAACATTAACATATTTCATATATTTTCTTTCCTGAAAAAAAAGCCCTTGAGAGGCCAAAGCAGAATAGTTTCTATAACATAAGGTAATCTTAAATATGATAGATGTAGGATCTGCCAATGACTTGCCGTCAATTACAGAATTTATCCTGTATCAGATGAAACAAGTTTAATAAAACACTTAAGTGTTATAAGGTATGCTTCCTACCAACATGAATTATGTATCTATCTGCAGCCAAATGTATGTGTTCTATCGCTCTGAATATTAAATACAAAAACTATGTTTAAATAATGTGAAGGGTCTGATTTAAAGCAACAAAAGCCAATAAATTCAAAGTTTATGCTGGCAGTCCATCCTTAACTCACACAAATTGTTTCAAACAGGTATAATGGCATGAATTACGCCCCTCTTACATTTATGTTTCTACTTCCACATTTGAATTTCCTGGGTTTTGTCAGCATAAGTCTCTGCATGAACATCTTTAAATAGTGTTCTTAAATATAATTTATTGGATTTGTTTTTATTTTTTTAGGCAAATGTATGCCTTACAGAAAATTAAATAATGAACACTTTCTTTTTTCATCTCAGGATGAAAAAACAGTTCTTTTTGAACTGTTCTTGTTCCTCCGTTTAATACAGAATTCAGAATGTTTAAAATATTTATTAAGTGCTTTATTAACTTTAAATTTTTTACACAAGAGACTTCAACTGGTCCCTTAGAGCTTTTCTGATCTCTTGGGTTATCATAGAACTGGCCAGATATTTAGCATGATCATCAACAAATAATTGTTGTAAACCACTTATGGAGAGTCTTAACAACATGGACAACAGCAAAGTGAAGGTCTACAGTGTTCAGATTTCAGTTGCTGAATTGGGCTTCAGTTGTTTTGCTGTTTCTGTCATTCTATATGACATCACTTAAATGTGAGCAGGGCTTTAAAAGCCCAATCCAAATTCAACTCAGCTGGCATTTTTGTTTGTTTGTTTGTTTGATTGTTTTTGATTGATTCTTCATTTGTATTTTGTTGTTGCTTTTTTTTTTTTTTTTTTTTTTTTTTTTTTTTCCTCCAGATGATTCTATGGAAGTATAATAGGATGTAACTGAAAAACACAAAGGAGAGATGTGATTTTTATACCTACAAGCAATACTGCTAATCACAAAATAACTGCAGGTCATTGGTGAGAGGTGAAAATGAGGCAAGGTGGTAGGCAACAGTGTGATGTCTTAGTGCAACAAATACATTTACATCTTAACTATAAACAAATAGTCATGCCAGACAGCAAAAACATAAAATGCCATCTTAGTTTTAAGCCCCACCCAGAGAAGAATATGAGTTACAGCTAAGTGGGGAGTATTGCATTTATTTATTTAATTAAACAGAAAAAAACCTCTGTAGAATAGTGTAAAAGTCTCAGGCTAGGAAACCAAATAAACCTAGGTTGTATTGCCAGTTTCAATACTAATGCAAATATTTTGAAAAAGTCAGTAAATCTTTCTTTCTTTAAAATTTCCCTTTAGCAATACTTACTCCACAGGGAAGAGTAGCAAAGATTTACTTGTCATTATTTCTACAGCACAGAAAAATATAGACTACATATATGCAAAATTCTACTATCATATATTTATCTTTTTATATTAACTTTAGCAGGTTTGGCTGAGTTTTTATGGACATCTTCACACAAGTCTTTCTGCCTTGCTCCTTATTCTTCAGCTAGTGTAACCTCTCATGAGTTTGCTCTGTGTGCTTTCATTGAATTAATTTGAATTGCACTACTATTGTACTAGAAATGCAAAGCTGCTAATAAAAACAACAACAACAACGAAAGCTCTTAAAATGACTCTGGTAGGTAAACTCTTCACATAAATGTTTAAAAGAAGCTTAATATTTCTCTTCAGTTTAGGTATACATCAAATGTGATTTTCATTGTGGACATTTTTCTTCTTCACCTTAAGATAAGAGAGTAAAAAATACTAGTAACTTCAGAAATGTCTCAACACACTTTTCCATATTGTTATTCAAAAGCAGTTTTTATTCTGTTCTGAAGTCTGAAATATGTATAACTATATCACTTTACATTTCTGGAGATGTGTTATGTATCATAAAAAAGTATAAAGGTACAAGTTTATCTACACCTGGCTCATGAATACTAACTTTTACAATTCATATGATTCAAGATTTTTCAGTAGGGGTCAGACTTAGTACCCATGATGTCAAAGGAAGATGTGTCCTAAGTGAGTTAGAAATCAGGTCATGGTGAATAGTCACAGGAAATATCAAAAAGTTTAGTTTATTTCGGACAGGAATTAGACAAGTCATTTTCTCTATCATTTTAGCTATTTTGACTTCCATCGGCTCAGTCTCCAAAATCTGTTTCAGATCTAGCTCTGAAAGTCATCATGATCAATTGGTAATTTAATTCCTATTATATTAACACTGTGATATTTGTTGTCATATCAGAGGCTCTTCATCGAAAAACAAATTATTTGTATCGGTGTGGCTTTGAGTGCAGCTCCATAATGTAGTTTAATGTTTCACCTGAAAAAGTATGTTAGAATATTCTATGTGAAAGCCTAATGAGTACTTCTCTTTCCATTGCAAACATGACGGGAGTCTATGAAGAAGTTTTTTTCCACAGATCTCCATGACTAATATAGCTTCATAGTTATGTACCACTGTATGTTTAGAAAGCTTGCATGAGCATATGCACATAGAAAAAAGCAAATAGGTTAAGGTTTGGCAGCTTTGTTTAGCTGGTTATAAGCGACACGTATATGCCATGCTTACACAATTCTATACAGTTTAGAACAACAAAGGTCTGGTGTGTATGCATGTATCTATATGTTTATCCCTGAAGACACAACTGAGGATGCCCAGTACAGAACTCAACAGATATCTAATGCAAAAAGTATCTAAACAGCAACAACAACAAAACTTTATAGTTTTACAGAAATAGAAGAATATAGTACATTTATGGATGTAGGGGTAAATGATAGTGGTTATTATTAATTTCAGTATTTTGTATTACAGGGATTTATTCATTTCCTTTTTATTCTTTAAATAAAATGAAATATGTTCTGTATTTTGCCTTGAATATCACATCTCATTTTGCAGAATGGGTTAGTGCAGAATATACTTTTTTATTGCTGCAGCTGATTGACTATGGATGCTTATGTACAGTCTATTAAACAGTGATCAGAAACAGAGAAAAAGAGGAGTAATAAGTCTTTTGTCTCTGTTCTATGACATATGAGAGAGATACGTTAGTTCTAACTTTTCTCCTATTTTAAAAGACAGTCTGGGTCTTGGGGGCCTCGAAACCTATAATTTTTTCTTGAAAAAATAAATAATGCAATTGTTAGATCAGTAGAATCACAAGTTGAGAAGTTAAGCAAGTGAAGGAATTAAATTTATTGTAATCATAAGAACACTGGATATGAACTCATATGTCTAATTTTACATGTGTAATGTTTAGCAGACAGAGCTTTATAAAGCCTCCAATGTGCATTTTTTTTTTCTTAGACATCACTTAAATATATATATACATAGTTAGAGCTGTGATTACTCAATTATTTCTGAAGTACACCTCACTTTATTTTACAAATGTAATTTATTTACCTGATTTTTCCATTTTCATATTTATTTATTTATTTTTTCTTATGGGGTGATTTCTATGTTAAGTTTCTAATTTCATCTATTTCATGAGGTAGCTTAGAATTTCATTATAAGGGGAACAAATTTTGTTGATATTTTTACCATAACAGTAACTAAAAAGCTGCTGAACAGATTTGCTCACATAACTCAGAAAAATCATCCTTTGGCCAGAGACCAAATATGGTTTACATTTTGACCTGGCTCAGAACTCCTAGGGCCTGCATTTAAAATATTGTAAGCAAAAAGCTAGATATAAATGGTAACAGTATAAAATGACAGTACACAGTTGTACATATTTGGGATTTTATGTATTTATGTACAGCTTGTGAATTAGTTGGTTACATTAAACTGACTTAATATTGAATTCTTCAGTGCCTCTAGAATCACTCAACCACTGGCTGGGTTTCTGTAAAATATACAGAGGGCCAAAGAAAAGTGATTAGTCCAAACGTCTCTCAGCTTCAGAACAGTGTCATAGAAAAACACTGTGTCTGAAGCTGGGAAGTCCAGCTTAACTTTTTTACAAGCTGAGGGATGAAGTACATGGGAGTACAGGGATTTCCAGAAGGGAATTAAAGTTATTGAAAATGTATTAAAGTTATTAAAACATTGGTACACATATTTAAAAACAGAGAGAGAGAGATATACAAAAAGACCCTGCTCACAGGGGAAAAGACATGAGGAACTGAGTTACAGAAGTCAAGAAATGCTAATATTTTCAGAAGAAGATAAGTTGAAAGAGTATAGTTCAGCAGAAAAGAAGTGAAAAGTTGCAGTGACACTGATATGAATCTCATGAGCATCATGACTGGTAAGAAAATGAAGGCTAGCAATATGAATATTCTTTGTTTTATGTAATATCTGAATAGCTCTTCTGAATAGCTCTCCTGCTTTCTAAAGAGAGATGGTTTTTATCAAACGTTTTGAAAGTCTTTGCTTGTTTGATTGATACAATGACCCTGAAGGCGTGAACTGCATATCAGACAGAGGATCTCTAGGAAAGACATTACTTAAGAAATGAGCGCTAGTCCAGAGTTCAAAGAAGCTGGAATGTGGGTGTGCAGGTCTAGAAAGTCTTCACAATGAAATACTGTGCTGACAAATATTACTGGTGAAGCTAGAGCTTATCCAGAGCTCCAAACACTTTTTTTCCTCTCTCGATTCTCCAGTTTCTCCTCTCTACTGATTCTTTGTTCTGTTTGCAGGATTATTTTTGCCCATATAGGTTTTTCTGCTGGTCCAGAGCCAGATTATAAGGTGGAAAGGTACACCACAGCCTCCTACTATGGAGGAGAAATTCTGTTCCTCACAGTTTAGTTGAAAACACAATGTTATTAAGTTACATACATGTAAGTTACAGCTTTGAGGATCACAGCTTAAGTTATAGCTGTGAGGCTTTTACTAAGCAATGTTCAGCTTTTTCCAGTCTTCCTTATGCAGTTGATACATAGCAATAGAGATGAGACATAGATTCTATTCCCATGGCTAGACCAATACACAGAAGAAACTTAAAATAGCACCCAATTAAGGTAACAACAACAACAAAACAGTGAGGTAGAATTAAACGGTATTAGAAATTCCTTTATTACAGTGAGATACTGTCTCAAGCATTCTGTGCCATTTGCTTAAATATCAGAAAAGTATCTTTAAAGTTCTCACAAGGAACATAGATTCTTTTGGTTCACTGTGGTATAGAAAGGTGTAATCAGACAGTCTACTTAATAGATTCTTCTGTTAATCTGGGTACAAGATAAGAGAACTGCTCTTTGTCATACACTGCTGTCAAATCTACTTTGTCACATCTACTGCTGTCAAATTAAAGCTGAACTGAAGCAACTGAAGTGCCAGCAGTGGGGACAGTAGCGGCAGGCAGATGTGGGGACATACCCGTCACCTGCTTTTTCTTGAGGAGAAAAAAAGTGTGAATCTGCAGTTCTGTAATTTATTTATTTATTTGTTTATTTATTTATGGAGAGGAAAAAAATACACAATCCAAAATCCAGTAAATACCAGTCTTTTCATTTACTTTCATGGGCTTTACAGAATGGCGAAACTGACTTTAACTTATTTTGATATGGGAATGTAGTACAACATTAAATGCACCCATTCATATATGTAGCAGCAACAGTATTTGTAGGAAAACAGAAAATCAAATCTACCATTAAAAAATCTGTGTGATGTATTAAGATGATTGTCTAAGATATGTTTGTGAATATTTAACTATTTTAGTCATTGAAATTTTGACTTTTTTTTTTTTTTAATGCAGATATTGCTGCACATACGTAGAAATCTGTAACACGTTTTTCTGTTATCATAATAATTTGTGATTGAAAAATAAAGAAAAATTACAAATGACTTTATTTTTCCCCCTTCTTCAGTAACTTAATCTGTTTAGATAACGTATGTAACTGGGTTCTGAAAGAAGTATATGATTATAATGCTGCTATCTGCATGACCAAAACTGAAAAATGGGTGTTTAAGAGTAGACGTTAAAACTAGAAAATAATAAAAAGAGCTGGAAAATTCTTTCCTGACCTCACACCTAAGCAGGTCTTACCATTGGTAGTGTAATGGCTACAAAACACTTAAGCAGAAATTATAAAGTCATTTGAATAAAATACACAAACAAACAAATAATATTAATAAAAGCAGAAATCTGACCAGCTGATCTGACAGCTTTAAGAATGATCACAACACTTTACCATTTTGACTTTGCAGCACTTTATATTCACTGTGGTCAGGTCTAAATGTTTATATAATACACAAGGCTGAAGAAAAATCAAACCTTTGATTGAAACATACTTCTGATTTGGACTGTCTCTCATTTCAACATTCCTAACATTCCCATTATCTTGTGACTTATGTCACTCTTGTGACTCCTCTATTCTAGGGGAAAGTAAAGAAACAATGCTGATCAAGTTTCTGAAAAAAAAAAAAAAAGTAAACAAATATCTTTGTCTTCAACATTCTTCTGTCATCTATGTATCTTCAATATGTGTGCATGTTAAACACATATAAAAACATACATTTCTTCCCATCCATCAATTTTCAAGGAGGAAATTGTACTCTTATTGCTAATAGTGATACTGCTATGACTATCATAGAATCATAGAACAGCTGAGGTTGGAAGAGACCTTACAGACCTTACAGACCACCAAGTTCCAACCCCCTGCCACGGGCAGGGACACCTCCCACCAGACCAGGTTGCCCAAAGCCCCATCCAGCCTGGCCTTGAACACTTCCAGGGATGGCACATCCACAACTTATCTAGGAAACCTCTGCCAGTGCCTCACCACCCTCACAGTCTCTAATCAGAGTCTAATCTAAATCTCCCCTCTTTTAGTTTAAAATCACCTTCCCTTGTCCTGTCCTTATCTGACTGAGCAAAAAGTTTTTCTCCATCTATTTTGTAAGCTCCCTTTTCAGTGTAATGAAGTCACCCTTTCTTCTTTAGACTGAACAGATTTCTTCACAGGAGATGTGCTCCAGCACTCTGATCAATTTTGTGGCATTCCTCTGGACTCGCTCTAACAGATCCACATACTTCTTGTGCTGAATACTACCCTCAATAATAATACAGTGCTAATACTACATTTTAGACACACATTCTTCCAAAGTTGTAAGTCACATCTGCCTTTTTGCCAATTTTATTTGGCCATAAACAATAAAATTTTGGGTATATTGTGGTATATTGCAAGATAGATCCATCCAATGTATCTGAACACTTTGTTAATTTAGAGGTGGCTCACATGCACCTGTCCTACTAGATTATTTTGTTCAGTATTAGAGACAACATAGTAACGTATGAAATGTACAAAAATATAAGAGCCTTAATATCATTAATAGCATTTCCTTTCCTTTCCTTTCCTTTCCTTTCCTTTCCTTTCCTTTCCTTTCCTTTCCTTTCCTTTCCTTTCCTTTCCTTTCCTTTCCTTTCCTTTCCTTTCCTTTCCTTTCCTTTCCTTTCCTTTCCTTTCCTTTCCTTTCCTTTCCTTTCCTTTCCTTTCCTTTCCTTTCCTTTCCTTTCCTTTCCACAGTTTTATTTATGAAAAAGCAGTCAAATTTTAATTAACTTTTAATTGTTAAATAGCATGTTGTTTTCAGGCTTTCCATTTCAAATGCACAGCACTCCTTTTTTTTTTTTTTTTTTTTTTTTTTTTCTCTCTTGCTTTTTGTAGTTTGGAAACTTGTACAAAATCATATTTAATAAAATGAGGTCTTACATCTGCTAAGTTTCTAGATCTCTATATTTCTTACTTATTATATACGGCTGTCTTTCTGTTGTCTTTTATAACCTTGGTTTACACCCTTTCAGGAAATAATACATTTATTTTTGGGACAATTTTGTATATCCTGATGAGAGTATGAAATAATAAAATTACGTAAAGTTTATTATCTTTTATATTTGTAGCTGAATAGGAAGAAAAATTCTCTTACTCAAAGGATTGCAAAACAACCTACCAATTTATGCCATAATGTCTATCAGTGTTGTCTGTAGATCCTGGGATACCAGTTTGAAGGAGTTTCACTATGTGGCTTTGGTGCTTAACCTATGGTGCTTAATTCACATCTATGGTATGCACATTTAATGTTCAGGCCATAAAAGCATATTCAGACCAACATTACAGTGCTTGTAATGTTTGCTCTAATTTGAGTACAATGTAGCATGGATGGGTTTATGTTGGACACATTCGGTTTGCTATTCACTTACACAGCTATAGGGACAAATGTTATACTAAGTCATTTCTTAACACACTGGACAGTGGTAATATCACCTAAGCCCTTAACATAGTGGAAAAGCTTTTTTGTATCAAATAGAATCACAGTATAAAAGAAATAAAAGTGTAAAAAAAGATTTACATGACAGAGTTGGCATTGCAGTATCAAACGGTACAATAAATGCTTCAGATACATATACTTTAACAGACTTGTTGCTGTTGCTGAGGGCAGTTACAATTTTTCTTGACAATCAAGGGACCATCTAACTCTTTCCAACACCATTGATACGTAGTGGAGAGCCACTTTGGGTTATGCTCTGAATTCATATTCAAGAAAACTAAACATGGCAAAATACAAGGCTTTACAAACCAACAAAAAAAGGACGACAATTTGCAATTGATCTGTTTTGATATTTGTCATGCTGCCTTTTCATGAGGTTGACTTCTTTATACTCTCAGTCACTGTCTAATTTCTGTACATCTTATGTGAAGAGTACCACACAGTTTTAATTTTAAGTTTACTGAAGGATGAATCCAATTTTACAGAATATGCTAAGGTAATCCCTGCTAACTACATGTATATCTAGCTTTCATGTTGGAACTTTGCACAAACCTTCTTAGGCTCCTAGCCAGTATAAATTGACTTAAAAATGTCTCTTCTACCATCTGGATTTGAAGGAAAATTCAGTTCTGAGAACTATATCAAAACCATAGTAATCTATTAGCCATTTCTTTATCATTGCAACATCATGGATAAAAAAAATAAAATTAGAAAGCTGTCCAAGATAGCAGTCATGACAGAGAGTTTCACTGTCTTTCTGGGAAACAGTTCTTGTTGGATATTTTGTTTGAAGTGGATGGTACTTCTCCTATGTTCTCTTTCCTCCCAAAAGATAACATTACAAACTTTGGTGTTGCATTGAGCAGAGCGTGTTCAGTTCTGTGTGTTCTACTTTGGCAAGACTACTTAGGTAAGGTCTACTTTCTGTGTAAGCCACAGAAAGACTGCTGGCAGGGCAAGCAGCGCCACATCTCTGTGTGACAGCTGAGGAGGAGACATGGGGCAAGAAGCAGTAGGTAACGGGTGCGTGCTACTGCATGGGAAGGTCCTGGTCTGCTCATCTGTGCTAGGCACGTGCCATTTCCTGAACAACAACAGAAAAAAAAAATAGTGTGAGAAATACTGTCCGTGAAAGGCTTTTGCACAGGAGACTGTGCCCTCTAAAGCCTGGAATAAATTACGTGTATAGTCCACACAAGGATTGCTTAAGACAGTAAGCAAAAAGATTTGGGGATGGAATTAACTTTTCTGCAGAAGAAAGAACAGAATCTCAATATTTGTTACTATACTGTTCTTCATACGTAGCTTTTATATGTAACTTCCCCTTTAACTCCCTACAGGGGGTCAGAGGGGATCAAAACTTCTCTGAAGCACTACAGAACTACAGAGAGACATGACTGCTCATCAAACTGAACAGAAAATAAAGCAAAGCAAAACAAAACAAACAAACAAAAAAAGCACTATTTGTGTACAGTGGATGGAAAATATTTAATTTTTCCAAAAATAAGAAAAAGGCAACAGATAGTAGGATGGCTGGCAAGGCCACATAGTGACTGCAAACAAAGGTAACTGTGTGCAGATACCGACAGCATTTATGGAATATAGTCTGAAGAGCACAGAAGTTAGAGAGTACAGTAGTATACAGCATAGGTTAGAAGAACTGGAAGAGGAGAGAAGCTGCCAAGATAGGTACAGATTTGTTGGTATTGCTGAACAGGAGGAGATGGAGGCCCAATTCCTGGAGAAGAAGGATGGCCTGTTAAGCAACTGTGGTGGTTTTACCGTGCTGGGCAGCTAAACCCCACAACTGCTCTCTCACTCCCCCTCCTTTAGATGAGGAGGGGGAGAAGTAAAGCAAGGAACAACTCACGGGTTGAGATAAGGATAATTTAATTAAAGGGAAATAATTATAATAATTAAATAAAGACTACCATGAACTAAACAATTTAACTAAGGGGAAATAAAAAGGGAAAGGGAAAAAGGGAGGGGGAAAGGAAAAAATAAAAAGAAGGGAGGAAAACAAACAAACAAAATAAATGACGGCTATATGGAAGTGCAGAGGAAAGAAATTACTCTCTACTTCCCACAGATGAGCAATGATTGACCACGTCCTTGAAGCAAGGCCTCAACGCACGCAGCCAGTGTTCGACAGGATGACCGACGTTTTCTCAACGAGAGCCCATCCCTCCCCTCTTCTTCCTGTTTCCACCTTTTATTGCTGAGTGTGACACCACATGGTATGGAATATCCCTTTGATTGGTTTAGGTCAGCTGCTGTAGTGATGTTTCTCTCCTCACTTTTTGCCCACCCCCTAGGAGGGTTAGAGAAAGGCCCAATGCTGTGCCACTGCTGCTCAGCAGTAGACACAACACTGGTGTGATAACACTGCTGTTCCAGCTACAAGTACAGAGTACGGCACTGTATGGGCTGCTGCCGGGAAAGTTAACATTCCAGCCAGACCCAGTGCAGCAACATAACCACGGGAATAAGTCAGGTAACAGTTAAAGGAGAGGAAACACAGGGACATGTTATTTGTACTGCTGATCATAGTGGATAAATAAGCAAAAGGAAGAATAAAGATTAGAAAAAGCACATTTCTAATGTGTAGAACAGCATTTTTCTGGAAGGGAAAGTAAAAATCAAGAAGAGGGGGGTAGACAAAGCAAAATGTCAGAAGGAAGGAAATAAATAATGGTGTGATCTTTCACTTGGGGTCTGATGTCTCATAGTCAGAATAAAATTCTCAATTTCCAAGGAACAAAAACGCATAGCTGAAGTTTTATATTAATCATATTAATATTATATTAATTATTAATATTATATTAATCATATTAATCATATGAAGAAAAAGAGTGTGAAGGTAGTGGGCCTGCTGTTCAGTAAGGCTGCAACTGATACTACTGGCTAGATATGGGCCCAAGATTATAAAACAAAGAAACAAACAAACAAAACCTCTCTATTTTCATTATCGATAATATGGTAGGACCAGGACTGAAGAAAGTGGCAGAGAGCAATTGTTCCATCCCTAGAAACTGTAAGTTAGGTAAGGGGAAAAAAAAAGAGCAAATGAAGAACACGCATGTGAGCTAATTGCTGTAATTTTGGTTATGTGAGATATAATTTCTCTTACAATTCCTCATCAATGTAATTGATATTACTTATTCATATATAATTATTTAAGCATCAATGCAGTACTGAAGGAAATGATTTTATCTTCTCTTATATTTTCATATTTGGTTTTATTACATTGAATGCTGATGAAGATGGGTAAGTGAATCCATTTAGCAGGTGATTCAGGGACTGTATATTTACATGAACTTTTGTGTGAAGTTAACAATGAAATACATAGCTTTTTGTTACTTTGGTTACTAGAATATTCCTGACGTGCCCAAAGATGAGCCAGTGTGGATGAAGACCGGCCTGGCTGAACAGAGAGCTGTGGCTAGAGTTTAGGAAAAAAAAAAGAGGGTTTATAATCTTTGGAAAACAAGGCAGGCCACTCATAAGGATTATAAGGATGTTGTAAGGTTGTGTAGGGACAAAATTAGAAAGGCCAAAGCTCATCTGGAGCTCAAACTGGCTACTGCCATTAAAAATAACAAAAATTGTTTTTATAAATACATCAACACAAAAAGGAGGACTAAGGAGAATCTCCATCCTTTGCTGGATGCGGGGGAAACTTAGTGATGAGAGATGAGGAAAAGGCTGAGGTGATTAATGCCTTCTTTGCCTCAGTTTTTAGCAGCAAGATCAGTAGTTCTCTAGATACCCAGTACTCTGAGCTGGTGGAAGGGGATGGGGAGCAGGATGTGGCCCTCACAATCCACGAGGAAATGGTGGGCAACCTGCTACAGCACTTAGATGTACACAAGTCGATGGGGCCAGATGGGATCCATCCGAGGGTACTGAGAGAACCAGATGAAGAGCTGGCCAAGCCACTTTCCATCATTTATTAGCAGTCCTGGCTATCAGGGGAGGTCCCAGTCAACTGGCAACTAGCAAATGTGATGCCCATGTACAAGAAGGGCCATAAGGTTGACCCAGGAAACTATAGGCCTGTCAGTTTGACCTCAGTGCCAGGGAAGCCCATGGAGCAGATTATCTTGAGAGTCATCACGCAGCACTTGCAGGGCCAGCAGGCGATCAGGCCCAGTCAGCATGGGTTTATGAAAGGCAGATCCTGCTTGACGAACCTGATCTCCTTCTATGACAAAGTGATGCACTGGGTGGATGAGGGAAAGGCTGTGGATGTGGTCTACCTTGACTTCAGCAAGGCTTTTGACACCGTTTCCCACAGCATTCTCTTCAAGAAACTGTCTGCTCGTGGCTTGGACTGGCGCACGCTTCGTTGGGTTAGAAACTGGCTGGATAGCCGGGCCCAAAGAGTCGTGGTGAATGGAGCCAAGTCCAGTTGGAGGCCGGTCACTAGTGGAGTCCCCCAGGGCTCAGTGCTGGGGCCGGTCCTCTTTAATATCTTCATCGATGATCTGGATGAGGGGATTGAGTGCACCCTCAGTAAGTTTGCAGATGACACCAAGTTAGGTGCGTGTGTTGATCTGCTCGAGGGCAGGAAGGCTCTGCAGGAGGATCTGGACCGATGGTCTGAGGCCAACTGCATGAAGTTCAACAAGGCCAAGTGCCGGGTCCTGCACCTGGGGCGAGATACCCGCAAGCAGAGCTACAGGCTGGGAGATGAGTGGTTGGAGAGCTGCCAGGCAGAGAAGGACCTGGGAGTATTGGTTGATAGTTGGCTGAATATGAGCCAGCAGTGTGCTCAGGTGGCCAAGAAGGCCAACAGCATCCTGGCTTGCATAAGAAGCAGTGTGGCCAGCAGGGCTAGGGAGGTGATCGTCCCCCTGTACTCAGCTCTGGTGAGGCCGCACCTCGAGTACTGTGTTCAGTTTTGGGCCCCTCACTACAAGAAGGACATCGAGGTGCTTGAGCAAGTCCAGAGAAGGGCAATGAAGCTGGTGAGGGGCCTGGAGAACAAATCCTACGAGGAGCAGCTGAGGGAGCTGGGCTTGTTCAGCCTGGAGAAGAGAAGGCTCAGGGGTGACCTTATTGCTCTTTATAAGTGCATTAAAGGAAGCTGTAGCGAGGTGGGGGTTGGTCTGTTCTCCCACGTGCCTGGTGACAGGACGAGGGGGGATGGGCTAAAGTTGTGCCAGGGGAGGTTTAAATTGGATATTAGGAAGAACTTCTTTACTGAGATGGTTGTGAGGCATTGGAATGGGCTGCCCAGGGAAGTGGTGGAGTCACCATCCCTGGAGATCTTTAAAAGATGTTTAGATGTTGATCTTAGTGATATGGTTTAGTGGAGGACTTGTTAGTGTTAGGTCAGAGGTTGGAGGTCTCTTCCAACCTAGATGATTCTGGGATTCTGTGATATAACAGAAATAACTAACAGTACTTCTGTAAGCCGCACTCCTCTGTATATAATCCTATATAAATGTATTATCTGTATAAAGGGAATTTTCATCTGAATAAACTTTAAACTAGTATTTGTATAGAGGTACTTCTTACTAGAAGAAACCCATTAAAGTGATGAAAAAAAAAAAAAAGGCAAAGAAAAAAGGCAAGTCATGCTCTCTCAATACCTGGGCTGGGTCGTATGCCAGCTATTGACTTAGTCTGAGATAACAGAATATTAAATCTTCTTCTGTATCAAGGCATAATATATCTTTTGGAACTCTTTTGAGATTTATTTCTTATATTCAGAAAATAACAACCCTATTTAAGGGCAGAAGATCTATCTTCACGTAACCACGTTTGTTGTTTTTTTTAGCTACTGCGATAAACTACTGTATTTCTGAACTACTGAAATTTCCTTGCATAACTGTTGTCCTTTAAACATTTTTCTTTTTCCATTAATGTCCTCCAGGCATTGAAACATTGTTATTTTGTGCCTCTCCTACAGGCCTTGATGACTGGTCAAACATAGGCCTTCTAATATCTCCCACTACTTTGCAGATTATTTTCTATATGTATTTACTATCTGGTAAAATATTTCCAAAAATAAAGGTCAAGCCTCTCTCTGTACAATGGTAGGACAGGGAAAATGGACAATGACTGAGAATGTTTGCTTGCTGAAATCAGTTAGGGGAGCACAAGTGCGACCTTGGTCCCACAAACAACATTTCATGTTTGATATAAATCAATATAATAGCTATTTCCTCTAAGATGAATGTTGAAATAATAATAGAAGTCTTTTTTTTTTTTTTTTTTTTTTTTTTTGTGAAGCATGAAGTCAGAAACACCTCCTAATAAATACTGTGTGATTGGGTAAGTACTTGTAGCAGGCTGAATGACCCTCATCTGTTAGGTTACATTTCCTCGGTCTATTCTGATACCAAGAGGTTTCAGAATGAAGAGGGTTATCTTGATAAGGCAGACTCGTGTCTTATTAACACTGACAAAAATGTTCAAAATACTGTCTTAGAAAGGTACGGCTAAGGTACAGCATTAGCACCAAACTTCCAAATTTTGCCTTAATAATCAAGGTATTTGGTAGCACTGCTACAGTGTGTGCAAAATACAGGTAATAATAAAGTTAGTATTACACGTGATAGATTTTTCTGATATGCCAGAGGAGTGTTCCCTGTCTGTAACAGAGTAAAAAAGAATTATGCACATAAATATCAAGAATTCATAACATGTAAGTTACTGGGGATTCCTGGAGGTTATACAACTATTATCATCTAGCAAATAATGCTACAACACTTTTGGAAGTTACTGTCTTCAGTGGCTTATTCTACACTTTGTCTAGAAGCTTCTATGACTATGTAAATTTTGTCCAGCTTCAGGGGGCTGGAGAGGTCTAAGATTGTATTTTAAACTACTGCTGCTAGATTATCTTGAAGTTGTTTTTTAAAACACTAATACCTAAATTAATTCTGACCTAGGAATCTCATAAATGATATCTCAGATAAAGGACCAAACATAGTTCTAGATCATGAAATACTGCCAGAAAGCACATGCAGAGGTCAGAGCAACTCCAGGATCAGATCACTTTGAGCATAATTCTAAAACAGAGTAAGTGGTCAGTAGCTGTGTGGTCAGGATGCAGGATTGGTCTGGGGAGACATGGCAACCTGACACCAGGAACACAAAGTCTTAACTGAGAAAAGTACAAAAACAGAGTTAGTTTGCAAGGTGAGACTACACATATTGTCTGTTTGCTCTTACACCTTTATCTCTATCCTGTATCTATATACCTATATAGCCTATATCTTATATCTATATACCTATATACCTATCTTATACCTATATCCTGGAGTGCAGTGAAGGTGACTCTACTCAGGATCTAACAGCTGTATTAGCTATATACTTCCTTTATATTTTAAATAGCCTCGGTATATAATATATGTATCATAACATAAAAGTTTCAGTGGCAATTAAAGAAGCAAAAAATGTTAATATCAGTTCTTTACTACTTTTTATAGTCGTCATTGGTGTCTTTCTACCACTGATTGGGTAGTGAAACCAAATTAGGCTTTTTTATTTTTTTAACAGATACCTAGTGTAACCTATACTAAGTGTCCAAAAAAACACAGGTTAGAATTGAAACAAAATAGTGCTTTTTGGCTTTTGAGTTCTTAGATCACATGTGGGTCACATTTCTGTACTGCTGTGAGGGAGAGAAGTGCTAAAAGCAAAAGAAGAAACAACCCAGAAATTCTTAAGCAATCAAAGGACTTTAGAAGTGGTTCAGAGGAAAGTAACAATAACATTGAGCCTGCAATAAAATTGGTAGAGCTGGCAATAATTAAGTTTCATTTTATGAAAAGAACTAATGGAATGTAATAATTCTTGGCAAACCACTCTAATAAAATGTTATTTATTTACCTTCATACTAGAATTAAAAATTAACTGTAGAAAGAATTCTGTTCTTATTTCCTTTTGTGAAAGCTGACTATGATCCAACCACTGTCTGCCCATTCCACAAATGAGTTAGACTGAAAAGCTCTCTTCTGAACTTTCACTGTCTGGCTTCAGAAATTAATTAAACTTCTTTTACATGCTTAAATCAATTTTTATCTTGCAACCCTTACTGGGGTACCACTGCTGAGGAAATTTACAGAAACAATCAAATATATTTATGAAAGTTTGTATCAAAAATATTAATTTCTGTGAAAGAAATGAAAACATTTCTTTTGTTTCTTCATTTATGCCTGATATTTTTTCTTGTGGTCTGCACTATAACAATTCTTTATATTTGAAAAATTCAGGTGTCTATGTAGTACTAATTATTAAATATTTTTTTTCTTCAAGGGAAGCAATTCTGTTCAGTAAAAAGTGTCTGAAAACTTAAATCAACAGACACAGAGTCTCTCTTTGTTACTCTAAACTCAACCACAGTAGGAGAGGAAAGTTCAAAGTTACAGCTTTGCACCGCTGCCAAAACACACCAGTCCTATCTCGCTGGATTGAGTCAGTTGAGTCCCACTGTGATGATGGAGTTCAGGCTGCAAGAAGAGTTCATGTTGGGCTGACTATGCAGTACCACCCTAGAATGCAATGTGCAGTATCTATTTTGTATTCCCTTGGGCTGGGAATTTATAGCAAACGGTGCATTTGGGAACAGTGTTAGCAGCTGAAATACTGCGGCACAGAGTGGCCTCCAGTAACTCTTTGCTACTACCACAGTGCAGGCAGATAATAAAAACAGGATCTTGCCTGTTCATCTGAAGCAGTTTCTGAATTATCAGTTTAAATGATAGCAAATAACTGTTCCTTTAGTTTGTTGGTTAACTGAGACAAAGATATTTAGCAGAGAATTTGAAGTAAGGAAATCCAACAAGATAACAGACAAAAAGAATATTATACTGAGAGGGAAAAAAAATAATCACCCACCATCCTTATCTTAGAGTGGAAGCAAATACCTTTACTTCTTAAGAAGCTAGTACCTGTAAAAGCACAGTAGTATAAGTGGAAGTAGTAGTAGTAGTATACCACCACCACCACTACTACTAGTACTACTACTAGTACTTATTATTAGTAGTAATAATATAAGTATTATGCTTATTCTACTACTACTACCATTAGTAGTAGTAGTATAAGCTAGAGCTAGAGGAAGTGTTTTAGTTTCTGCAAATGTTTTTTGACTAAACTGCCAGTGCTTATATTTTTTCCAACTTGTTTGTTTTCCTAAGGTCTTTATTTATTTATTTGTTTGTTTGTTTGTTTATTTATTTATTTATTTAAAGACAATATGAATTGTTAAACAAAGACCTGAAAATCATATGCCTGGGCTCTGTTCTGAGTAAAAACACTGCTGATTTCTGATTTATGCTCTATTTAATAAATGTAGCTCTAAATGTTATAAATTGAAAATGTAGCAATTTTTTAAAAATCCAAGCTGAAATTCTTATTCAGTTATATGAAATTTTTATTTAATTACTTAATTCTAGTACATTTTTTTAAATCTATCCGTGGTTGGAAAATTAGTATCTTCCAGTGCACCGTTCACCAGTGTGCAATACTAAAAGCGACAAACTGCTGCAAAACTGATTTCTAACATTCAAAAGGGGTCAAGTGTGAGGCTCTTTGGTATGGTTGCAGCTCTCGTGTTGTATGCACGTGCATGACTGCAATGAGCTGGTAAGACTGAGGATGTGTAGGTGTACATTCCCAGCTGCCGTCCCCAGGGTTAGGGAGAGTCTCATCCATGTCCTCTGAATACTTTGTGCAGTTTGGGTGGTCATGGACTTCACTGTCCCTTCCAGCAACCACTCCTTGGGTTAAGAAGGGTATCGTGTCTCACTCTGTGAGCTTGGGTGGCCGTGTACTCTTCACACCCTCTATCAGGATGATGGAACTCAGCTTTCCACTTTCCCATCCATAACCAGGTGACTCTCCCAGTTGGTCTATGACACAGGCTATACACCACATGTAAGGTCAAATCTCCACTCCTTCCCGAGGCTTGATTTTCCTAAGAATCAAATTAACAGTGAGACAATCAACTCCCAGGGCTCAGCTAAACCCACCTCCTCTCTTACTGCTATACAAACCCAATCACCCTCTGCCAGGGCAGCCAAACTCTGAAGTATGCTTCCTCCTCTTAATTACTTCCAGCTGCTAGTCCCTTCCTCTAGGCCTCCTATTGCTGGCAGGTGCTATGGGGTGGGGCACCTTTTATCCCCACATCCAGCATGCTGTTAACTGCCTCCTTCCTCAGTGCCTTGTTCCCTCGATGTTCCCCAAGTTCAAGTTATGTTAAAGTGCTGTGTTGTTCAGTGCCCTGAAGAGTGCAGTGTGACAACCTAACACCTAATCTAAAAGACAATGGAAAACTGCAGCCTTCGTGGTTGCAAAGGAAGACGTTCTTCTGATGCAATACTAGATGGCCCTTGGGCACCGACTCTGCAGGATGCAGACTCCTTCTCTTGTTGACGCTTATATACCAGGCATAGCGTGAAGTAGAGAAGTATGCACTACGTCCAAGGTGAATTTCCTCAAGAAGCTGCCCCCTTGTGACTCTGATAAACTCTGGGAGTTTTTTTTTTTTTTTTCTTGTTTTGTTTTAGCTCTTGTGTTCCTAGGAGCAGATAAGAAATCACCTACCTTCTTGCTCTCCTTGTGAGATCATGAGACAACAAGGACACCTCTTTTCCATTGAGTGAGGAGCGAGACGTGCTATTGGTGGTCCTCCAAGTCCTTGTGCCAGCTAGCCTAGGCTCACACTGACCTTTTCCAACGCTTATTTTTACACTTCGCATATTCAGTTGAATATACTATAATGGTAGGAATGAGGTTTGAAGTTGTATCTCTTATTAGATGCACTGGAAAAATGAGCAGTTTTGATCAAATACTTACTTTACCAAGTTGTTGCATTTCAACAGTTTTCTGCTCTCTTAGTTTCAACAGGTGGTATAATACCACATATAACTGCTTCCTACAAACCTTGCTGCTTTTATATCTGATTACTGCTGTAGCATGAAGAGTTTGGGTATGTAAAATACATTATTTACAGCCATCACAATAGTGAAAAAGATGTTCTCTGCACCAAATTCATAGAAAAGCTGGCTTGTAGCTATTAAATTAAAACAAAACAACAACAGCAACGAACCACCACCAGCAAAAAACACAAACCAAAATCACAAAATCCAAACTAGAAACCTTGACTTCAAGTGAGTATGATCTGAATTCATTGTCTAAACAAGACTTAACGTTTTTCTAAGGTTACAATATGTTTTTGAGAAACTTAAATTACTAAAATCTTGAAGATACAGCCAAAAGCTAATAGAAATAATTTCAGCAACTTTGGCTTCTCTTGCTTACTGTAGCTGCAAAGCAGTTTCCAGAAAGGACGTCTTTGATGATGCTGTTTCTTGTCAAACTACTTGGGTGGACAACAGTGGTCAACATAAAGCTCCTAGGAGATATGCAAATTCCGTAGCAGAAAATGTTAACACTTCTAATTAAAATCAGAACAGTGATAGCACCTTTTGTTTAAAACAAGATATGAATGCTCTCTTATATACTTGCATTTCTTGAATTCTAATAATGCAGTATGGGGGCTTGCCACAGTAAATGGAATAATTTTTTACCTTATGTTTAGGTAAGGAAAGGAAACAGGCAAACAGGAAAGAAAGAAATGAGGTGATCAGGAGTGCAACATATTTGTTATGTGAACACATTTCAAAGAAAGACATGGAATTTCCCAACTGAAAAAAAAAAAAAAACCAACAAAAAAAAACCAAACTAACTTAACCTAACAAAAAACAAAACAAAAACAAACAAAACCAAACCAAACTAAAACTGAAAGAAACCAAACAAAAAACCAAACCAACAACCAAACAAACAAATAAAAAATAAAGCACTAAACACAATGTTTATGTTTCCTGCCACAGAAGTAGCACAGCGAACACTTTTCTTTGTATACCTTTAACAATTTTTTTTTTATCTGACAAAAGCCATAATAACTAAATTTCAATTGTGTAGTATAACTGCATCTATTAAGAGACCTTCTGTAAGTGGAAAAACCACTAAAGGATGAATTTTTTCTCAAGCCATGTACAGGAAAAATTTCATGTGTTGAGCCTGTGCAAACTAATTTTTTCTTTTTCATTAATAAAATATGGAATCCAAAGTGAAGTATTTAGACCTGGAATAATTTTGCCTAACACTCTCATATGTTTGATAGCTGTAAATGCAGGTATTCCAAAATCATAAGATCTGTGAGAAAGGTGATGAACAAAAGGCTCCAAGACAAGGCAAGGTCACCACATTCATCAAAACTTGCCAAGAGCATGTTTTAAGTTTTTAAAAATATTCTAAGAATTATCATGAATTCTGTTTGGGTTAATAACTTGAAACTTTATAGAGTGCTATAACTTATGAAATGGCAGTTAAGGAACTCTGTATACAAAAATATCACATCTATGAAAGAATAATCTGTCTATAAGTGTCAGTTGTGTACTTAGTGTGGTGAAGTTTTCATTTTTTTTTTTTCTCATAATGGCATAAGCTGCTATTGTCATAATGGCTTATGAACTCATTTCCCTTCTAAGTTATATGGCTACACGAATTGTGGCTTTCTGTTTTGTGCTGTGTCAAGCTGTGAACCAAACCCCTGTAATGTTTGAGTCTTTTCAGCTAAACTTTGAATGACCTTGTACTTGGAAAATGTTTTTAAATCCTGTTTAGTCATTATGCTTGTTTAGCAGTTAATCCAAGTACATTGTTTTGCAAGTAAAGTTAGCTTCTTGTTGCCCATGTGTAATAGGGAACATATGGTCAAGGGGACAATGATAAAAGTATTAGGAAATAGATGAAAAGTTAAAAAAGATGGTCATTAAAAGGTGGGGATGTGGAAAAAGTGAAAGATACATATTAAATTGCAATGGGATAGCTTAAGGGAAAAGAAAAAAAAATATGTCCCTTAAAAAAAGGAAGGGTAAAATGTAAACACGTTACAATTATGGCAGGATGGTCATTATAGTTAAGTGAGCATGTAATAACACACAAAGATAAATAATTGAAGGTGTAAGATTCTAAAGAGAGACACAGTATTGATCATGTAGTTGCTGAATCTTACATCTACATATAACTGGACAGAGAATACCCAGATGTGGTCTCTCACCTTTACATTTACACCAATAATTCCACAGATAATAACTTCAGTCATAATAAAAATACTTTTATATGCAATTAATAATGTAAAGCATATTTTGGCTTTGAATAGTCACTTTCTTATTGAGCTCATTGTGCTGCAAAAAACAACTTGCAAAAGCAAAGGCGTCACCAAAGTCTTTTGTCAGGGCCATGGGAGGAAGGACTGGACATTTTAATGCATGTTCTAACTGTGATGGTGTTTAAACCTCCTTCACCTGTCTGCATGGTAAGAATTTTGTGTTTTGCCACAGTGGTGCATTCAGGGCAACTTTTCTGAAATCTGTGGAAACGTGACGACAGAGGGGAAAAGAAAGCACACTTCTTCGGTGTGAAAACAGTCCTAACGGCAAGGCACTGATACTGCTGAAATGCAATTCAGTTGGTGCTTTCACAGGCTAAAAAACGCCCCCAACTTCGGTTTCAACCTCTTTCTTCAGGTGTTTGGGAAAAGTTCTAGACTTTTTTTTTTTTTGTACTTTGTTCCTCATGGCCACTATAGGAAACACGCAAAGATTTGTCTTGGCAACACCGCTTAACCCTTTCTTTCCAAACGTGCTGCTACACACGAGCTCTGGATTTAAGACCGGGACGTGCACGCTCCCGAATAGTCCAAAAGATCCAGCAGCCCTCGCAGGGCTCCCCTCACTTCCAGCCGTAGGGGCCGAGACCCAACTCAAGCACTAAACCCGGACGATCTGCCTATGCGATACAAGCCCAGGTGCTCCCGCACCTCGGGAAGGGCAGGAACGTGTCGGACCCCACGTGTGAGGCAGCAGCCGCCGCACCGTGAGGGGAGAAGGGGGCTGGAGGAAGGGCGCTGCCCGCCGCCGGGTGCCAGCTCCTGTCAGCGGGCAGCGCGACGCCACCGCTCCCCGCCCCGCCCCGCGCGGCGCCCGTTGGCGCGGACAGCCGTTGGCACTAACGGCCGCCGCGGCGCGCTGCGCGGCTGACTGCGCAGGCGCGGCCGCCCCGCTCGGGCGGGCGAATTCAAACGCGCCCTGGCGCCCCGGCTCGTTGCCGGGGGGTAGCGGCTGCTCTGACGTCATCGCACCGCGTCCTCCTTCGCGCCGCTTCCCGGCGCTGGCGGCGAGCGGGGAGCAGCGGCGAGGAGCGGGGCGGTGGGGGGGGAGGTTGGAGGTTGGCAAAGTTTGACGCGCCCGCCCGCACCGCTCCCTCCCCTCCCCTCCCCTCCCCTCCCCTCCCATGGCCTCGGAGCACGCGGCCGCGTCGCGGGTGGCGCTGCTGGAGGACGAGCTGCGGGGGCTGGCGGAGGAGCTGAGCCGCTGCCAGGTGCGCCAGGGTGTGGCGGAGCGGGGAGCGCGGCGCGGAGCGGAGCGGAGCGGGTGGGACCCCCCTGGGGGCGCGGGTTCGAGACCCGGCGGCGGCGGCGAGAGGGAGCGGTGTGGGGAGGGGAGGGGAGGGAGCGCCCGGGGACAGCGCTGCTGCCGCTGCGGGGGGCCGCAGGGGGTCTGAGCTGTCCCTGCCGTTGTGACCGAGGGTGCCCGAGCAGCTCCTCAGGTGTTACTGAGAGTCAGGGATGGAGTTTGAAGAGTTCCGCTCCGACCGACACCGTTCAGGCGTGCTTTCGTCATTCCTCCCGGTCGCTGCTTGTGTGTGCTGCTTACTGCCTTTAAGGACGATGGTAGCTGGCTGTTTGGGGGAGGTGCTGTCATGGCAATCTGCTCCAGCGCTCTGCCACGCAAGTGGGTTAAGCCAAACAAATCTGGAAGAGGGGAAGGTGATGTCTCATGCTGCAGTTGCTTTCTGTCTCGCTCCCCCCGTGACAGCCCAAACAGTGCCGTTCTGCGTGGAGCGACTGCCCTGGTTAGGTCCGTGAAGGCCAGGGCACAGGTACGTGGTCATACCTGTGAGCAGAAAACACCGTGTCCACGTTGGAGTTGGTAGCTGTTTGTTGCTTCAGGCAGCATTGGTACACCTGCCAGCTGGTGCTGATTGTATTACAGGTCGAATCCAGACTTCTTGGAAAAACTTGTTGCATTGGAGCACTAAGAGGAGGGGGATCTGCCAATAAAAATCCCCTTTAGAAATACAGAACAACGGATGGTTTGGGGAGATCTTAAAAGTCCCACAGGAGAAGTTCAGAAAACTCTTTAATGATAACTGTTTCCCCTTCTCATCATGCAGATCTGCGGTATCAGATGACGTTTGGTGGAGGCGGAACAAAGACCCTCTGCTCATTTGCTAACTGAACATAAGCTATGTATTACTAAAACCTAGGAGCATAAAATGTTTAGGAGAACATTATAAATAAGAGGAACTTTGAAGGAAACAGTACAAATTTGAATTTCCAATCACTTTCACAATGTAACTTTATGTACACAAATTAAGTATCCGATTTCTCCTTTAGATTCATTCAATACATGTGCATTTCTACTTGTTCCTGGATTAGGTGAGACCACTCCAATCATCTTAAAGTTAACAAACAGAAGCAATTTTAAATGCATTTCCTTTATAGCCTCATGCATATTATCCTACTGTTCTTGTGTCTTCATCTTGTGTCAGTTTTCTGGAAGGGAAACAGGTGGAAAAAGAATACAGAAGTAGTTCCTGCATTTGAAGACAAAACACGGTCTGTGTTCAGTTATCTCTTCAGATCTAGGTTGAACCAAACCTGTACAATCCTTCTGATAGCAGTGGGTGCATGTCTTCAGCATTTATTTCAGGTTATTAATAAAATAAAAAGGGAAGTGAAGCACTAATATATAAGCAGATATTCTCGGAAAGCACTGCATTATAGACATCCATGTGCTTTACCACATTACTAATCCATCAGGAAATATAGGGAATATATAGGAAATATATATAGGAAATATATATGTTATATATATGTTAAGACCTATTTATGTGGTTTGTAAGGATAAGAAGAACAAAGAAAACAGTTTTTGTTCAATAAAAGAGGTGGTACCTAGTCAATTATGCAGCTTTTCCAAAGTAAGGTTTATCAAAAACTATAGGTCACTTTCAAAGTTAGGTGAAGTAACTCTGAATTTGGATGGGAACTATAACAGACTTGAGTAATATTTTTCAACTGGTTTAGCAGTCAACTAATAGTTGAAATATTCAAGAATGGTTGATCCATTTGAAGTTCTTATTTCATTACAAACATTGTGCAAAGACAGATCCTTTAAATCACAAATGTATACAGGCAATTGTTAATGTTGTGCTGTTCTAATTTCTTTACAGTTGTACAGGAAGTTGTTACTAACTGATCAATTCATTTATTGGAAATACATTTTTTTCTGCTGTGATTTACTTCCAGATGAAATTTAGGAAGATCTCCAGTGGTTCTTAAGTTCACCAAACACTTGTATGTTTTTCTAATCGGAGTCATGTAATTGTTTAAGTTGGAAGGGATCTCCTGAGATCATCTGTTCCAACCCACCCTACTCGAGCAGGGTCAGCCAAGCAGGTTACATGGAATAGTGTCCACTCAGGTCTTGAATATTTCCATGGATGGAGACTCTGCATGCTTGCAAGGGCAACCTGTGCCCAGATGTAAAGACTGCACAATAAAAAAGCATGTTTCAGTTTCCATCAGGATTTTTCTTGTCTTTGTTTTATTTTGCTGGGTAGGGTTATCTACCCAGCAAAAAAAAAAATAATTGGGGTTGTTTAGTCTAGAGGAGACTCAGAGAGCAACGAGGTCTCCCCTACAACTACCTGAAAGGAAGCTGTGGGGAGCTGGGGATTGGCTGCTTCTCTCAGGTAACTAGTGGTAAGACTAGAGAGAACAGCCTCAAGTTGTGCCAGAGGAGGTTTAGGTTGGAAATTAGGAGACGTTTCTTCTCAAAAGGACTAGTCAGGTGTTGGAAGGAGTTGCCCAGGGAGGTGGTGGAGTCACCGTTCCTGGGGGTGTTTAGGGAAAAGTTGGATGTGGTGCTTCGGGACATGGTTTAGTGGGTGACATTGGTGGTAGGGGGATGGTTGGACCAGATGATCTTGGAGGTCTTTTCCAACCCTGATGATTCCGTGATTTCGGAGACTACCTTAGCTGGCATTTTTGATAGAAGTGTTATGTAAATACCTGAAGAAAGACGTTAGTGAGAGTGTTAACTTTTATTCTAGCAACTGGATAAAACTACATAAGCTTTTTTCTTCTGTGTTTGTTACACTCACATACTTCTAACCTACCCTTCCAAAACAGACTTCCCAACTGAAATCTAGTTTGACCTTACTGATACTCAAAATATATCAGATCTAAAGTATTAGCCTTGTGTATTTGTTTAGACATTAGCCTTTAGGTGTCTGTGTATATATATATATGTATATATACACATACAATATGCATATGTGTGTATATATATATACATATATATATATTGCAAAGGAGAAAAAACAGTTTATCGAATAATCAAGGTTGAAAGTTTTCCTTAGTTCCAGGGTAGACTAAACAAGTTTTTAGGGAATGGAGAGCTGTGTATCCTACATCTGGATAAAATTTGCAAAGTTTCTTTTCTACTTCTCCGCACGTCCTTGGGCTGCTATATTTTCTGTCATATAAACCGCACTTCCAAAACCTCTGGGAACTGGAGTCCACTGATGATGACTACATACATGGAAGGCATTTGTGTCTAATACAACTCTTGAGTCTTAGTGCAAGTGTCGTGCATGCTGGTTGCATTCTGTCTAGCTGTAGTGCTCCAGGCTGCTGCCTCTCCTGCAACAGGGTCCTGGAGTAGCTGGCCCTTTCTCTCATCAGGTGTGGTGGCCCTTACCTTCTTTCTAGTGAGGGTTCTTTTTCCTCTTGACATCTTTTTGCCTTTTGAGGTAATGTTTTCTACCATGTAAAGGTACCTGCAGAGCCAAGTACGATGTTTTGAAAATTTCACTTTTTCCCCACCTTTCTTTTTCCCAAAGCTAAGATTCTCCTGGTAAGTCTAGAACTTGGCAGCTTTTGGCTTGCAGTATTTGGTGTTTTCTTTAGTGCTCCTAATGACGCTGGGAGCTTGAATCACAGTAAGTGGCTTCTTGAAGCTGACCACATGAGAAGACTTCAACAACCATTTTGTTCCATTCACTGTAAAAATTGATGTTGACTTGTAGCTCTGCAATGTAAATTGTAAATAAATAAATAAATAAATAAATCTGAGGCATGTTTGTCTCTGGTATTTTGCTGTTTGGGAAAATTCCAATTGCTGTGTCTGCAGTAGAGCATAATATAGTGATTTTAACGCTCATTTAATAAACAAGTCTTAACTTAAGTGCCCCTCTTCCCCTAATTTTACTTGAGAATAACTTGATAATGGAGTAATTTTCCTGAACACAATTGCAAAGGAAACAAGGATATTTTTCTTTGGGGCCTTGTTGTTCCAGTTCTGTGACTGGCTCAACATTGTTGGGGGACGATGGAATGGCAAAGGTCAAGCAGTAAGCTATAACACATCTGGTCTCTGTTACTGGCTTTAACTTCTGCAATCTATTTTAGGGTTTTATACTTCTGCCTACCACCTAAATATCTTGAGAGCCTTCCATGGAAAATCTTTAATAGCTATGTCCTTACTCCTCCCTGGAGTTCTTGGCTCTGCTTGGTGTTTAAAAGATCTGGCCTGTGTTCTCCCCCGCTCCTTTTCCCTTGTGATTCTGTATTTTATTTTTTTATTCTGGGCAGATGGAGGTGTTGTTTTCTGCAAGTGTAGTTGCTCGTGGTAATCAGGGTGGCTTATATGTGGTTTTTATTTTTTTTAAGGGGAGAAGCTGACTCTGTGAGCGGAGTTTCTGCTCCAAGAATATTTTTCTTTAGCTTTCATGTGCTGTCTCTTTAATCTTGTGAATCCATTAAAACAAACAAAAAGCCACACCTGGTGACTGTGTGTTAGAAACTGATTTATAGTGTTCACTGTAATTGATTTCTTGCAGTCATTTTTCTGTGGAAGCTGTTTCATTTGGTACAAAATAATATGCATTTGGAAAGCAGAAGTTCATCTTGGTACTCTTGCTGTCAGTCTCTTAACTGCTGAATTACATAGTCTTCAATGCACCCAATTCCCTAACCAAAAAGATAGAAAAGATTCATTAAAATATCACGTGGTGAAATTGAATCCTTCATTGAATCCTCACTTTCATTCAGTCTGATGGAGTGATTTGAGACTGAGCTTTTTGTATCCAGGCGTCTTCTGTTGCTGGAAACGAGTTGGAAGAAACAGGCATGTGCTGTGCCTTTTACTTATGCTGATAAATATTTAGTTATGGTGATAACTACATGACTGGAGCATTATTATCTTCATTTCATGTTTTCTAAAAAACCTTACCTATTATTAGTCTAAACAGCCAACTGCCTTCACCATTTTATTAACTGGAGCTTTGGCTACAAATGTAACACTGCAACTCATTCTGTTAAACTAAGGTGGGATTTTTCCTGCTTGTACTTCCCTTCCAACTCTGGTTCTGCAAAGAACCGAGAGTATCCTAACTGCCCTCTGAAGTTAACTGTGCTGATTTTAGGCACATCTCATTAATGCAAACTTCTATAGGTCGCATGCTTTTCCTAGCAACGATGGCTATAAAGCCCATGCTATATAGGAGTTAATGGGTGTATACAACTGTAACTAAGTAACAGGTCTCTCAAGCATGCAGCACTGCATGGTGTATACCCCTGACCATAATATTTGGTCAAAGAAACCATGCTGCAGTTTATGGTTTTCTGTTTTTGAAAGCAGAAACGTCTGCATTAGTCAGAAAGTTGGGAACTGGTCACTAATCTGTGGATGTGTGTTCTGCTGCAACTAGTTCTCAGGTAGAATTCCTACAGTTTCTGTCAAAAGGTGATAAATACAGATGAAGAAAAAAGTGATCTTCCTATAGTCGCTGTTTATGTTGCTTCTGTTCATCATCAAGGATTGAAAATACGTTTGTAGGAATGGGCTGCGAATATCCATAACCGTGGTGGGGTAGAAGGGGAATGAAGAAGGTGGGCTGGTAGTCTGTGGCTGGGGCGACAGCTGCTTCTAGTTTTGTTTTGTGTTTCTTGCTTCCTGCTTGTCCTGGAAAGCTGTGCACATACCTGCTCTGGTCTTCATGCCCTATTTTACACTGCTTGCAGAAAAAGAATAGTACTTCTGTGGACAGATGGACTGTCTTGTTTTGGTCACTTTGTGGGTCAGGGCAGGATGTAAAGTATTCTATTTGGTATTACTAGCATTAATCACAGATAGGATTGCTATAACAAACTTTTTTATTATAAAAAATATTCCATTACCTGGAAAAACAGATGCATTCTGTCCTTCTTGACCAATGTAATATCCAGGACACCCACTGAAAATTGAATGAAGCTATGATAACATTGATTTATAAACTTGTCTGGAGAACAAGTCCTACGAGGAGCGGCTGAGGGAGCTGGGCTTGTTCAGCCTGGAGAAGAGGAGGCTCAGGGGTGACCTTATCGCTCTTTACAGATACCTTAAAGGAGGCTGTAGAGAGGTGGGGGTTGGCCTATTCTCCCACGTGTCTGGTGACAGGACGAGGGGGAATGGGCTTAAGTTGAGCCAGGGGAGTTTTAGGTTAGATGTTAGGAAGAACTTCTTTACAGAAAGGGTTGTGAGGCATTGGAACAGGCTGCCCAGGGAAGTGGTGGAGTCACCATCCCTGGAAGTCTTCAAAAGACGCTTAGATGTAGAGCTTAGGGATATGGTTTAGTGGAGGGCTGTTAGCGTTAGGTTGGAGGTTGGACTCGATGACCTTGAGGTCTCTTCCAACCTAGAAAATTCTGTGATTCTGTGATTCTGTGATAAGCATTTTTTAACAAAATATTTACAAGTAAATGTGAAAAATGTATTTAATAGGTTAAAAAAAGAAATCCAAACATTGCATTTTCTGCATGAGTAGCTATTTTACATGCATGTTGATTGTACATGTTAAAAATCTTTTTAAGTCAATAGCTGTGAATTGGAGCTACTACTATAGAAGAAAAATGTGGTTCTTCCTTAGTGATTTGTTTTTATGTTGAGCTGTTTTTTCTTCTTCTGTCTTCGTAACCAAAACATAAGTGCTTGTGAACTACTAGTATGAGAATTTGAATGCATTAGTTTTTCTTCGGTATGAATTGTGATATCCATATACCACTGTTCCTTCAAAATGGGGCAAAGTGTTTCCATTCATTAAATACTTGTTTCTTTTATTAGTGATGAAGACAAGTCCACATATTTGTTGGTACAGTGGGATTCCACCTGTTTAGTGCTTTGTGCTTTTTTATTATTATTAGTATTATTATTTTATTTTATACCCTTATATTTTGCCATAAGGAGTCTAAATCATGTGAGTGTGATCAGTACAGGTGCTGTTAATTAAGACCTTACTCTTTATGTATTGTACACAGTGAAATAACATTGTTGAATAGCAAAGTTGGTTTACTCTTTTTGTTTTCTTCTGCTTTTATTTTTCACAAATTTTAGCTAACAGGAGTGAAATCAATGTATTTTGTCTTTCCTTCTGAAAAAATACGGGCTACTGGAATTCTGTGAAGGTGAACTAAGAGTGAGATTTGTTAAAAATACTTATTTTGACATTCACTTATCTGTTTACAGCATATCTGTGTTATATAAATATTTCAACTTTCCCCTAGAGATAGTGGGAAACAAAAATTTGTGTAGAGTTAGGCATAAGTGGAAAGATACCTTTTATGGGAACAACAAAAATGTGCTGTTTCTCAGTAAAGAAATTAATGTCTTACATGAAGATAAGTAGACTCTGGCTTGTAATTTTTCTAACTGCGTTGAGAGTAATTCTAGAACATACCGAAATTTCTACATGTACCAAATTGCATGGATTTACAGATTCAGTGTTCTGTTTTTTCCCATCAAAATGTATTTTGGTTCAGAAGGGTTTGCTGTTTTTAAGGATTGACTTCAGGTAATCTTGTTTTTCTTTATTACTATTGAGCATGCACTTCTTCAATGATTTCATTTGCTGTTTAACTCATAACTTACAAGATGTGCAAATGTCATTCTTCTATTTGTCCTCAATTTCAGAGGCACTTTTATGGAAAGCACTATGAAGTTTGGTAAGTCAGACTTAATATACACAAATGCGTGGTCATATTGTCTGTAAAATTAAACTACTCATGGATTCCCATATTCTGAAATGCATTGAAACTCTCAAAGGCGTTATGATTGTATTAATCCAGACCATTGTATTTAAGTAAACACTAACTCTGAAGCCCATGCTGAAACTTCGAGATTATTCTCGGCTTTCAAATCCACAACTGAACTCTTAGAATAACACTTATAACTCTAGCAATTAAAGAAAAAGGTTTTGTGCAAAATTTGTCTTGTTCTGTGCATCTTCACTCAGATTCACTGCTGGACCCCTGAGGTGGTTTTACCCAGCTGGGCAGCTGAGCTCCACCATTCTCACACTCCCCCTCCTCAGAAGAAGAGGGAGAGAAGAAATTACGCTGGAATGGAAATAAGGCTCACGGGTTGAGATAAGGATGATTTAATTAACGAGAAAAGAAAGAGGGGGGAAAAAAACAAGTAAAGGCCATGTGGAAATTCAGATAAAGGAAAAAAAAAATCTCTACTTCCCTTCAAAGAGCAATGTTTGGCCACGTCCCTGGAAGCAGGGCCTCAATACGTGTAGTGGGCATTTGAGAGGACAGATGTCTTCATAACGAGAGCCCCCTCCTATCCTTCCCCTCCCCCACCTTTCATTGCTGAACGTGACACCACATGGTGCGGAATATCCCTTTGGTGGGTTTAGGTCAGCTGCCCTGGTGATGTTTCTTCCTCATCTCCTACCCAGCCCCAGCCTGCTGGCTCTTGGGGGCTTTGGAGGTAGTCTTGGTGCTGTGCTAGCACTGCTCAGCAACAGACCCGACACCTGTGTGATACCAGTGCTATTCTAGCTACAAGCACAACACACAGCATGTATTACATGAGGCACTGCAGGGAAAGGTAACTCCATCCCAGAGCCAGTGCAACCTCATACTCATCAGTGACCAAGAGATGCCTGGAAACACGAAGGTTAAAGGCAGCCTTGGCTTCAGTGACCATGAGACGGTGGAGTGCAGGATCCTTTGGGCAGTAAGTAAGGTGAAAAGCAAGCTCACAGCCCTAGACTTCAGCAGAACAGACTTTGGCCTCTTTAAATTTCTTCTTGAAAGAGTCTTGTGGTATCAGGCCCTGGAGGGAAGAGAGGCCTGAAAAGCTGGTTAATATTCCAGGATCTCCTCCTCCAGGCTCAAGAAAGGTCAATCCCAACAAATAGGAAGTCAAACAAAAAATGTCAGGAGGCCTGCATGGATGAACAAGGAGCTCCTGGCCAAACTTCAAAAAAGAAACATGATACAAACAGAAAAAAAGAAGCATTCAGAGGGTAGAGGCAAGAGTGGATAACATAGGAGGAATACAGACAATGTTGTCCTAGTATCCAGGCTTAAAATTACAAAAGCTAAAGCCTGGATGGAATTGAATCTGGCCAGAGATGTCAAGGACAAGGCCTTCTATAATCATATCAGTGATAAAAGGAAGGCAGGGAAAATTTGGGCCCAATGCTGCATGGTATGGGAGACTGGTTACACAGCACAGTGGAAAGGCCCAGGTACTCAATGCCTTCTTTGCCTCAGTCTTTGCTAGCAAGACTGTCCTTCAGGAATCGCAGGTCCCAGAGACAGGGAAAGACTGCAGCAAGGAAGATGTACCTTTGGTGGAGGAGGATCTGGTCAGGGAATGTTCAGGCAAACTGAACATGCTTCAGTCCTTGGGCCCTGAATGGATACACAGAATGGAGTGCTGAGGGAGCTGTCAGATGTCATTGAGAGGCCACTGTCTGTAGTCTGTAAGCTTGAGAAATGTCTGCCAGGAACCTCATGACATTCAACAAGGGGAAGAAGTGCAGAGTCCTTTGTCTGCAGAACAGCTGCCCCAGGCACCAGCACATGCCGGGGGTCACCCAGCTGGAAACTGCTCTGCAGAAAGGGACCTGCCGGTCTTGTTGGAAGCTAACCAGGCCTTGAGCCAGCAACATGTCCTTGTGGCAAAAATGGTGAAGGGTATCCTCGGCTGCATGAGGGGAAGTACAATCAGCATGTGAAGGGAAGTGATCCTTTCCCTTGGTTCAGTACTGGTTACGCTACACCTGGAGCTCTGGGTCCAGTTCTGGGCTCCCCAGCACAAGAGAGGCCTGGAGCTATCAGAGAGAGTCCAACAAAAAGCAACAACAGTGATCATTGGAGTGGAGCTGATCTCACACAAGGAAAGGCTGGGAGAGCTGGGAGTCTTCAGCCTGGAGAAGAGAAGGCTTGGCGTGGGGGGGATCTCATCACTGCCGATAAATACCTGAAGGGAGGGTGCAGACAGGACAGAGCCAGGCTCCTTTTTGTGGTGCCCAGTCCCGGGACTGGAGGCAGTGGGCACCAATGGAATCACAGGAGGCTCTGTCTGAACATCAGGAAGTGCTTTTCCACTGTGCAGGTAACTGAGCACTGGCACAGGTTGCCCAGAGAGGCTGTGGTTTCCTTTTCCTTGCAGATAGGCAAAAGCCATCTGGATGTGGTCCTGGGTGAGTGGCTCCTGCTTGAGCAGGGGAGTTTGGGCCAGATGACCTCCAGAAGCCCCTTCCTACCTACATAGTGATTCTATGAAGTTTCCAATACTGAGTACTCAGAAGAAAGCAACTGTTAGGGTAAAGCCTGTACCAGTGAATGAAGGCTTGCGGAATATCCTGACTGTGTAGTCTGTCCTAAAAATAGCAAAGAAAGTTACTTTCTTTTAGGTACTTGGGGAAGGTGGCATTGTGTGTTACGGGCCCATGTCTATCAGTTAACTTATTTCTATTGTTTAACTTATGTTGATTTCTGTACAGTCCTACTGTCGTGGTACTGAAGTGATTTGTGATGCTACTTCACTGACTGTGCCGTGTCAGACCAGGAAGTATCTTATTTCTTGTCACATGGTTATAAAATGAGTACAATATTTATGTCAACAATGTGTAATAAAATTATTCAGTTAAGTATGTTGCTGTCTTGTCACTGATGGACTAATCTGAAGAGTCCATTTATGAAATCATGTAATGACAGATAGCATCTTTTAGTGAGTGATGTGAAGTACCATTGCCTAGACCACTATTGCTACTTCAGCATTGTAACACAATAATACATCAACAAATTAATGCAAGAGAGAAAACTCAAGTTTGCTTTCAACAGAGTTCCGAGTAAGGACGAAATCTCTTTGTGTGCATGTTTAGGTGTATGCACATAAAAAAGTGGTATTCCATCTTTTCCTATTTTTGTTTCAAAGGCATTTTCTTTGTTGCCAAAACTATTAACAGGGAGAAGAAACAATTATTTAAATAGAAACATAGTTAATCTCTTTTTCTAATGCAATAAAATTACTTGTTGGTTTTATACCCCTTCTGGTTTAAGAAGATTACATTAAGGAATTGGGGATGAAGGTGGACGGAGATACACTTATTTGCTGGTGGCATCTGTTTTGAAGCTGTCCATCTGGTCAGGTCCCATGCAGTTGTCTTACGGCTCTATTGGGCAGTTAGCTGTGGCAGTTACTGTGTGTGAGTGACTCTTGTGAACCTGAAAATAACCTCATGTTCTCTTTGCAGCCCAGTGTGTATAGGGCACTATGATTTCTTGTGAGGTAATGGTCAGTCTTATCTTGTAGTCACTTTTTTAGATTTTTGAAAAGCTTAGCACCTCAAAGATCAGACTTCATAAAGCATAAGAGTGTTCTGTGCTATATGACCACTCAGGAAGACTGGGTGGGTTGTAGAGAAAATACCTCATATTTATTAATGAGTACATGACTGGAACACGACAGTCTTCACCAAGAAATACTGACAGGATAGTATCAACTCCGTTCACGCTGGCAGCATATTAGCAGTGTATATTCAAAAGTGACATGAAACATCATGAAGAAAGTCTGTCACTTGCATGTAAAATGTATACATCAGCTTGATTAAAGGCCTGAGAAGAAGCATACTAGATGCTAGGAGAGTCCAAAACATACTAACGGTGTTCTTGCATGTGTTTCAATGCTTACACCAGACACGTTATTTCATGCTTTTTCAGTCTTTGTGAAATGTAATCTGATACTTGCTCAGTCCTGTGTGCTACTTTGCATTTACGTATGGATTCTTTCTTCCAGCATGATGGTGATGTAAATTTCACTCAGTAGAGAAATACTCACTTCATAATACGGAAAACTGTCAATGTCTGGTATTGTAGAGTTCTTAATACAAATTACAGTAAACCAATAGCTCCCTCTGTCCTCCCAGCTGTTTCATTTCCCCTTTTGGGGGTATCCACAGGTATTTCCTGTTTAAAATTTTAAATGAGAGTTTGTGTCCTTTTCTAGCAATTGTTCCAGGGAGTAGTTTTTTTTTTTTTTTTCCTTTTTTTTTCCCTTTTTTTTTGGGGTTGTGGTGATTGTTCTGTTGAATGGGTATTCTACCTCTGATTTCAGAAGGTGGTGTTTTGTTTAGTAAATTATCATTTGTAATGCTTTAAAAATTTAGGGTATGGTATGAGCCCTTCTAATAGTTAACAGACTTTGAAATAAAGTAAAAGACCAGAAGGAATGCTGCTGACTCCGAACTGTAGCTGAGATGCTTGATGTGTGATTTACACTAAAGGAGTTTTTTCAGTTTATCCTTCTCAACACAATTTACTATAGACATGTAAACAAAAACGAAACCTATATTTAACACCCAAATTCATGAATGAATTGTTCCTGTGAGCAGAAAGATATTTTTTATGTTTTTGTCATTTTCACTGCTAAATTAAAAGTTTTTTTCTATCAGAATTCAGTAGCATTGCTTTAAAAGAATGTCAGCTAATTCTCCTTGATGAAGAGGTGTAAAAATACTAAAAATTTTCTAAATATGGTAACTCGCTTTTTAGTTTCCTGTAGACAAATAACTGTGTGCAATATTTAAACAGTTTTACATACTTTTGATATCAGATGTCCAGAGCAATATTTATGCTTGGATTTCTCTTCCAAGAAGGAAGGAAACTGATTGCATTGAAATTAGTATATTTGTCTTGCTCTGCTTGTAAGCTTAAGCGATGCTGTGTTTTGTGACTTAAGCTAATGTTTAATAAATTCATGATTTTACTTGCAAGCAAGTACTTAAGCTCTGGCTAGTCATACCATATAATCTTTGTCTGTGACTCGTCTTACGGTTGTCCCACCTTCTGAACTTCTTGTTCAAAATCAGTTACAAAAATCAAGTTTGCTTTGCAAAGAGCAGGTTCAAGACCTAAGTTATTGTTTATTTCTGTATGTCTTTCAATATGATGATTGACTACTTTCACTGTAGACTGAGGGAAAAACCCTCTTTTGTATGCAGTATACTTAATTTTTTGCTCTGTAATTCTCTAATTCTAGCATCCGTACCTGATCATGGGATAAGCGTCTTTATCTGACATCGGTTGTGTTGTGGATAATCTTAGTTTTAATGAGTAATTTGCAGTAACTTTCAAATGACATCTGTATTCTGCGTTTGTATATAAGTTCTCAGCTGTTCAAGGTACACTCTCTCTGACCTCTTGAGCCGCTAATGTACACTTGAGTAAGTTGAACGTTCCTTGGGTAGGCTGAAGATTGATATATCCCAGGCCTTGACAGCTGTAGTGTTTTTCTGTGCCAACTTCAGACTGTCTAAGCAGCCCTTTTTCAGAAGAAATTGTTTGGCTCCCAAGACCATTCAGGGAACAGCCTTACCAAGTCCATTAATTGTGCCAAGATCTTAAAAAGACTATTTAAACTTCTTTCCATCTTAAAACTGTAATAATTTTTGGCTAATGCTCATATTCTGTTGTACGAAATACATATACGTACTTGAAGATTTAGATGAAACAATTTTACCTCTAAAAATGTTTGACGTGTTAAAGTGAAGTAAGTCACATTTAGTGGTAACTTATTAATAGCATTACATTCTCCTAATGTTTAACTGTGATAATGAGAAATTTAATATGCCTCCATGTTAAATTTCTTTCTAGTCATTGAGGTTCATAGATTTTAACTGCAGATGGTGTTTTATTTTGTTATTGGTAATATGTATTTGAAGGCACAGCTAAATATTTTGTCCTTGCTCTATTGGCAGAAAGGCCAGTTAGGAGAAAATTACTGTCTTTTCTGTGCATTTACAGAAATACTAACATGCAGGAAAATACATTTGTTCATTTAGGTCAGAATATTTGATGATATATTTACCACATTACAGTTTTAAATACCAGTTCTTGCCATCAGAAATAACATTTATTAACATGGTGTCATGGTGTTGCTCTGCAGTTGCAGAAATTTGTGTGATTTTATCCTATTCACAGGCAGGCCACCTGGAAAGGCTTTTTTTTTTTTTTTAATTGGGCACTACTTATCCTGTTCTGTTCAGCTGTTTCTTTGAAGTTTACTTTGTGTATACTATTCAGATTCAATAAACCTTTACTGTGAGCTTTTTTTTTTTTTTCCTTCTATTTAAGTTATGGTGGCTTTTTTATTCCTGCTTCATTTACTGTTCTTTCAGCACAGACAAAAATGTGGCAGAACTTAGAAGTAGCAATTTCACCAACATGAGTAAAACTTGGAGCCCATCTGCAACTATTTCACAGACTACTTTCAAAGCTGTCCAAGGAAGAGAAAATGATTTGAGGTTAATCTGAACTGCTTATATAATCAAAAAAAGATCAATCATACAAGTCTGTCTGTGTTCATCTCTTTGAAACTTCATTATTCTGAATGCTATCAAAAGGCTAGTATTTGTTTGTGTTGCAGCAAAGTGTAGGTAGGAATAAGGTTGCCAGAGACTGAATACATGTTGGATGTACAGCAGAAATCAGAGGAAGGTTGTGAGAAATTCCCTCTCCTGGTACTGTACATATATACTTCTTACATATTCACTAGAAACAGTTCAGTATATATATTGTAGTTCTCACTTGTGTGCAATGGGGGAATGGTGCATTTAGAAGGATGTGACTGGAAGTGACACGTTGGTCTTTTGTCATCTTGTGTGGCACTGTGCAGCTCCCCAGCCTGAGGTCTGGAGATTGTAGGAACCTCCAGGACAGCACAAAGGGCAGTCTCTCCTGCTTGTGATGGGTCTCATGGTGCTGGATAATGCTTCCTGGAGTCTTTCAGAAGCCTGAGTCTCTCAGCTCTTCTAATAAATAAATGAACAGAAAACTCAACAGCAACTTCTGTGCTGTTGTATGCAGGACAGTAAAGGCAAAAGCTAAGGAAGACTGGTGGTAAGTAAATCCAGTTTCTTAAAAAAGCAGACAAAACTAGACTGAACAAAAAGCCTATGAGCTGGTAAATTAGCATCAGTAATTTTGTTTGACTCCAGGTTTTTGAACATTTATGGTGGAATACTATTTGTACTTCTCCGTGCTGTAATGATGTCATGACCCTTAGACTAATTTTTTAGTCATTTTAAGTAGTTAAGTGCAAAGGTACACACTGAATCATGCATGAAAGATATAAAAAAAAAAACACGTTCTTTTATCAGTTTAGCCCTGCTCTTCATATTGCTGATAAACTGAGATTTGAATTAAAATTATTTTGAAATTATAGTTAGTTTATTAGATATAGAAGTTTATTCCTACGTTGTGGTTCAAAAATTTCTTTATAGTTGAACTGATGCCATTTAGAGTGTAATAACTGCTGACTTACTTAGTGTCCTCCTAAATCATTTAAAAGAAATCACATTTCCATTGCTGTTATTTAGTGAGTTTTTGTTTGGCTTTGTGTGCTTTCTTTGATGGGCCCCTGAAAGAAGTACAAAACGTTTTTAGACATCCAGAATGCACAGAATCCATGTTTTTTATGGATCCTAATGCTTTTTGGAAGCCTGCAGCAATTTTTCCAAACCTGAGAAACATTTTTATTTTTCATCTTGCTTCTGCCTGTGAGGTTGTAGAAAACCAGAACATTCTAGAGAAAATCCATGCTGTTTGGATATTAAATAGGCCAAGTGGCCTCAGCGCAGCGATCCGAAGGCTGCACCCAGGTGCATGCAGATAGGTCATGCAGAATCTGCAATCTACACACACTGTGACTTTTTAGGTGACATAAGGCATTTACAAGACTTCCCATTCTGTTTTTTTTTTGAGGAAACAGGAAAAAAATCTAGAACTTATATAGACTTTAGACTGGGTAGATAGAAATCCAGGATTGTAGCATAAGGTGATAGCTCTCATTGAGAGGGTGTGTTGTTTGTTTTCAAAAAAGAGGTGGAGAACCATATTTGTGGCCTGATTTGAGTAACCTAATTAATATGATACCATTTGAGTTCTTATTTATATGACACAGGCCTAGTTTGGGTGTTATCTTTTTGCAAAAAGCAAATGCGGTCATCTACTGTAATGCACCATAATCCTGTTAGTTATCTGTTTGCTTGCGTGCAACAGTCACTGGACAGTCATTATACTGCTAACCTAATTTGTTAGAGTACAGTGATGTCTCTTTCAACGGCTTTAAAAGAGTAGTTTGTGCCCCAATTCTCTCTACATGAAATTTTTGTTACCATTGTGCTTTTGTTTGCAATTACCAGAAATGAAGTCTCCCCATCAACACTTCAAAAGTTGTGTGCATCTTACAATGGTAGATAAAACCAGAGGAATTTAACATAAGACAAACTCTTTTTTTTCTTCATGCTGTAATCCAGTTTGTGTGTAAGCTGGTAATAACTTGAAATTGTAGTATCTTTATGGCCAGAGTCTTTCTTTTATTTACTTACTAACACAATCAGATGCCTAGTCTGATTTGTAGTTTGTATTAGCAATGCATTCTTAAAATAGGTGGGTGAGATTTTCTGGGTTTATAGCAATGCGTTATTAAGGCATCAAATTTTCATAAAGTTTTCTTTCCTGTGCTGTTGAAGAAGTTGGTGGTATTTAAAGATTTCAATGCATGTCAAC
The DNA here is from genome assembly GCF_964211825.1 of Aythya ferina. Lineage (NCBI taxonomy): Eukaryota > Metazoa > Chordata > Aves > Anseriformes > Anatidae > Aythya > Aythya ferina. Next base: position 35,676,605 of record NC_140299.1, read on the forward strand.
TAGGAACGACAGTATTCAAAAGAATAAGATATTTCTGAAAAAAAAAAGTCAACACAAAAAGTCAACTTGCTGCCCTCAGGATCCTAAACTGCACTATTTCAAGGTCACTGGAGCCAAGGCTGCCCTTGAGTTTCACATTCTCCACCAGTCCTTCCTTGGTGGAGAGAACAAGGTCTAGCACTGCACCCCTCCTTGTTGAGAAGGAAGTGGTCACTAATGCATTCCAAGAACCTACTGAGTTGCCTTTGCCCTGCTGTGCTGTCCCTCCAACAGATACTGCAGCGGTTGAAGTCCCTCATGAGGACCAGGGCTGGTGAACATGAGGCTGCTTCAGTCTGTGGAAGGCCTCAGCTGCTTGGTCTTCCTGATCAGGTGGCCTGTAGCAGACCCCCACTACAATGTCACCTGTCCCTTCCCTCCCTTTAATCCTGACCCATGGGCTCTGTCAGCTCCTCACCCATCCCCAGGCAGAGCTCAGTGTTCTCCAGCTGCTCCTCATCTCCCCTGCCTGTCCTTCCTAAGGAACCCATATCCCTCCATTCCAACACTCCAGTCATGGGAGCCGTCCCACCACATCTCCATGATGCCAATAAGATCGTAGTCCTGCAGGTTTGCACACATCTCTAACTCTTCTTTATGCCCCATGCTACAGGTGTTATCATAAAGACATTTGACATTTGAGATGTGCCCCCAGTGAACTCCTTCGTGCTGCCCTTCAGGTGCTCTCCTGCTGACCCGTGACCCTTCTTCAGGTTCTGGGCACCTATCACTGATACTGGTGTCCAGCTGGGAGAAGCGGGGTGGATTGAGGTTCTCGTCCCCCCACAACTCTAGTTTAAAGTACTCCTCACCAGCTTGGCAAGCCAGTGACTGAAGATGCTCTTCCCCTCCTAGGACAAATGGACCCCATCAGCCACCATCAGACCAGGTTCTCAAAGTGAGTCCCATGGACTAAGTAGACAAACCCCTATCTGCACCAGCCCTGTAACCATCTGTTGATTTGCCAGATTTAACTGGCCCTTTCAATCCCCTTCCCTTTGACCAGGATGAAAAAAACTACCTGTTCCCAGGAGTCCTTTACTGCTGCTCCCAGGTGGCTATATCTATTTTTATAACCATAAAAAATGAGAAGCTGGGTAAAGAGGAAATTAAGTGGGAAACCCATAAAGAAGCCAAATGGTGTAGATTAAGATAGGAACTTAGGTCTTCTATTTCAGATCTTAGTCAGGGTTAAAACAAATTTGTTCAGAGGGAAAATGCTGTGTTGGTTATCTAGCTGACATTAGTGAGCTTCTGGTTAACAAATGAAATCTGTGATATCCAAGGATATTGTTAGGTTCTGGAAGCTTGGAAGAAAAAGGAAGCAGAGATATTGATAGCCACAATAGTGGTGATTTTCCTTTTAGGTCATATATTGTCCTCATGCACATGCTCTTTAAGATTCAGAAATAGCAAAAGTAGCCTAAGCTGCACCTTTCAGGTGTTTCCCCGTTTCCCTGTGATTTTTACCTAGCTGGAAATATGATTGTTTTGCTATATTAATTTCTAATTTAACGTTAGGCTGTGGTTAGTAGGCTTGTTCTTAGCATATGTACATAAATCATGGAATAGACTATGCTTTCTTATTTTTTTTCAGCAAAATTTTCTTCAATGTTCTGCTGATCTGTTGTAATATTTTTATATAATTAACACATTATGATTTTAGTATCTAACATAACTACATGACTATCACTGCTTCCAGTAATACTACTGTGTTGGAATAAAAATACACCGGTGCAAAATAACATCTTTTGTGTAGTAGAACATTCAAATCCAGAAAAGCTTTTAGCAGAGATTTAACTTTCACAAACTTTCTGAAGTGTATTTAAAACAAAACACAACAGCAAAATTGTTTTCTTGTTCTCATCTGAGATTTTTTTCAGAAGCTTTAAAATGATACAGGATAGCTGAGTGGATGTGAGACAGATACACGGCCTGTTTTCAAATAAAATCTTAGAGCTGCAAATGGTAAAACCTGAAGCAAGTATTCCAAGCTCAATTTTTATTAATAGAAATTAGAAGTACTAGGGACTGATGCAGCAAAATGCAGCCTTGTCTGAATGATGTTGATTTTTGCTGCCTTATTTGCATACTCTTGCATAGTTGATTGTAGATCTTGGTCTTCCTTCAAAAATTCTGTGTGGTTAAATTTCTGTTTGTTCAAGAGAACTCTTTACTATGTTGTTATTTCATGAGAAAGTGAATACCTTGTAATTAATTCTCACTAAAACAGTATTTATTTATTTATTTATCTTTTTTTTTTTTTTAATAATCATGTTCTGAATATTCGTGGAATATCTTTTTTTTTGTTTATAAAAGCTTTAGCATAACACTTAAAATATTTTTGTCTTTTTTTCTTGTTTTTAAGGCTGATAAAGAATTTGTGTGGTCTCTGTGGAAACGTCTTCAACTGTCAAGTCCAGATTTAACACAAGCTGTCAGCTTGGTTGTGCAAAGGTGAGTTTGAAGATTTAGCATCATATTTTAAAAAACAAACAAAAGTGCTGATACCACACTTTTCATCTTTTTAATTGGGAATAATGCAGGATTCTAATAATGTATTACAAAAAATCCATTGTTAAATTTTGTCAAGAGTTTATAGAGTATTTTGCAGATTTCCTTTTTGGTTTAAGTTGAAATGTATTTTCAAGTCTGTTTTTACTGCTTTACTGTGCTGCAATTGAATTCAATTCTTATTTTATAAATGTAGTGCATGTTTGGATTTTCTGTTGAAATAGCAAAAGGAGGTAAATGACATTTTCTGGTGTCATACATAGTTAGATGACAGTTAAATGTGCAAATTATGTTTATTTGCTTTCTCAAGGAAGCGAAAAGCTAAGGCACGATAAAAGAAGAGATGACCATGCAATTTAAGTAATACTCCTCTGAGGATGCTAATGATGAGGATTTCCTCATATTACCTACCTCCTAGCATCTGACCGCTATAAATGTTAATTAATCATCACAGTGTATGATTGATTGTTTTAGAATGCTAATATTTACAAATTCATAACTTTTGTAGGCCAAAGATAAGAAAAATGTGAACTAGTTGGTAATGTGGCTATCAAAATTCAATCACTTGATTCTCTTACGGTCAAAAGATTTGTCTGTTCCGTGTCTCAGGATGCCACAAGATTCCTCTTATAAAATTAAACATTTTTTTTAAACTTCTTTACAATAAATCATTATGTTCTTTAGCAGGGAGTGCTTTTACTATAGTGTTGTCTCTCCTGTTCATCCTCTGCATTGCAAAAATAATGAAAATTTTGTTTAAAACATAGTATGACCAGAGCTAATTTTAATAAATATTAGCTAACTAGATCTAAGAGTTGTTGATATCCAGAGGAAGAAACTGATCGTTCAAGCATGTGTGGCTTATGTTAAAACAGCTTGTACCTAAGAATTCAGATGCCATGACCAGAAATGAATCAAGAATGGCTTGGGTTGGAAGGGACCTTAAAACTCATCTAGTTCCAACCCACCTGCCATGGGCAGGGACACCTCCCACTAGATCAAGTTGCTTAGGGTCTAACCTGCTCTTGACAACACCTTCAGGGATGGGGCATCCACAACCTGTCTGGGTGACTTGTTCCAGTCTCTCATCACCCTCTGAGTGAAGAATTTCCTCCTAACCTCTAATCTGAATCTCCCCTATTTTAGTTTTAAACCATTCTCCCTTCTCCTGTCATTATCTACCTGAGTAAAGAGTCCTTCTCCATCTTTTTTTTTTTTTTAAGACTACTTTAATTATTGAAAGGTCACAATGAAGTCTCCCCGGAGCCCACTTATATCATGGCTGATCATCCCCAGATCTTTTAGCCTTTCTTCACAGGAGAGGTGCTCCAGCCCTCTGGACCTGCTCTAACAGCCCCACATCATTCTGGTGCTGGGGGCCCAGACCTGGACACACCACTCCAGGTGGGGCCTCACAAGGGCAGAGCAGAAGGGGACAATCCCCTCCCTCCACCTGCTGCCCACCCCTCTGCTGATGCAGTCGAGGATGCAGTTGGCCTTCTGGGCTGCAAGCACGCACTGCTGGCTCATGTCGAGCTTTTTCTCCACCAGAGCCCCAAAGTCCTTCTCTGCAGGGCTGCTCTCAGTGAGCTCTTCTGCCAGTCTGTGCTCATGCCCTGACCCATGTCCAGACTTGTTGAACCTCCTGAGGTTCACATGGACCCGCATCTTCAGCCTGTCTAGGTGTATAAGTTTGTGTATATAGGCATATTTTGTATGCCTTCTCTTTCAGAAGAACATACTACTGCTTTAGAACACCTCTTGTGAACTCAAGGCTATGTATCTATATTGTATATTTCTCCTGTTTCTCAGAGTTATGGAATTAAGAGGGAAGAAATTGCTTTCCCAGCATCTTTTTAGGTGTTATCTTTACCCTAGAGAATCTTGGAATAGGTTTGTATAAAACCTATTCAGTATACAGGAGTTTTATTAATCATGACTTGAACTTTGGGGTTGCTTTGATTTGACAGATGGAGCAGTAGTGTGTATTTTTCTCTTTAATTGATGTAGCTTCATCTCTTTTTCCTGAGAAAGGTTTAATTGCCTCTTTGGAAATAATTTCTAGCCCACTTTTCCTGTGAATCTTCTGCACAACCAAATTACAGCCCTATATATTCTCCAATTTCTCTAGCTGTAGCTTTCAGTAATCTTTTCCAAAGTAGTGTCTGTTTCATGACTTTACCTTTTTGCACTCCTTTCACAAAAGTTTTTTCTCATTTGCCACTTTATAGCAGTAAATACAATTATTGATATCACAACAGTGTCAGTTTATCTCAATTCAGATATGTTGATTAGGTATTCTTGTAATTTGCAACTTAGCACTGTTGCTGGCCAGAAAATTGTAGGATGGGTGAGTTTTTGGCTTAGTTAATGTAGCAAAGATACTTGGATTTAAAGGGGAGAGGTGGGATTGTTCTATGTAGTAGTAATTTATATCTGATTAGAAAAAAGAAAAAAGCCGAACTCTTCTTAGAGACTTCTCTCCTTTCTCAGCTGTAATAGGAACATTGACCCTGTTGATAACATTTTCCAAGTTGATAACGTTCTCCATCTTTGCTTTAACTACTAAGTGATTTTGGAATAGATACAAACAGAATGGAATGGATGAATGAACTTTTGTTGTCTCTGCTTGGGACAGTGTGACATGGGTGCCTCAAATGTTTGTGTAGCTTTATTTTCAATGTGTTCTACTAAAAAATCCATCACCAGTAAGCTTTCTGTGCTCACCTTCATTACAGACTGTCTGAGAAAAGAAGCCAGCTACCTATTGGAATAAAACTGTATCTAAGAAGGTGTAGTCTTTCTGTACCCCAGATCTTGTATATAATGAACCAGTCAATATTGCCCAATAAAAAAACAGCCAGATTTTCTTTAGGAGATTACAATATCAGAAATAAAAAGATGGAAGTGTGAAAGGACAAAATGTTCCCTTACATCCTTGTATACCACGGGTGCATAAAAAGAAGACAAAAGAAGTATGTATTAGAAATAGAGTGGGCAATACTAGCTACACAGTCAGGTAATTTATATTTGTAACATTGAAGTATTTGTTATAGTATCTTTTTCTCTAATAAATCAGGAAAAAAAAAAGGCATAATTTGGAGGATGTAGAAGGGAATTAACAGTAGGTTTCTATTATTTGTCTGCTATTTTGAAGTGCTTTCATGGTCCCAAAATAGAAGTTCACCTGCCCTAAAATTGTAAAAATGTAAGTGGTGCCTTTTTATGGCTGTGCTCTTGATTCCTATAATACACCAATGATATTTTACTTTTCAGCAGTCTTTGCAGTTCTTGCTGCATAACTGTAACTACATTCCCATTTTAATATTCAGATATAAACAAAAAAATATCTTTACTGTGCAAATGAGAAATGCCTTTGGGATATGTAAAAGCCTCCAGGTATTTTCAAACAAGCCATTGTAAAAAGTACATCTCATGTTAGTATACTTTCCAGCTACTTTAAATACTATTGATCTCCAGTGTTATGTAAAGAGCATGCTATTTCTAGTTCACTGCCTTTGGAAACATTCTTTTTTTTTTTTTTTTGATGATGAATTAAAAAAAAAGGTCTTAGAATGCTTAGAATGTACCTTTTACAGGTAAATTCACATGTAAACTCAGAGTCAAGGTTCAGATCACAGTATCAAAGGTTCTGAAACCTTTTGGAAACTTTCAGAGCGCTCCTTAGGACTTCTACAGTACATGAAATCTTGCCAGGTCAACAGATTCTGATCTTCCTTTAGGGGTTTCTAGCTGACTCCGTTCCTTTCTTCTGAAAAAGAGGGTGTAGCAGGGTCCATTACTTATCAAACTATGGCAGTGATACAAGACCTTGTGGAGATATAGCTGGAAATTGTATTATGCTAGGTGATATCCTTCTAAATAGGTATACATGGAAAACTTTCCTTAAATTTATTTTTCCCCAACTAAATTCCATGTGTGCTGTCTTGAAAGATTTAGCAAAGAGTGGGAATTAATTTATCATTTGGGGCCACTCTGAGAAACAGTCCCAACCTAACAGTAGTGCCAGTAGATGAGAGAGTTGTGTTGCTCTTGCTGAGGAGTTAATTCTTTCTAAAGGTGTGCAGATAGAAGAAAACAGGCCTAAAGAGCAAGTCATCAAATAAACAAAAAATTTTGGGGAAGATTATTGTAAGAAGTTAAGCTACATTTTGCTGCATCTTGTGGATAACAAATTGTTGAAAAAACATGAGGTTGGTATAGATTCCTCACTGACTGAAGATGTGCAGATGCACTTAAAATGACAAGTACTTTTTATGGAAAAGGATAAGTGAATGCTTTGTATGTATGAGCAATATAGATTGATGCTAATTGAAAAAATAATTAAAAAAAATGTAACTTGCTTTTTTTGAAGGGATGATAAATAGCTTGCAGAAGTTTACTTAAACCACTTACCATTTTACTCCTGTGCAAATTACTGGGAAACAGTATGACAGAACTAGGAAGTAAACAAAATCTAAAGCATTTTTAAAGGCGATTACCATTTTGTCACTCTGAGTTTAAAATGAAGTGGACTCCCTTGTTATTATCACTCAATAAAGTAGATGGAATAATAGAGCATAAGGGTACAACCTTTCTATCTAAGGTCAAATAATTGAGATTGTCTACAGTTGATGAAAGTTTAATATCCTGTTTCATTAAAAATTCTCAGAACATTGAACATAAGTCAACATTCCATGGAGAAGAAAGTATTATGCAGCTTGCATGTGTGCATATCTGCATATCGGAGCACAAAATATTGACATGATAATTGCAGTCAAGCCTGATTGAACAGTGGCCTCTGGGAATTCAGCTGGTGTTGTACCAACTGGATGGCTGCTCAGGACACAGTTTGAAATGCAAGGTGCAAGTTAGCACTTTATTCAGCACAGGCAGGCATCATTTAAAAATCCTTGGGGGAAACCCTGGTGATGTGCAGATGTTAAAGCAGTCTGTTCTGAAGTGCTGATATTTTAAACACTGTAAGAGAGTTGTGTATTTTAGATGAAAAATGTTTGCAAAATTATTAGGGAAAATGTCACTTTATTTTCTTTACTACTCTAGTGTAAAAATACATTTAGTATTTTATGTGCATTGCTTAAAATAAGAAACAGGAATAAATCATCTACCAAACTAAGTTAGAAATAGAAGAAAAATTATATTTCTATAATGATGCTTTTCTATTTGTTATACATGCTGGTATACATGATCTGGTAATAAATATAGTTCTATAAATAATTTACTAAAGAAACAACTTCATTTTACAATTTTTTTTTTGTAACCAGACCTTATGTTATTTCTGTTAAGAAACAAGGATAGACTTACTCAGTTTTGATACAGAAAATATTTGCTGTCTCAGAGGAGTGCAATATCTATGCCATCAGTTTAAGTATTTGTTTTTACTCTGTGCAGTCCAAATCTTTTAAAAATACGATTTGTAATTATTAGAAGGAGAAGGAAAAAAATGAACTAATAATTGTGTGCCATATAAAATGCATTATGAAGTATAAGCATCTTCTAGGATTGGAGGTGAGAATAAACTGTACGGGTAAATGAGGACTGTTTACTTCTTTTTTTTTTATCACAATAGGTGCACAGAAACAGGGCTCTAGTTGAAAGATAAAGGCATATGCACTGTTTCTGCTAAACACTAACTGTACAGCCACAGGGATTAATGTAAATTACAATATTGGTGTCATACTTATACATTATTATACATTGACTGTATAATGTACGACTTTGCACATGGGCTATTCATTGTCTATGTAGTAACAACACTGAATGTATGCACTTGTGTAAAGTATATATGCAAAGCAGTTGGAAGTGTGAAGACCAGGAGGGATGACAGTTACATTAAATGGTGCATCGCAGAAGTTGACTATAACTTTTTTAAAAATAAGCATATGTTTAGAAGTGTATATATTGTATATAATATATATAATTTATATACATATATAATACATATATGTATTATATGTATACATATATAATACATACATATATGTATTATATTATATATATGTATGTATTATATAGGTAAAATACATATACTATTAAAATAAAATGTTTGATTATCTGTTACCACATAGCTCCAAGTTCTCAGAGTACTCTTAACTTTCTTGATTATTTAAGGCCAAATCTGTAGAACCTGCTCTGTTTGTTGTTTTTTTTAATCTTGCTATTTGTAAAACTGAAAGGAGGTATGCCATTGATTTTTTTATTAGATAAAATTGTTTTCGTTAAAACTATGTAACGATGGCATAATTGCATGCAACTTTGAATTATTTTTTCTTGAAAATGGTTAATTGCTTGACTTATTAAGACCTGTGGTAGGATATAATACGATTCTCTTCCCAGAATGCTTTCTTTGAAGATTCTAGGAAACATACTGTCTTACAATACTTCCCCAAACTTTTTTTGTTTTGAAAATCTTTTTTTGTTTGTTTGTTTTTGTTTGTTTGTTTTTGCAATGATTATACTGTTTCAGAATGAGTATTCTGTTTCACACCTCATTGTGAACACCTAAACGTTTCCTTATAGTCTAATGTTTCATTTTTGACAAGTCATTAAAAATGGGCCAAACCTCAAAAATATTATCCTGTCCTGTTGTGTAATGTATAGCACAACACAGGAAAATATCATATCAGGAAAAAACTTGAGCTTAAGAATATTTTTTCAGTTTCTTCTTTTTTTAGAAAGGTAAATCTATATAATCTTTGTAACTAAATACAGCTGTGTTAAACATTTGAAATAGGTAGTACTCATGGGAAAACTGATTGGAGCTTAAAACTTGTACAAATTGACAGCCTCTCTTCACTCCATTTTTCATCCTAAAGAAGTCTGCAAATATTCTTAGCTCACATCATTATTGCTCATCAGTGGTTCTAATTAGCTAAACAGGAGTTTGTCTCAGTCATTGATCATCATCAGCTTCTTGACAGTGCCTGAATTTTTTCCCATATTCCAGTGGACCTTTTTTAATATGTTGGAAATACATAACGACTCAATTAATAAAGTCAGTTGAAGATTTTTCTACATGTTTCTTAAAAGGAGGAGGAGATGACTGCAGTTCTTAGCTAATCTCATTTTAAGGCACAACAACAGATCCAAATATGATATGCAACTTCCAGTAACATTACCTTGAGTGTCTGTGGGGAACTGTCTTGTAATGAATATTGGAAGTCATCCTATGCCAGCAGGAGGAGCTGCTGATAAAGTTCCATGTGAGATTTCAGCTTATGCTTTAGTCTTCTGAAGACATCCGTCATGTGTGTTTGCGTTCTTAAAATTATTATTATTATTATTTTTTTCCTTTTTTTTTTTTTTTTCTAGAGCGGCGTGTGATAACTAATGAAGCTATTTTGGGGGATATTATACAACCTGCATAATCTTGAGAATCCGGAAAAAAAACAACCCACCCCTCATAGCCAAAAAAATCCTTGAATTTACATTAGATTTTTTCCATTTACCCCAAAGGGCTGTGCTGCCATTCAGAGGGACCTCAACAGGCTGGAGGGATGGGCCAAGAGGAACCTCATTTAGATCAACAAGGGCAAGTGCAGGGTCCTGCACCTAGTGAGGAATAACTCCAAACACCACCACAGGCTGAGGGCTGACTTGCTTAAGAGCAGCTCTGCGGAGAGAGACCCGGGAGTCCTGGTGGACAGCAGGCTTACCATGAGCCAGCAATGTGCCCTTGTGGCCAAGAAGGCCAACAGTGTCTTGGGGTGCATTCAGAAGGACATTGCCTGCAGGTCAAGGGAGGTGATTCTCCCTCTGGGTGGGGCTCAGCCCTGGTGAGGCCACACCTGGAGTATTGTATCCAGCTCTGGGCTCCCCAGTGCAAGAGGGACATGGAGATACTGTGGTAAGTCTAGAGGAGGGCTATGAAGATGATGAGGGGACTAGAACACCTGTCATACAAGGACAGGCCAAGAGAGCTGCCTGTTTAGCCTGGAAAAGAGAAGACTGAGGGGAGACCTCATCAATGGGTGTAAGTATCTGAGGGGAGGGTGTCAAGAGGATGGAGCTGGTCTCTTTTCAGTTTTGCCCAGAGACAGGACGAGAGGCAATGGGCACAAATTGAAGCACAGGATGTTCTGACTGAATATGAGGGGGCACTTCTGTACTGTGAGGGTGAGAGTGCTGGCACAGGTTGCCCAGAGAGGTTGTGGAGTCTTCTCTGGAGATATTCAAAATCTGCCTGGATGCCATCCTGCGCAATGTGCTCTACATGTAGGTGATCCTGCTCGGCAGGGGGGTTGGACAAGATGATCTTCAGAGGTCTCTTCCAACCTTGGCCATTCTGTGACTTATGATGATGATCATGATAGATCTTTATTTTCAAACTTTGTTCCTTCACAGATCTTTTCCAAGTATTTGGTTGAGGATCATATAAATAGATAAAATACAGAATTTAATTACAAATGTGCTTTGGACAACTGGCTCTTCTGTGCATGTGTTTACATATACTGGCATATTTTTTGCTTAAGTGACTAATAAAGGTCTGCTTTTTTTTTTCTTCTCTCCAGTCTCACACTTTATTCTTAAAACCTCTTTGGTGCAGCCTTGTCCTAAAGTTACAGGGCTCCGTAAGTGCTTGACTACTGATAAAACACCAGAATTAGGTATGCATACTATTTTTCAGTTCTCAAGAGAAATCTGTTCACTTGCCTGGTTCTTGGTTGGTTTATTCCCTTTCTTCTCCTTCTCTCTTTAAAATGAAAAAAAACACCTGTAGAATTCTTTTGAGACTTGCTTTGAGGTATCTGCCTTGACCCATCAGGTTTACAGATCAATTAATCCATTAGAAAACAAGTTTAATAAATTTTAAAGTGATGATTGCATGGCTGAGTTAAGAGGTTAGTTAATTATCCAGTATTTGTGTTTAATTAGGCTTAGTTTTAAAAAAAGGTTGGCTCTCTGAGCAGAGGTAGTGATAAGAGGAGCTGGAAAGACAATGGCAGATTGTGGATGGTAGGTGAAGTAAGAGTGCTGCGAGCAATGGTTTAATGTAAAAATACAAAATAAAAACAGCTGAACTGAAATGGGGAGGGAAGTAAATCACTGTGGGAGCAAAGCATGGATGGGACATTTCAATCAGCAGTTGAGGTCAGGATTCCTTTGAGGACAGGAGGTAGCATTATTCAGTGGTTTGTGTGTTTTGTATTGTATCGTCCAACTCTGTGTTGGATGCATTACTATTCTAAGTATTTCATAGTAGTGACTTACTTTTTTGTTTGTTTTCTATAGCTTCTAAAGTTTTGTTTCAAGCAGAGCAGTTATATGTACATCTAACCTTAAAGTCTTGATTTTTTTTTCCTAGTTGTAACTAAGAGGTGAAGAAACTTGGAGTAACATAATATCTACAATTTAGTATGCATCACTTCATCATGGTGTATTGTCATTACAAGAGAGAGAGATCCTTCCTCCCAAAATATTTGAGTTTTGTGTACAGCAAACACTAACTTTGAAAAAGACGCCTGGTAGCTGCTAAGGGTAATTGAGTAAAGAAGCTGAATATGAGGAAGCAATGGTAGTTTTAGGCTGGAGCAAACTTTTGGCTCTTTTAAGTTGCATAATAACAGACAGTACCTATCGTGAGTGGTAGACTTGTTTCAGGAATGTGCAAACTTCTGTGATGAGCGTTAGACAAGTATCTACACTCTGAGTTTTTCTTACACTTTATTATTAAAATTACTGTAAAGATATCGTTACATTGCAAAGGTTAATAAACTTTTCAGAAATATTTTTTTTGAAACCTGATAGTTTGAATTCTGGAAATTAGTGTTGTGGTTTAACCTTGGTAGGCAGCTGAGCCCCACACAGCAGCTCACTCACCCCCCTGCAACAGTATGGGGATGAGAATCAAAAGGGTAAAAGCGAGAAAATGCATGGGTTGAGATAATGACAGTTTAGTGTGTAAAACAAAAACTGTGCAGGCAAGCAAAGCACAATAAGGAGTCCATTTACAACTTTCCAGATGCTCAGCCATTTCCTGGAAAGTAAGGCTCAATCACACAAGGTACTTGGGAAGACAAACACTGTAGCTCCAAACGTCCCCCATTCCTGTCTTTCCTCCCAGCTGTGTTACTGAGTATGACACACATGGTCAGCCTGTGCCGGCTGTCCTGACTGTGTCCTCCATCAGCTCTTGGTGCACCCCAGGCTCCTCACTGCCAGGACAGCAGGAGGAGCTGGAAAGGCCTTGGGTCTGTGTGAGCACTGCTCTGCAGCAACTAAAATATTAGTATGTTATCAACACCGTTTTGGTCAAAAATCCGTATGAAGAAAATAGCTCAATGCCACTCAAAGTCAGTGCAACTAGTTAGGCATTACTGTTAGGGTGGGTCATTTTTAATTGCATGTTGAGTATTATGAAACCTCTTTGTTCTGTTTAGTCTCTTCTGTTGCCTTTTTTTGTCACTAGATTTTTCTTCAAAAGACATCACAGTGTAACCTTTAGGAATACATGAGATAACTTCATATTTACACAGATCTCTGTAAGTACAGTCCACTTACATGTAGTTTAGTTTTATTAGGTATTCAAAGAGAAACTATGGAACACCTTCTGTACAATATATTTCACAGCTCACATCTTCCTAGCAACATATCATAGCAACTCCTTGATGCTTGTGATAGTAAGAGATCAACCTCTTTTAGGTCAGGATCTGATACGCATTTTCCTGTTTAGTTTCTTCTGGAATACTTGTTGAATATTCATGTTTTCACTTTTCTCTCTTAATTACAGCTTCTGAATTATTTTATCTATAGAAATAGATTTATTTATGCCATACAACTACTTAATATCCTATACATTTATTTTTTCTCCAAGGTATGTGTAATTTAAATACATATCTTTTCAGGCATTTTTTCTTTATTCTTTTTTGAATGCTACAATGCATCCGTTCTGTATTTGCAGTAGGAGATCATTTACTATCACACATGAAACCTTGAAACCTTGGTTCCCAAAACCCTTGCTGTAAATTCTATACCATTTTTACTTAATTCTTTATTTACTCAAGATCAGACTAGATATTTTAAGTCATTATTTATTTAATTTATTTAAATGTATATGGTATTGAATGGCCTACAGGGACACTGGTCTTTAGCCTTTAAAATCACTCATAGGAGTAGAATATGCAGTTAATGCTGGAGAACAAAAATTGCCCATGTCTGCTCCCTGTTACATAATACTTTGTTGCTTCAATAGATTAAGCTTTTTGGACACAGATGAATATTCTTATTCACTTTTGATCAGATTTACAGAGTTAGGAATGCCACTCTTCCCTTCCTTTCTACCTCTGAAAGATTCCCATTTTGGTGGAGCAAAAGCTGCACAGATAGGATTCTTTGCTTCTAGGGATGGCTTATGTCTAGCAATAATGGAAGTTTAACTGTATAATGACAGCAGGGATGATCTGAATGAATTTCTGCTTATTTGCCACCTGTGGTGCTTGGGATACCTGAAATTGGCCATTTTTCACTATGAGAATAGTACATTTCTCGGATCATTTGTCACAGATGCATGTGACAGGAATATCTGCATCCCTACTATTAAACCATTCCTTCTCTTTTTTTCCTGAAAGAGAAGCCAGTAAGCAAAGTAGTATTTAAAACAGTTAAAGGAACAGTATCACAATGTGATGAGGTCGTTCTACAAAGTGTTAGTGACTTATCAACTGGTTTTCTGTGAAGTGTTGTGAAGATTATTATAGCCCTGTACTTATTACCACATTGGAGAGGCTCTGCTCATTCATTACGCAACCTTCCCAGTCTTCTTTATCTTGTAAAAATTATATATTCCATCCATGTGTAAGATAGTAAATGGTAAAATTGTCATCTATGATATTCAGAAAAAAGGTTGTTTCAGACAGAAATGCTGTGTAGTCCAGAGAAGGACTTCACAAGTCCAAACAGCTTTGTGCGTCTCTTTTACCAAGAAGGGAAAAGCATTTTGTTCAGTCTGTAGACAAGTGTACTTTATGCAGCTGGGGAGGAATGAGACAGATAATTTTAGCTATTTAAAAATGTATTTTAAGACCTCTTGCTTCAGTTTCTTTTAGAACAAAGTTGTGTTAGCTGTTTACAGATGTAATTTGCTGTCACTTGCCATATGCTCCCTGATTAATTCTGCAAGGCCTGTCAGTTTCAGATAATTTAATTTTCTGTGCTTTAAAATGACATTCATTATCAGGACATGAAAAATTCAAATGATTAACTGCAAATTATGACTAATAAAGTGTCTATTTTTTTTGTTTGTTTCCAGAGAAAAGCAGAAAGCTGAAGTCAAGGACAGAAAGGTATTAGAGATTTTGCAAGCCAAAGACAGCAAAATAGAAACCCTAGAACAGGTTAGTATTATATTTAAATAGAGCAGTCAATAAACTTTTATCATTGACATCAAATTTATATTTCTTGAGATGCAAAAATATTTTGTTGCGTCTTAAGGTGAAAGTCACAGGTGATTCAGAAATTATAGCCTTCTGGTAAAGTGTCAATTAAACTCAGAAAAGTTGTTCAGACAGTTGACCGGTTACTTAAGAAGTTCCTCTGAGTTTAGATGAAACTTCTTCTGGAAAGTTTTAGTGAATTGATGCCTAATTTTACTTCACAGAATGATCCAAATTTGGATTTTAATCTAATAGAGTTCTGACTACGTTTTGGATGTAATATGCTTTTGGTTGGAAAGATTTTTCTATTCTGACAAGTGCTTTAAGCAAAAATAAAACATTTCTGGAGTAATGAGGACTAACCATTTAGTATACTAAAAGCAATACAGCTAAGTATTTTAGTGTTACTAACATATAGCAGTATTAAGCTAACTGTTACCATAAACTGTATGACAATATTGGCAAATCTGAAGTGACATACATAAATGAAACGTCTGTCATATATGTTCTTTACTGAACTGCTTGTTCAAAATAAAAATGAGTACAGTGTATCAGCACAAAATTAAGTGAAAAACATGTATGGAAACAAGCTGTCAGTGAAATTGAGGAAATGAGCTCATTTCTAAAAACTAAATTAATTATTTGAAAAATAATCAAAGCTGTTGAATTCCTCACAGGATTTGAAGTATTATACTTATGTAACCAATACTTACAAGCACTAAGAAGAAGCAGAACACCTTTCTTTTCCTCATGAATCTCAAATGACTTCCTTCTCAAAACTATGAGGAAAAGAGAGTTTGCTTTTCGTTACTAAGAATGTTAATAAGGAAAAAATCATGATTAAACCAAGTGTAATTTGGGGGGAGAGAAAGAGAATTATAATTACAGATAACAGCTGATACCATAAGCACAGACAACAGTCTAGAGTTTGTTTTCAGCTGCCTAAGTCCATCCATTCCTGGGGATAAAAGGCTCGCTGATAAATGTAGTTGTTTTTATAGAATCATAGATGGGGTGAGGTAGGAAGGGGCTTCTGGAGGTCATCTGGCCCCAAATCCCCTATTCAAGCAGGAGCAAGTTACCCAGGACCATGTCCACATGGCTTTTGCCTATCTGCAAGGAAGAAGGCTCCACAGCTTCTCTGGGCAACCTGTGCCAGTGTATGGTCACCCTCACAATGGAAAAGTGCTTCCAGATTGTGAACATCAGGACAGAATCTCCTGTGCTTCTCTTTGTGCCCACTGCCTCCAGTCCCGGGACTGGGCACCACAAAAAGGAGCCTGGCTCTGTCCTGTCTGCACCCTCCCTTCAGGTATTTATCGGCAGTGATGAGATCCCCCCCACGCCAAGCCTTCTCTTCTCCAGGCTGAAGACTCCCAGCTCTCCCAGCCTTTCCTTGTGTGAGATCAGCTCCACTCCAATGATCACTGTTGTTGCTTTTTGTTGGACTCTCTCTGATAGCTCCAGGCCTCTCTTGTGTTGTGGAGACCAGAACTGGACCCAGTGCTCCAGGTATAGCGTAACCAGTACTGAACCAAGGGAAAGGATCACCTCCCTTCATGTGCTGACTGTACTTCCCCTCATGCAGATGAGGATACCCTTCACCATTTTTGCCACATGGACACGTTGCTGGCTCATGGCCTGGTTGGTTTCCAACAGGATTCCCATGTCCCTTTCTGCAGAGCTGTTTCCAGCTGGGTATGTGCTGGTGCCTGGGGCAGCTGTTCTGCAGACAAAGGACTCTGCACTTCTTCCCCTTGTTGAACATCATGAGGTTCCTGGCAGACATTTCCCAAGCTTGTCCAAGTTCCTCTGGATGGCAGCATGACACTCTGGTTTATCAATCAGTGCTGCAAGGTTTTTGTTGTCAGCAATATTAGGGTTTGCTCTGCCCCTTCAGCCAGATCGTTAACAAAATTTCTCCCGATTCTCACAGAATCACAGAATTTCTAGGTTGGAAGAGACCTCAAGATCATCGAGTCCAACCTCTGACCTAATGCTAGCAGTCCCCACTAAACCATATCCCTCTGATTGCCTAGACCCTAGGATCTTTCTTATTTGAAAGAGGTAACTTCTATAGTCAGTGGAATAAACTAGTTTCCAGAGTTTACCTGCTTTGGATTTGTTCAAAAACTGATACACCTGCTGCCTGACAAGAAACACCACTGAGGTGTGATTCTTCATCCTTTTATTTCGTATTAGAGCAGTGGTTAGAGTTTCTGTGGTTTTAGTTCCTCTGTGGCTGTAGATGTGATTCATAATGCATCTGGTGCTTACATGTACATCGAAGTTATTAAGCAGCAATTCGTGACTGTTGCTGCATTTTTACCCTATCCTTAGTTGAAAGAAAAAAAAAAAAAAAAAACTGTGTAAGATGCATGTAAGGATTTGTGTGCAGTAATGTGCTTTTAAGAAAGACTGCCTGCTGTGCTAGCTTTTGAACCTGTAGCATGCATCTCCATGAGATTGCTATCTGTGGTTTCAGATCAATTTTGGAAGCTGAAATTGATATTGATCAGAAATCTGAAATTGATTGTATGCATTGAAGTTACTATCTGCAAGTGGAGAGAGACTGGAAATGTAACTAGTACCAAGGAAAAGAGGCAACCAAGGAAAGGATGGCTTGGCAACATGATGGGAAGAATCAGCTGATGAGTAGAACAGAAGCTGCTTTTTCTGTGATAGTGCCTGCTGAAACACATGTTTCAATTGAGCCATTTCGTGTAGTTTCCAATACTGTAGTATTGACTCATGGAGTGGATTGTGAAGGGCACTGGTTGGTGTCAAAGGCCAGTGCTGTGTATTAAAGCTGTATACAACACCGGTAGCATTCTGGTCTTACCTCATCCGTTTCCTAGGATGCCAGCAGGTTGCAAGAAAGGGGGATTGTTTTCTGAGTTTGTAGAGTGTTCATGGTGGTTTGGACCCAAAGGGTAATCGAAGACTTGAGCTGGGATAGAGAACAATATAGTGGGGAGCATTCTCATTTATTTTGTCTTTCTGTATTTGCTCATTCTTTGTTTATTTAAGGAGAAATGACATTATTTGTGTAATTAACATACCAATGTATTGTTTATGAAAGTGTCAGCTTTGGCAGTAATAACACTGGAAGTTCTGTTCTATAAAGTATAGAAAACAACAGTTCAACCCTGCATATTGCAGTCTACCAATCTGTTATGTCTGGGAAGGTGGGATTATCCAGTCTTTTTTTTTTCTGTTGTTTTCCCTTCCTTTTCATGCATCACATTGGGATATCAATTACAATAACATTTGTCACAAGGGTATGTATTTACTAGGAATTTGAGTGGCCACTGATCAGCTGATGGTACAAATCCATGCTGCAAATGGGAAAAAAAAAGCAAATAAACTTGTTCAACGTGTGAGCTGATGTTGCTGCCAGAAATAGCAACAAAACCCTAGAATGAAATTCTCCTTCTCTTGTATTCTGCTTAGACATTGTCCTGACATGCCGAAGAGCCCATTTAAAATGACCATAAATAGGAAATCTTATTTCCTACACTGTAGGTGAGATGCCTATAGTTACTTAATACTGAGAGCTAAATTAGCTTTATTTGTACTGAGATGTTTCAGCTGGCTGAAGACATTCCTTTTTTTAGGATGTTACAGAAAATCTACTAAAATAATTAATTAATTAAATGTGAGTACAGTCTTTAATCAATTTTGTTTAATCGAGGAAAAAATTACTCCAATATTCATAAGAACAGAATTCATGGTTTTAAGTGTAAAAATGTATGTAAGTTTGTTTTTGCAAAATTTCTGCTGTCTGATAACTTCTCTGTGAGAAGAGAGCACATCCATCGACCTTTTGTGTGCATTAGCATCATTCAGTCTGATGTGCACCTTTGCTAAATTAAAATGGTGTAATATTAGATTTAGATAAATGTATGACTGTTTATTTCTTGTAATGAGTTTATTGTGTAGCTACTTGTTTTTTCAACATTTTAAATGTTATGTGAAGCACTTGTGTACCTTTTGAAGGTCCAAATAATATCGTATTTATTGAAGTACTTATTAATTGGTAGTATTTTCATCTATTACTGCACATAACTCTGAAACAAAACATGCCATGTTTGAGCTTTCCATATTATTTTTCCCTTTATTCCTCCTCCTCTTATTACTGTCTTTGTAACTCATTGATCACTCTTGGTAGTCACACCTGTGCCATACCTGGTGTTGTGTGTATCAATTATTCTAAATGCTGTGTGGTAAAAATCTCACACCTTTGAGGGTGATGGCTAAATTGCTATACCTGTCTTATTGATGACATTTTTATTTTGTATGACTAATAGCATTAAGTCATACAATCAGAATCATTTAGAATGGAAAAAATCTTCAAGATCATCACCTACCAAGTCCCTTCACTAACTCATGCCCATTAGTGCCATAGAATCATAAGTCACTGTTTCAAAACTCTTTCCTCAGTAGCGTTGCATCCTTGCCATGTATGCGTAGTTTCTCTGTGTGTTTCAAGGAAAAGAATGTGTAACTACTCTACTGCCTTTATGTGGATACAGCACTTTCCTACAGTTATGATTATTGTTATTCTGAAGACTGATTGCTGCAGGTATCTTTTTCATTCTCCTTTTTTCTTTGAAAACATTTTTTCCTGGTGTACT
This sequence comes from Aythya ferina, assembly GCF_964211825.1. Taxonomy (NCBI): domain Eukaryota; kingdom Metazoa; phylum Chordata; class Aves; order Anseriformes; family Anatidae; genus Aythya; species Aythya ferina. Next base: position 35,696,187 of record NC_140299.1, read on the forward strand.
TAATGTATAATGTTTGTATGTCTCAAATATATCACTGCTGCTGTCTCCAATGTCTTTCTCCCCGCCCCCTCCTTCTGTTAAAATAAGGTGAGGTTTTGCAATAATACATTCAAATTTGTGACTTTTAAACTATTAGTTTAGAGGATAGTGTGGGAGCAGGAAATTCAGTCTTTCGCCATGCATGCAATAGATTAAAATATCTTCACTTGTTTTCCTTAGAAGATGAAATTAAAGATGAGCAAAAGTAGCAGTAAACCTTTTTTGTCTTTACAACATTGTTAATTAATTAGGTTTCAATTCTGATCTGGTGGAACTAAAGCTAATCTTTTTGTCCTAGACCTTGTAAGGTTTCAAACCTTATCAACCGATTATACTCTAGAGGGGTTAAAATAGTACTAGCTTGCCTCATTATCTGCACTTGAAAATCTTCAGCTTGCTGTGCAAATCTGTATTAAAGCCCCTTTAATGGGTCCAATTGAAAGAAGCATAATTCTACCTTTAAGCATTAATTAACGCTAATAATTTTTTCTTAACTTTTGTACTTTCACCTGACTGTATTTTTCTTTGTAATAAAATGATGTTATTAAATTAAGACAAATGTATACACACACATTATTGCCATCTTAACATTTTATTTCCAGTAGCAGATAACCTTGATTATTCTTGTGTAATGAGGGACATGAGAATAATTTCAGTAATAGGGAGTTTAGCTGAATGTGTCAGTGGTGATGAGATTATGTGGAGTTTGTAAACTCTTGCAAAAAAAGTTTCTCCAGTGAATGAGATTTATATTTATAGATAATGCAAGTGAACAATATCTGAGGACACAGACATTTTTTTCTTCAAAAAGGTTTTTTAACTCAAGTTGTACCTTGGAAAATATTTCATCATTCAATGCTGGAACCCATTTGTTAGATGCAGCCCTTTCAGACTTCACTGGTGAATTATCATGTGTCTTTTTTACTGCTTGCCAACTTCTAGTTAGCATTCTCATAAAATTAAGGGAAAGAAATCTCGTTAAGGAACTGGCCTGCGTGAGAAAGACAAGAAGGAAAATATAATTCAAATAGTTGAATGTTGCTGATTTTGTTTTATTGATACAAGTCTACCTGAGGTAGGCAGTGTGATGACTATGGCTAATACCTGTGGGCTTGTTTGTCTGAAGAAATTAATAAGCAGTAAATTACAGTGTGCCTTTACAGCTCATTAGTACTTTTGTGTGAATTCCCAACAGGAATGCTTTCTCTGCAAGTTGAAAACGTGTTTCTGTGTGCTAGCTTACTCAGTTTTGAGGAAAGAGTTCTCCCACTTAATCTACCAGACAGCAGCTATATTGGGTGATGGTACAGGTATGCTATAAAGCCACACTTGATTTTCATTAATTTACCTGAGTGGCCAAGCCTGAAGTTGTCTAAAGCTTCTGGATCTTTATTACTCTGCCTTCCTGTTCTAAGTTGTGTTTTTAGCCTGAAATGACAGCTGCACTCAGATTAGACAGGAAAAAAGTACAGTGAATGAAGAAAAGTGATGTTAATTGTCCTGTGCCAGTTCTACCGGTGTGAAATGCTTGATTCTTGTGTTAGCAGAGCTCAATATAAGTCTGGAAAGGAGTAAAAGAGATTTTTCTGTGGGCCTCATCTTTATGATGCTGTTTGTCCTGTAGGAGCTTGGGGTGTAGTGTGAGAATTTCCTGTCCAATTCAGGTAAAAACAATTAAGTAGCCAATCAGAGAAATGATGGGATAGCCTTTTTTCTACAGATTAAAATGGTTTCTAAAGTAATTGGAAACTGTTTATACTGTAGAAGAAATTGACTTCTTAGCTGTTTAGTGTATTATGTTTGTTTTAGTGAAACATTTTTTTTTTCAATTGTAAAATCAGTATAGTGAGTGGGTGAAGCTGGATTTTATTCCTCCCTCTAAGAACAGTGTTGATGAGGAATCTTTTCATATATCATGGCTTCTTACTTGAATACAGGCAGATTTGCTCACATTCAAGAAAACCCCTGTTCCTTAAGGACAGGGTAGCAGAAGGCAGCGTGCCCTTTGAGTTGAAGTACTGCCCATATGAATCTGCTGACCACACATAGGAGGGAGCTTATCAGAAAAGTTGATCATAGCAACAGCTGTTCTTTATTTACTATACCTGATCTGGCAATGTTGATGTATGTGAGTGTAATGAAATACTGCTGTGTCAGGAGTAAATGCTTGTAGGTGTCCTTTCCTGCAGATCTCATAGTCATACACAGTTTCAAAGACAGAGGCTATTTTGCTCTGAGGACCTTGTGCAGCCCTTGCAGAGGATGCCAATGTAGAAAAAATACCCAGTTCCATCAAGATCATGCTCTGCAATGAAGAGAAAAAAAATTCAGCAAATTATTGGTTTTCATTTGGAAATAGTGGGCTCAATAAGGGGTAAGGAGATATTTTGGATTTTCTGCTGCCTGATCCAGAGGGCTGGGCTGCTGCTTTGCATCATTTCAAATATATATATCTGCTAAGGAGAGGTGGAGTAGAGAATGTGTCAATGTGTTTTGTGATCTGGGGGTCGGCCTCTTCTCACAGATTACTGGACTAGAGGGAATGGTCTCAAGTTGTGCCAGGGCAGGCTTAGGTTAGAAATTAGGAGAAATTTCTTCTCAGAAAGAGTGGTCAGGCATTGGAACAGGCTGCTCAGGAAGGTGGTGGAGTCACTGCCCCTGGGGGTGTTCAGGGGGAGGTTGGATGTGGTGCTCAGGGACGTGTTGATATTGGTGGTAGGGGGATGGTTGGACCAGATGATCTTGGAGGTCTTATCCAACCTTAATGATTCTGTGATTCATTGTGCTGCTTTACAGAACAGTTTTTACAGGTCCCATAGAAAATCCAGTCTGACCTGATGCTGAGAACAACTAGACAAAAGAGGAAGGGGGATTTATTCAGAGCAGCTGATGGTTAAGGTGATGTTAGAGCTGTGGCAAGATTGTCAGTATCGATTATATTGTCAGTGTTAGTTATCCTGAGAGCTGTCATATCCTCATTAGAGGAAAATGGCCCATTAATCTTTAAATCTAGCAGATGCATTACTGCAATGCATGCTATACTGGGAGAGATGCTGGTTTTAGTGTGAAGCTACAGCTTTTCTTTTCAGCAGTGCCGCTTCATTTCCAAACTAGAGGTGTTTTCTTGTGAAAAGGTTCCCCTTCTAGGGCAGGGAGCTTGTGCGTATGTTGTTTCAGATATGGCAAATCTATTGCACCCATGCCAGAAACAGTATTTGGCTCCCACCGTCAATACAAAACCAGCTGCTGGCAATGCTTGCCTTATGCCTCTGCAGCAGAAGGAGCAAGCAGAAGTGATGCATGAGATTGTAGGAGATGGTAAGAAGTGAAAGAAATTGTGTAACCTTGTTTTAATGAACAAGATAAGGAAAGTGCTATGAAGTAGTTGTAAAGAGCAGCTCAAATGGAACACAATGGCGCATGTCATAAAGTTTTGTCATTGCTGTCATCTGCTTAGCAGATTTTTGGCTAGAATTTGTTCTTTTGCTGCTAGAGAAAGCAAGACACTAGAGTTGCAAAACTACATGATGTCGCTACATGAAGTCCCAGTGTATTTCCACCACATGTTGAAATACTGAGAAATTCTGTTGGGTGGTATAATTAAGATAGCAAAATTTGCTGAAGATACCCAATTAATCACATCAGACAAGTCTAAAGAGCACAATGGGGAACATAGTGTTCATAATGGATTATACTGTTTGACCCTTACTTAATCTATGGGTCAGGAGAGAATTCAGGTGCAAGACCAACTACTGTCAGAAGAGCAAGAATATATTCTCCACCTGCAAAATGTCATCAGCTGCTTATATTTCTGATCTGCTTCTCTGTAGAGCCATTTCACCTGATACTCCTAGAACAAAAACAAAACCAACCTTTACAGGATCTTTACTTTCTTTTCTTCCTCCTGGAAAAAAAAAAAAAAAAGACCCACCTTGTTTCTTTAATACATAAACAGTAGGTAAACACATCTGAATGGACAGTGTTTTGAGCATTTTTTTTTTTTGTATACATCTCTAGGTTATGTTTATTTCATGTCTATTATTGATAGAAGTTCTGATATTCTCGTTAATGTTGGGAATGGATTTCCTGATGTCTTCTGGCAGCATCATTCTTCTTTTTATTAGGTAAATCCTTTTAAATTGTTTCTTCTTGGGGAGTCCTGGAGCATGGGATGGGATAAAGAAGAACAAACAAACTTATGGTGCTATGAAAATCAAGTGGACTCCTGCACTTCAGTTCCCCTCTCCTTGCTGTTTTTTTTTGTTAAAGATTGTTATAGCTTAAGGGCAAACATGAAAAGCAGGCATTAATAGTGAGATATGTACTCATAATACTGTTGCACAAGTTACGTTTTTATCCATTATACACAGTTGTTTTTTTACCTTGTTTTTTTCTGTCCTTCTTAGAAGTCAAGTTCTAAGTTGAATAGGTGTTTGTGAATGAAGGCATCATGTTACTGTAGAATCAGGTAGCACTGTCAGCATTTTACTTTTGGAGCTGTATGGATTTAAAAATAATTGCATTTTGTATCATAACTGGCTAGCGTCATTTTGACTATGAAAGGACAGTATACAGATTGCTAAGTGCAGCTGATGACTTCTATAACATATGGCTACCTTTTCATGAATTATTTACATAGAACTTCTGCTCATCCTACATCTGAAAATAATTAAAGGATCTAATGAATAGTCATGAGATGAAAGTGGATTTCTTTTGTTTGTTTTTTTTTTTTCTTCTGTGCTCTTTCTGTGGGAGAGCTGTATCTGAATGTGACTGGGAATATTACTTGTTAATTGTGCTTCTGAGTGTTCAAGTTTAGAACAATGAAGTTCAAAAAATATAAAGAGAAATTTGAGAAAACAAGGAAAGATGTGAAGTGTTGACAGTACTTTTTTAATGGCACCTAGTTAATTTGCAGTTCCTGCCAGAAGAAAGGAAAGTTGGAAACAAGGGGAGAAAGTTAGGACTGTGGTAAGCTGATCTCAGGTACGTGGTGACAAAAGGGTGGTGACAATGGTGATTTGATGACAATACATGTGTAAAAGTTGAAGGAGAAATTTTGAAGAGAGGCATTTTAAAAGGGAGAATAATAAAATTGTGCTTACTTGAGTTGTAATAAAATAATGTAAATTAATTAGTAAATTCATTTTGTTTAAGGTCTTGGTATTTCATAAAAAGTCATTGTTTAGGAGTTCCTCATCAGTTCCAGTTACCACTCTTACCTACATTTTATGAACCTGCATAGAAGCACGTAGGGAGTACTGATAGTAATCTGGTAACATTTTACACTGCAGTACTGTGAATAATCTTCCTCCACTCCAAAATGTGGAAACACTTATGTAGTAATAGTATGTACAACTCTTGTTTCGTAGTCCTTTCTGCATGCTTTTTATGTAGTGATTAAAAATATTTCACTGAAGTTCAATGAGGATATCTATAAGAACATCAAACAGTCTATTACTCTTGGTCATTGTATATACTGATACTCTTTTTGAAAACAGACTCCTAGCGTTATTATGTCACTTTCACTGTCTTGCATAAGGTAGTATACTGTCTAAATTCAGGCTGGATAAAAATGAATTTCAGTTTAAAAATCTATATTTTTGCTTATGTGTTCACAATAAATATGACGGAAAATTGTACCAAGATACTGACATGACTCTGATGTGCTTTTTTACAGAGCTAGGAGAAAAAAAACTTTTTCCCTTTATATTCTGATGTGCAGCTTAGCATGTGATTTTACTTCCCTTGCTGATTGACACTAAAGTATTTAAAACAGAAGTAGTTATTTCCAGTAAATAACTGGATATTGTTAAGGAAAAATAAACAAACAACAACAACAACAAAACAAACAAAAAGCAACAACAACAAAAAACACCTGTATTGTGTTGTAGCTAAAGAGGTACCATGAGAAAAAGTAAAAATGAATTCTGGAACAACAGTCCTCTTGAACGTCAGAAGATGTGCTCCAACAGCTGACGGTATTTTTTTCTTTGTATGTACTGTTGCCTGGAGCATTCTGGGTGCTAACAGGATATAAGGGATATTCTTTGATTCTTCTCAGTGAAGCAAAAGGGTATCAGCAGATTCCTTTGTTTTTCTTAGAGTGAATTCACTTGTAGAATACAGTTTTATTTTGTGTATTTGGAAGCTTGTCTATGGAAAAATCTTTGCAAGTGTACTCTAGTTGTCTTAGTTATATACATTTTTTATAGTTCTTGGGCAGGAGGCTGTCAACAGCCTATTGAATGTTGCTTTTGTCCTGTTGTATTCAAACAAGCACAATTGCAGTCAATGCAGAATTTTAAGATTGTTCTTGTGTAGCATTAACCTGTCTTTTATGCTATCTAGACAAAAACAGTAGATACTGTGGGAATAGATGAATTCCTGATGAGTGTTTTTATCTGGTGAAGTCTGTCAAAATAACCTCATGTGGGAGGTTGCCCCATGTGTTTGATCACACTTTCTTCTTTTTTTTTTCCTGCTGTTTCACTTGCCTACCAGAATAGGATAGTCTTTTAGGAACACTGATTGTTTTCTCTGCTTCAAGAAATCAGTCTTTACTCTATTATTCTTATTATACAAAGTAATTCATGGGTTGAGGAAATAAAGAGCAAAAATAGCTGCCCAGGCAAAGGCAGATGATAATTTACTTAATTGTCTGTATCTTAGAAACTCTTCTTTATGACCCTTATTTCATGGCTCCTAAGACATATTCCTGTGTTCCCCCCCCCCCCCAGTTCTTTATAAGCCTGTGAAGTGAGCAGATATGAGAATAAAAGTTCATTCTCTTTAGAGGAAAAGAGCATACAAGATGGTACCCAGGTAATATGCTTTGAAACATAACAGGAGTTTTTTCATGCAGATATAGCTTACCTAAATCATGTTTCACTACTGCTGCAATAGTTGACTTTGTAGACCATTCAGATGAGTTTGCTTCATGATGATTGATATGATGTAGTTGTCTTTTGTTTGATTTAAAGTCTTATGTGGGTCGGTTGTGGGGATAAGTAATTAATGTGCTAGTCTGATTCAGGATGATATGTGACTATGCTGCAAAGTATGCAAAGTAAGTAGTTTATTTGAGTTTAAAATTCCATCCCAACAATATTGAACAAACATTTTAAGCAGCTCGTTGCACTTTTGTTGTATCTATGTGCCTCCATTATTCTTCAAACTTCTGTAAAACATCGTGTTCCTGACATGACCCAAAGATCTTTCTGATTTTGCTTTACAAATGTATGTTTTACATAAAAGTTTAATGTATGCTTTATAAATGCGTGTGTGTGTATATTTCCAGTCACTAGTGGCGTTCCCCAGGGCTCGGTGCTGGGGCCGGTCCTCTTTAATATCTTCATCGATGATCTGGATGAGGGCATTGAGTGCACCCTCAGTAAGTTTGCAGATGACACCAAGTTAGGTGCGTTTGTCAATCTGCTCGAGGGTAGGAAAGCTCTGCAGGAGGATCTGGATAGGCTGCACCGATGGGCTGAGGTCAGCTGCATGAAGTTCAACAAGGCCAAGTGCCGGGTCCTGCACCTGGGGCGCAATAACCCCAAGCAGAGCTACAGGCTGGGAGATGAGTGGTTGGAGAGCTGCCAGGCAGAGAAGGACCTGGGAGTGATGGTGGATAGTCGGCTGAATATGAGCCAGCAGTGTGCTCAGGTGGCCAAGAAGGCCAACGGCATCCTGGCTTGTATCAGGAACAGCGTGACCAGCAGGGCTAGGGAGGTGATCGTCCCCCTGTACTCAGCTCTGGTGAGGCCGCACCTCGAGTACTGTGTTCAGTTTTGGGCCCCTCGCTACAAGAAGGACATGGAGGTGCTTGAGCGGGTGCAGAGAAGGGCGACGAAGCTGGTGAGGGTCCTGGAGAACAAGTCCTACGAGGAGCGGCTGAGGGAGCTGGGCTTGTTCAGCCTGGAGAAGAGGAGGCTCAGGGGCAACCTTATTGCTCTTTATAAGTGCATTAAAGGAGGCTGTAGTGAGGTGAGGGTTGGTCTGTTCTCCCACATGCCTGGTGACAGGACGAGGGGGAATGGCCTGAAGTTGCACCAGGGGAGATTTAGGTTGGATGTTAGGAAGAACTTCTTTACTGAGATGGTTGTGAGGCATTGGAATGGGCTGCCCAGGGAAGTGGTGGAGTCACCATCCCTGGAGGTCTTTAAAAGACATTTAGGTGTTGAACTTAGCAATATGGTTTAGTGGAGGACTTGTTAGTGTTAGGTCAGAGTTTGGACTCAATGATCTTGAGGTCTCTTCCAACCTAGAAATTCTGTGATATATATGTATGTGTGTGTGTGTGTATATATATATATATATACATACACACGTATCCATCCTTTTTCAGCATGGCGTAGCTTGTGTGCTCAATTGGATGCCTTAAAGAGCTGGAGCTGAACTTTGAGATTCTTTATGTGAATATTTGTGAATCTTGAACTCCATTAGAGCCAACAGACTCTTTTGGATAGGTAGAATTTCTAGGGGAGTTCTTTCAATGTTGACTTTGTCTTGATAAACGTTAAACAAGCAGCAATGAGCTAGAAGGATGACTCAGAGGAGCCACTTACTCAAAGTCTGTGAGGACTGGGGGACTGAGAGGGAGGCAAACGAAGTAATGCTTTCCATGGTAATATGGAATTGTGTTTTAAAAGATGCAACTTAATCATTATCTGCCAACAATGACTTGTTTCTGTAACTGTAATATGTCTGAAGAACAAATATTTTGTTTTTTGAATAGTTAAGTCGTGTCTAGTAGGTTCAAAGTATGCAAGAGAGGAGTCCTTGGTAAAGATGAGTTTTCTCTATTTCCCCGTTCCTTCCATAATATCTACTGAATGCATGCTGTCATCCTGGCAGTATATACAACCTTGCAAGGACCAAAATGCAAATGTTCTTACCAAAAAAGACAGGGATTTAAAAATAAAAAGAAAGCAAATAAACAACAGAAAAAAAAAAAAAAAGAAAAAAGAACTGGTGGGGTGTTTGGGTTTGTCCTACGTAGTTATGCAAAAATATTTCTAAGCAAACGAGAAAAATGCATAGACTGATTTTTCAGCAGATTGCCTTTCTAATATACTTTTAACTACACACATATGTACATATATGAAGTGTGAGCAGGCATATATATAAACAGACATATAAAAATGAAATCTAAAATATTGTGTGCACTCTTCTAAACTTGCTGATAGTACTTTAACAATTTGAACATCATGAAGTTAGTGTAGCATATTCACACTCAATTTATGAATAAGTTGTAGTGTCCTGAATAACAAATTACCTGGGCTAAAAAGGTTTATGCACTGTGGTATGATTCTGAGAAAAGTTTCATATAAATTTCTGAATCTGAAATTCGGGTTTAGTTTTATTTTGGAAGAAATGGAAGAATGGTTATGAATCTATAATCTTAGGAAAACTTTAACTAGAGTGTTTTTGTTTAAAGTGCCAATGCTGTAGAATGAGTCTCTGTAGGGGAGTTAGTTATATTATAAAAATAAATAACTGCACTAGAGGTTCAAGATTAAATTACCAATTAAATACTGTTTTAAATACAAGCTGGTTCAGTATCTTCACAGTTGAGTCTTTACATGACAGAACTGTTTGTAAAAAGGTGTATTAATGAAATCCTCTGGGTATTTTTTTGTCTGGTTGGTTGGTTGGTTTGAATTAATGACATGTGAGGAAAAATTCCAAGACATGAGAGTATGAGGTTTCTGTATTTTCTTTCACTTTTCTTTTGATTTTACTCTCATTTTTCTATTCTCTTTAATTCACGTTCATATTCTTTTCCACCTTTTTAAAAAAAGCTCTGTTAGAAAGTCTGTCATTTTGTATATTCTACTATGGCTGCTACCTACCACAAGATAGGTGTGTTGTTTTTTCCTTTTTTTTCCCCTCCTTGATAAACTAAAAATTTCATTGTGGAAAAGTAAAATACCCCTCATGCCTCCCTACACTATTTATTTGACATTATCTGTTCATGGTTGCTTGTTTTTGGTATTTGCTACAGAGGTTAGCTGTATTCCATTCTCTTTCTCATTATTCTCAAACTGCTTTTTAGGGTTTGTTCTTGCTTGGAAATATTTTCTTATCCGTAGTGTGGTATGTTTCATTTTGTAAAAAACATCACCAAATTTAGAGTAAATTAGAATAGGGATAAATTAATTGCTACATTTGTGCAAATGATATGTAGAAGATTTGAGGCTGATGGTAGGAGGAAAAGTAGAAAACAAAAGTATCTGCAAGAAAAGTGAGGATGTGTTGTGTAGAAAAAGGGAAGAAGTCTATAGAAGATAAGCAGATATGCAAAGTAATTCAGAAGAAGTTAAAACAAAGGTCTCTGTTAAGTAAAAGATGAAACAGCAAGGCAAAATACAATCCATAAAAAGAAATGAAGTGATACATTAAATGACTAAGTATTTTGCTAAATGCATAGACTAATTTCACAGCCTTCAAATATATTTTTCTGGAGCCTTTCTGTCACTGTAGTTTGCAAGTGACTTAAGTGATAATTGGCAAAGAAATAATTCCTACCAGCCTTAGTCTTAAAATCAAATATGTGAAATGAGTTTTTTTTTAATTTTTATTTTTTTTATGTTTTTACTCCAGTAATACTGAAAAGGGTGTTTTACTGGGTATTAAGAGTTTTGAAATGTTGTAACATAATGCATAAGACAGAGAAGAACATTCATATCTTGAGGAGACACTGGTTTTCAGACCAGTACTCAAACTCTGAAAATTAACCTATCCTTCTGTGAGGATTGCGTTGTGGACGTATTGCTGTTGGGGTACAGGTGCTCTGGATACCAACACACAGATACTTCAAACATGCTGAGCAAGTGATGCCTACCCCTGCACAGCTTGCTTGTATCCATGACTGCTGACTATACTATGCATGTTTTTTTTGTTGTAGGTGAATTATTTCAGTGGTCAGTGGTGACATACGTACTGTTTACCCTGTTATGTGTAGGTTTAAAATCATTGATTGCTGGTTAGAATTTCAACTGCATTGTTCTATGTATGCTTTTGTTCTCAGCATGTTTTTGTTCTTTTTCATGTCTGACATAAACATGAATCAGAATTTACCATTTGGAGTTTACAAACCTTTGTGTGTGTTACCAGCAGTATTTTGGAATAATACTTTTGTTGATCATTTTATGTGTTTCTGAGCATGTTTATTTACTTTGGATGTTAAGGGCAAAGCAGTTGCATTTTTGTCCTCAAACAAAAGTCTCTTCTATTTCATAATACAGCTACAGTGTTCATGCTAGGAAAATGTAATAGATAAATGCTGTTCTGGTTTATGGCGAGGGACAAAGCAATACGTGAAATTAAACCAGACTCCTGAAGAAAAATGCAAAGTGCAAATACACATTAAAGACTGAGGATGCTTTAATATGAATATCTTAAAAATAGAATGAAAAAATCTAGCATAGAAACTTGAAGTTTTGTTGTTGTTGTTTTTTTAATGGCCATGAGTTTCTGTTATGTGCATCACATAAAACTGTTGCCTATGCTTAGTGGAGTTGTCTTCCTTGCTTTGAGCTGCAAATTCAGTTAGATTTAATTCTTTTCATGCAGATACTATCTATCATAATCTGGCTTCCTCACTTAATAAATGCTTTTCATTATCATCATGAATTTTGGAGAGTTTTCAACTATTTTTTTTGGCTAGATTTTTGGTACATTGAAAGGGCAAATGAAAAAGTACTTTAATGTATTCTTAATTCTCAACCACAAATATCATTTCTACAAATGGCTGTTTTTTTGTCTAATCTTGACTGAACAATTTCTGTTTGGTTCTACACTTATGGGCTTTTTTGTTCAGTTGCAGCAAGCTATTCAGTTCCACATTTACATTACTGTGTCTAATGGTGATGCTGTTTTGGGTATGAGTAAAGTAGTAACTAAATGAAAAGAATACTGAAAAACTACATATAATAGATCGTTACACGACATAGGTCAAAATGGTTTCAGCACATGCAAGTTCTTTTACAATTGCTTCTTGTCTAACAGATTTATTTTTCTAATAGAAACTCTCAGGACAGCAGCAAGAGATAAACAACTTAATACAGAGAAAAATTGCTGTGGATGAAGAAAATGCCCGTTTGAAGAATGAATTCAGTAACTTGAACCAGAAATTTAAAGATAAAAGTGAAGAACTTAAGGTATATTGACTTGTACATAGTTTTATAAGACTGTAGCTTTGAAGTAGTTCTTTAAGCAGTGTCAGCCTTTGTGGCACAGAAAGTGACAAGCTTGGAGAAAAAATTGCCTTAGGCCTTGCTATACCTTACCGTTTTCTCACATACCAACTCCGAGGAAGATGCTTTAAAGCCAAGAATCCAAGCTTTATAACTTTCAGATAAATAGTTAATGATGGAAATGGAGCAAAGAAAGTAGGAGTGTGAAGATGTGGCTTCTTGTAATTAGATTCTGATGGGACTGGCATTATTAATTGATAAAGCCGAGGTCTGGGAGGATATGTCTGTGTGGGTCTCAAAAATAGCTGGGGACAGCATCAAAGGCAGCTTGATCAATTAATGGGCTCTTTGCAAATGTGTACTCATCAAAGCTGTCATCCAGCTAAAAAATATGACCCTTCCACCTGCATGAAAGAGGCCAATAAAAGTACACAGGTGACCTTGGCCATCAAATATAGAAGAAGCTGCTGTGAGGGTAAAACTGCACAGTTTATATTTGCTGATTAGTTCTCACTTTTTTTGTTTATCGGCCCTTGTGGTACTGTTCTACAGGACACCGAGGAGTGTGCACAGAAGAACGAAGAGCAAAACAGACTGGTTATAAAAAACCTGGAGGAGGAAAATAAGGGATTAAATACACGCTGTGCTGACCTGCTAAATGACCTGGAGAAACTGAGGAAACAGGAGGTACAATGGAAAACAGAAAAATCTGGCAGTGATGCCAGAATAAAGGTATGAAGTGGAATGGACTTCTGGATGTTATTTCAGAAATAACTTCTCCAGACATTTGCACTACAAGTTATTTTCCTTAAATAACAAGTTATATATTCAAATCTACCAGTGGGGACTTGCATTCATTTACATTCCTTCACTAAAGACCCACAGCTTTTTAAAAATTGATGTTGCAAAGCAGGAATCTGACTTCAAATAGTCATCTTAAAATGTAATCATTAAAAAATAAAAGATACTGTATTTTAAGATAAAATATATATATGAAATAATAAAAGCTTAAAAGTATTATCATTCATGACTTTTTTCTCAATGTATTATTTACTTGCCTGTAATTTGGTTGTAGTAGACTTGATATTTGTTTTGGAAGGACCCTTTAAAACTTTTAACTGCAGTTTTGAATAAATTGTGTCCTATCCTCCAGAGGACTTCACTCTGTGGAGACCTTATTATTGCATATACTATATTTAAAAAGTTATTTTCATTGTTTATGACAAAATGAAAAAAGAAATGATTGAATGCATAGTGCAAAATATTGTGTCTGTTATTTAAGTGTAACTTTGACCTGTTAAGTGAAAATTGGCAATTTCTTTTTAAATTTGTATAAGAATGAAAACCCCAAACATGGCATCAAAGTGTTTGATGTCTGCTTACATATATGTATGTATATTCAATGGATTCTTTTTATTTACATGGCTAATGAATTCTTACACCATTTTCTTTTAAACTATCAATGTATATGACTTTCTGGTATATTCAATATTGTAACTACCTAGTCAGTATCTTGTCCAGAAATATCTTTTTTCTCACTCTAGCAATTTAGTAGTTTTGGAGACTCGTCTGCTTGTTCTACTGATGGAAAAACCCTTGTAAAGAGTGCCATTTAGATTTTTTTAACATAGAAGTGAAGTTCTTGCAAATTGAGGCCTTTGGAATGGTTGTGATGACAGCATTACAGGATTTCCAAGACAACAAATGGTTGGTTTGCTGGTTCTTGGAGGGGCAGGGGGAAATCTAGTGGTTTAGAACTGATTTAGTAATTTTCAAATTGTTAAATGTATTGCTATACCTGATAAATTATTGAAAATCATTGTTACTGACACCTTCAATGAGAACAGTCATAATAATTCCTAATCTGTCTCTTTTCTTGGCTGATAGGGCATGCTCAGGAGAGAAAAGTGTGTCATAGTTTTATGATTCCAGGGATGAAAATAAGTAGTGTCAGTACTTCAGAGCGAGTTGGCAAGCGTGGCAAGGTGGTGTCAGAAGTAACTTCTTGAGGGAGGTGCTACCTGAATCAACTCTGAATGACACACAGCTGGATCTGCTGTTCAGAAGCAAGGAAGAACTCATGGGGGATCTAATAATCAATGGCAGCCTTCGCAATAGTGACTGTGAAATTGTGAAGTCAATGATTCTGAGTAAATGAAGGAAGGACAGTAGTAGCACAGTATGGACCTAGAATTAAGGAGCGGGCTCTCTGGTTTATGGAGTAGGCAGAGACGGGTGGAATTGCATGAGAAACAGCACTAAAGAGGTTGGAAAAATTTACCAAGTCTTTAAAGACAGCCTCTTCCAAGCCCAAGTGCAGTCCACTAAGATGCTAAGGAGAACAAGTGGATGCATCAGGACGCTAGCTTAGCTTAGCTAAACACAATTAATCACCAGGTGCCAGTGGGCAGGGAGCATGAGGAGGAGGGTATCAGCATTCAGGAAGTGAACGCAATGAAGTCTACAAACAATGAGAAATTCAGAAACATTGTGTGGGCACACAGGGACAGTGGTAACCTAATTATAGTTGAGACTTAAAAGTTGTGACAGGTAATAAAAAGAGTTTGTTGCACTACTAAAAGGCTGAAAAAGGAAATTGTGGGCTTGTTGCTTAAAGAGAAGGATAAATTAGTGACAGAAAGTAATAGATAAAGCTTGCCTAGAGGCTGGGTTTCAGAAGTACCAGCAGTGGATGAGCTGGGAGTTGCTTGAGATAACTTGACTAGTAAACGTCCTTTGGACGAGCTGAACTGCATCCAAGCTGCTGAGAGAATTGACTCATGCCTCTGTGAAGCTGCTGCCTATCATCTTTCAAAGGTTGTGGAAATCAGGGAAGGTCTCCAATGAAAAGGATGACCCAAGAACAGATAGGTCAGCCTCACGTCAGTCCCTGGGAAAGTCACAGAATGTCTTCTTGGAAGCCATATCTGGGCACATAATTGAGAAAGTAACTAGAAACTCCTCATGGATTTACCAAGGACAACTAATTTTTGAGCAACCAAATTGTCTTTTGTGATAAAATGATTGCATCTGTGAACAAGGCAAGAACAATGGATATGACTAACATGAACTTTAGCAAGATTTTTTAAACTGTCTTGCTACAGTGTTCCAAAACGAAGATGTTACAGCTGAATGGATGAAAAACAACCTGTTTAAAAAAAGCTTTTTGATTGTTTTGGTTCAGAGGGCTGTGGTTAATGGATTGTACTGGTCTGGAGGCTGGTAAAAAGTGGCTACCTGCAAGACCTATCCTGGACCTGTCTTGTTTAAAATCTTTGTCAGTGACTTGGAGGAGGGGGCAGCGGGCATGGTCATCAAATTTTCAGATGACACCAAAGTGGGGGGAACAGTTGATGTGCTCAGGGACATGGCTGCCATGAGGAACCTTGACACAAATGTGCAGTGGCCTTAATTAGGACAAATGGTGAGCCATGAACTAGGGATGCAGCTATGTGGGGGACAGGGAAAAGCTCTTGGTGTGGGCAGGGAGTGAGCTGAGCAGGGGCCAGCTGTTTCAGGCAGCCATGAGGGCCAACAATACCCAGGGAGGCATGAGGAGGATGTGTGTGGCTCAAGAGCCAGGGGAGGGATCATCATCCCCCTCTGCTCAGTGCTGTAGATGCAGTATCGATTTTTGAGTCCTGCAATACAAGAAATACTTGTAATTTATTCCTGACAGTAAACTGGCAGGAGAGAGGGGAGGCACCAAGGCAGTGGTGCTGGAGGCCCTGCTCTGTGAGGTGAGGCTGCAGAGTAGGGCTGGTTCAGCTGGGATAAGGGGCAGCTGTGGGGACACCCAGCAGCAGCCCTGGCACCGTCAGGAAGAGACGCGGCCAGGCTCTGCCCAGGGGTGTGTGATGGGGGGGGGTGGGAGGCAGGGCATGGGCTGAGGCACTAGAGGCTCAGGCTGGAGATGAGGAGAAGCCTTTCCCCACCAGTACAGCCTGGCTGTGGAGCTGGGGCACAGGGAGGTTGGGCCTCTGTGGCCTGGGGGTTTCGTGTCCTGGCTGGGTGAAGCCCTGAGCAGCCCGGCCTGAGCCCAGGCTGAGCCTGCTCTGGGCCAGAGCTGGGCTGAAGACCTTCTTCTGCCAGGCTGCAAGTGTCTGTGTGTTTACATGGCAAGGTTTTGGCAGCAGGGTTGGCCTCTGTGAGCAGAGCCCAGCAGCTGCCATGTGTCAGACCAGAGCCATCTCCAGATCCAAAAAGGACTTGCCGATGGCCAGACCTGAGCCGCAGAGTGATGCTGGCTGGGCCTCTAGGAGAGCAGATTTAAGAAAAGGAAAAATAAACTGCTGCTGAACAGCAGCTGAGAGAGAGGAGAACAAGCCCTGCAGCCCCCAGGTCAGTGCAGCAGGAGGGCAGGAGGTGCTCCAGGCATGCAGCAGCAGTTCCCCTGTGTATCCTGTGCAGAGGCCCCTGGTGCAGCAGGCTGTCCCCCTGCAGCCCATGGGTCCCACATGGAGCAGATCTCCACGCTGCAGCCCCCCCACGGGTGGAGGAGCCCCCGGTGGAGCAGGTGGATGTGGCCTGGAGGAGGCTGCGGCCCATGGAGAGCCCCCGCAGGAGCAGGCCCCGGGCCGGAGCTGCAGCTCATGGAGAGGAGCCCACTCAGGAGCAGGGGTCTGGGGGGAGCTGCCGCCCACCCGTGGGGGACCCGTGCTGGAGCAGTTTGCTCCTGGGGGACATGGACCCCATGGATGGACCCTGTGGCACGGAGCCGTGTGGGAGCAGTGCTTGAAGAGCTGCTGCCTGTGGGCAGACCGTGCGGGGGATCAGTTGGGGAAGGACGGCATCCCATGGGAGGGACCCCACGTAGAGCAGGGGCAGAGAGAGACCGTGAGGGAGTGGAGATGAAGCGACAGGGACTGACCGCAGCCCCCATTCCCTGTCCCCTGTACCTCTGCGCTGCTCTGAGGGACGAGGTAGAAGAGGGTAGATGGGAGGAAGGTGTTTTTAATTTGCTTTTAGTTTCTCACTGCTCTAGTTTGTTATTAATTGGCAATAAATTACATTAATCTCCTTTATGTTGAGTCTGTTTTTTCTGTGATGGGGGAGTGAACTCCCTGTCCTTATCTCAACCCAGGAGCTCTTTTCAGCATATTTTCTCCCACTGTCCTTATGAGAAGGGGGAGTGAGAGAGGCCAGGTGGACCTTAGCTGCCCATCGGTATTAAACCACAACAAGCAGTTACCCTGATACTCCAGCTTATGCCTTTTTTTTTTTTTTTTTTTTTTCTGTGAGCTTAGTCAAGAGACTGTACAGAATTAAGTGAATTCGATTATCTCACAAGACTGTTGGAAGGATTGAGAGGCATATTAAAAGTACTATCTGTATGAGGGAAATGTCATATATAACTCCTAGGAAGTAGTAATTTATCATAGCTTTTTACATGCATTTGGTCAAATAAGCATTTGTAAAAAACACAGCTGTTTTTGCAGTTCATCACCATTTTTACACAGTCATATTGTAAATATTTGCTTGAAAATTTCAATTTATTTTTCCCAGTGTTCCTGACATTACTTGATGTTCTCAAGAATCAATATTGGATGGCAGATTGGCTTTTAACAGGATGCTTATAAACAATAAAGAATAATAATTTCCTTATCCTCAGAGGCCAAATGCAACATTATCATGCTACACTGTATTGGGATACAGATTATTTTCTAATGTATACACCCCAATTTAACATGTCCCTTCAATGATTTTAAAAAGAGGTTTCTGAACAAATTCAATAACAGGATTGTACTGTTCTCAGGTGATGGTAGAAATGGTTATAGATAAAAATAATTTGAATTTAGAAATAATACCCATTCTGAGAACCAGTTTTGCCTCAGACTGAAGTTTGAGGGTGAAACTAGAATCTTTTTTTGTACATGTTTTTCAGTAACAAACACTATGTTTATCAATATTGTAGATGGTGTTATACAGATGCTATTCATGTTACTCTCCTATGTCTGTGGAAGAATAAAATGAAATCAATGTAAACTATGTCATCATTGTATTTAAAGCAGGTATTAGATAATAGAAATGTTAAGTCGTAACAGAGGTTCTCCAAAGGCTGGTAGTGTGTGCCTCCTTCTTACTGGCCATTTTGTTTTGTTTTGTTTTATTTACTGGGGTCTTTATATCACTTTCTGTACAGAAAAATGTCACTTATCACTTTTGCTGACTAGATCTAGTTGTTTTCAGACCTACTGTAAATTAAACCTGGGTGTAAAACTCAACTTTTACAAATGCAGAGAAAAAAACAAACTGCTATGACTAGGTTGTCCATTTTAATGGTTATTCCTTTAATTATTTGTTATGTTAGTCTAAATACAGGTGAGATGAACTAGAAGAAAGCCAACAAGGTGGCTAAAAATTGTCAGTTGTGTTTCATTGTTTCACATATATGCCTTCATATAAGTAATGTACAGTACCCTAAGAATAAATACAGCGTTTTGCTTTAGTACCCTAAAAATAAATACAGTGTTTTGCTTTCTGCTTTCAAATAGGTCTTGTTTCCTAGGCTTATATCAGTTTCTGCATCTCCTAAAAGAGCACAAGTAGAAAAGCTGAAAATCAGCCACTTTATGCATGGAAGTGTCTCCCTGTGTAAAAATGAATTAGGGATGTGAGTTATGTTGTTATTCTTTCAGTGGAGGTTACTTAAGTTGTTCTTGAATAATACGAAGAATGTGTATTTTCCCAAACTCAAGCAGTCACAAAAGGCTTTGTATGTAGACACAAAAAAGTGCAGACTGGCAGATTTTGAGTGGAGGTGACCTGAAAGATAGTAGAATTGCTTAGTGTTTTGTTTTTTTCTAGTTGGCAAGGTACAGTAAAAAGTGCCTTAAGTCTGAAGGTTAGAGTTTTTAAAGACACAGGCAAAGTTGTTCTCTTAAAATGAAGTGTGCTGAGAAACAGCCATTTCTATCCAGAGGAGCCTGGAATTTTAGTTCCAATGAAAAATTAGTTTTACTGAGAGGGGATCTTGAAAACTACTCTCACTTCTGTCAAAATTCATAAAAAGAAAAACATAAAAACAAAGGTACTGTGCTTAAAAGTGACTTTCTAACAGTTTGAAACTGCAAATAAAACCTTAGTATTCACAGTCAATTCGTAACCTATATGCAACTGTGTTGCAGCATGCCTTGTCTGTGTGTTTTGCTTTTTATGTGTGAAGTTCTTTTAAATTCACCTTACCTCTAAGTTTTCAGAATTTATCACTCTTGGGTTTGAAGTGAATAAAATACTTACATAATGTTTAAGTTACTTTTGTGCTATTTATTCTCATTTCATTTTAGTTAGGATCACCCCCTTTCTTGTGTAGAAATGAGTAAGAATGTTAGCAGTAGACTTATTTTTCATATTTCACTTTCAGTACTGTTATATAGAAGTATAACATCCTTTTCTGTCTTGTATTTGTTCTCCAATATGCATTTTCTTCCCCATATAATATAATTGAATTATTAGGTATTTTGACTTGCTGTATTTTACATAGCATTTAATTTAGTATATTTCAGAATGCTGTAGAAATTTGCATTCTGCACAATACAATTCACATTAATGTTTGTTTGAAAATCAGGTTTTGGAGAATTTGTATTTAGCAAATTTTCAATCTGCCTGCTTGCATAATGGAACTGTCATCTCAGATACTGTATCAACTAAAAGGCAACATACTAAATTTCATTGATTTAAAAAAAATTGAGATACTCAGAAATTGAGTGTTAAAGTTTAGAGCATTTCATAGTCTTACATTCCTGACTGGTGCACAGAAGCCCTATTGAATACCTTAGTATATGATATTGCAATATTTTTCTGTTTCAGAATTTTATGTTTTTAACACAGAATCACACACAAAATCATTTAGGTTGGAAGAGACTTCCAAGATCACTTAGTCATCCTCTGACCTAACAATAACAAGTCCTACATATCACTAAGCTCTACATCTAAACGTCTTTTAAAGACCTCCAGGGATGGTGACTGAACCACTTCCCTGGGCAGCCCGTTCCAATGCCTAATAAACCTTTCAGTAAAGAATTTCTTCCTAATATCCAACCTAAACTTCCCCTTTTGCAACTTTACCCCATTCCCCCTTGTCCTGTTACCGGGCACGTGAGAGAATAGACCAACCCCCACCTCATTATACATCTTCCATTATATAACTTTATAAAGTTGTATTTAGGACAAAATCATTTACTACCCATTCTACTTTGCAGTGGATGATGGGAATTTGAGTACTGGAGATGAGATTTGTTTTTTTTTTAATCTATATCATGAAAATTATCTACTACTCATTAGCATAGTATGTGAGACGCACAAATAGGATTTATTCACAGAAAATATGAGCTATTGTCATTTTTGTTAATTTCAAGTTTGTAAGCTGGCAATCATCGTCTCAATCCACAATAACTTCTTAGTGCTGGAGAAAAACCAAGACTCAGGAGAAACCCTAAATTATTTAGCTTATTACATTGCAAACCTTATAACATTTGAACATTTTCATGTGTTGATAGAATGAACTTTTTCCTATCATTCTGGAATCTTTTGTTGTTTGAGAACAAGTAATCTCTGTTATCCAAAAAATAGCCTTTAGGATTGAATGATGACTCATCAGTGGGGTACACCTGGCATATAACTTGAGATTTATCATGAAGCAAGTAGTTTTTCTGCTTCATTCATTCGTTGCTATTTCCCCCAAATTAATGTTACTGTTATTAACCGGATATGATAATTCTTGTCAAAATTCAAAGAACTTAATTGTAGTACGCTTCTGATACATCTGAATATGCGTAACACAGTTTTATGCTGTTTTAAAGCAAGACAGTTAATTATTCACTACTCTTAAGTGAATAATTTTAGTGAACTATGTTTCAGCTACAAAAATATGTTGATACCTTCAATATTCAATGTATTGTTGCTTAAAGGGAAATCTGAGCACTTTTTGTTTCTGTGCAGTTTTGTTTGACCTAGTCTGTAGTCTCGAAGTCTGGAAGATAGACTAACGTACAATTGGCCATAGATTTGGGACAGTATCCTAGTAGGACATATTTATTTTAAATTATAGATGAAGCTTAGAGTACTTGCATTATTAAGAATAAATGATTGTGTTTATACTGTGCGATACTGAAGTAGGTCTGAAGTTATTGCCCCTTTCTGAAACTCTGCTCTAGATACTACTGTAGTGCCACTATTTCCATTCTTGCCTCAGAATACCCTAGGAGAATAGTCATGCAAAGCTTCTTAAGGACTAAAGTACCATTCTGAGCTGCTAAACCTCCACAGAACTCTGGTGAGGTCACTATGTACAGACATCTGAGTCCTGCTTGAGTAAGCTGCCTTGCTGTTATATTCCCAGATATACCTTATACTGGGCAACTTTCACAGCAAGGCTTACTGTGAAAGACAAAGTATTGCTTGTTTACACTGTTTTCAATGAGCATTCCCATAAGTTTTTTTTTGTATGCCATTTCTTTTCCTGAATTGGAAGTGCAAAGTCAGAGCATCTGAGACTGACAAGGAACCTCAAAAACAAATCTCTATCCTGGAGTCTTAGTTTCTGTGTGTGGTATTGTACAGTCTTTGAGAAATTTAAATAATAAAAACCAAAAGCAAGGTTTAATCAGTAGTCAAATAGTCTAGTATTGCTTTGCAAGGATTTGATTCAGGATTCTCTTATGTGCGACAAGTGAACTACAGATAACTTCTTAGAATAGGGGTCCATCTAAAACTTGACGTGCAACTTTTTTCTGGGGTTTCACATTCTTCATATATGCACACATACACGTATACCTATATATTTGCTTAGACCACAATTAATATATATGCGTACATATTGCTCTTTACAGATACCTTAAAGGAGGCTGTAGAGAGGTGGGGGTTGGCCTGTTCTCCCACGTGCCTGGTGACAGGACGAAGGGGAATGGGCTTAAGTTGAGCCAGGGGAGTTTTAGGTTAGATGTTAGGAAGAACTTCTTCACTGAAAGGGTTGTGAGGCATTGGAACAGGCTGCCCAGGGAAGTGGTGGAGTCACCATCCCTGGAAGTCTTCAAAAGACGCTTAGATGTAGAGCTTAGGGATATGGTTTAGTGGGGACTGTTAGTGTTAGATCAGAGGTTGGACTCGATGACCTTGAGGTCTCTTCCAACCTAGAAAATTCTGTGATTCTGTGATTCTGTGTGATATGTGCACATCCATGTGTCTATATATGTAGGTTACATGGATAGATTTTAGGAGGTTTTAACTCTGTGATGTATATTACTTTTAATATATATTAAATGTTTTCTTTGCAGAATTTGGAAACTGATTTAACAGATGCAAGAGAACAAATGAAAGAATTAAACAGTAAATGCAGTAACTTGTCATCTCAGCTAGCTGTGAAACAGGAAGAACTTTCCCAAAAAGAATGTGATATGACCATGACTAAGTAAGTATTGCATGTTTTCATTAACTTGAACCCTGAATGTTCTCAAAAAGACTGTTGGTCCATTTGTAAAGCGTTATCTTGAATTAGAAGTACTTCTGTGTAACGGTGTACATTCATAGCATGCTTTTACACAAAATGTAAAATTTTTGGAGGTGTTCTAGTAGCTGGCAGTTCATGTGGACTCTTTCTGATAATAGTATTGGGTCAGAGAACGACCAATCTCCACTGCAAGCAAAAAAATACCAATACAATCAGTGACAGACATTCAGCTGGAGAGGCTATCTGACCTAAATTTGGGAAAGTTTTGAACCTAACTTAAGCTTTTTAATTAGAGTAAAATCTGAAAAGTCAGCAAGAGTTTATGTGTAGGCCTCTACTAAGGTTCAAAGTGTAGTGATATGAGCTTTATTAGAAGTCTCACACACCTTGTTCTTACACTGAATCCGGAACATAAGTGCAATATCCTCAAGTTGTAATATCCTCAAGTTGAGGATATTACAGACTGACTTGGCCAAGTCGCTGAACTTAAAATTTCTCAAAATGAATTCTTTGTTATTTATTAGAGAAGAGCCTCTTAGGATTTGTAACAGACAGATATCATTTATAAAACATGTAATTGAAATAAATGCTTTTTTTTTTGAACATGAGGTAACAAAAAATACTCCAACACATGTCTTTTGAATTGTTTGAGGTCTTTTTCTGTATGTTTATCCATGCAAACAAACTTTCAAATTGATGGAGAAGAGTAAACTGCAACTTTAGCAAACTGATTGTGTTTTTCCTATGTGCTCAAATGATTTCTGTCAAATCTGTTTAACTTGCATTGTGATCACTAATCATGTTTTTCCACATTACTAGTATGTGAGTTATGCTTTTTTTTTTTTTTCTTGTGATACAGAACATTAAAATTGTTCTTTATTTTCCTAAGGTATGTAGATAAACTATTTCTGTTGGCTTTTAATTAAAAAGGCAAAGTCTTACTTAATTGAAAGAAAGCAACAACAATAGGATAAGAGAGAAAAAAGCTATGAGGAAAAAAAAGTCTTTGGATCAGCCTACTCATCCCAGTTCAGGATCTTGGAACTGTGTTGACTTCATGACTGAAGTGTTTGGTTGTTCCTCTTTTTTTTTTGGTAACTGATATATTTTTTGCTGTTGTTGTTATCCTTGTTTAAAACTTAGTGTTATTAATGTATCACGTTGAATTTTCAGTGTTACATTCATGCTGGCAAAAAAATTATTTGACAAATAATGTGGAAAATACCCTATCTCCCTTGCTACCTCCCATCAGCCATTTCAAACTTTTGGAGGTGGAAAAGACTTGCAAATCTTTCTCTTTCCTCCCCACTGCTCTGTTTCATCTCTCCCTGTCTACTGCATGCTTGCCTTTCCCGCCCTTCCCTTTTCTGAAAATAGATGAGAAGTACAGTCCTAATTAGAAACAAGCTCTGGAGGAGAAAAGGAGTGAAGCTGGCTTCTTTCTTTTGGTATCTTCCTTCATATGTAGTACAGGAAGATAGAGAAAAACATTATTTCGGCTGTCACCTCTATAACTTTGTAATACTGTCTGAAATTTGTAAGGCAGATGTTCAAATCAATTGGAAAGAAAGTCTCTAAGGGTCTAGGTGCAAACTGGTCTGGTGCTCTGTTTCTTGTGCCATTTTAATTTCTTGCTCTGTTCTGCATATCTGCCAGTTTGTTAGCAGGATTGTTTTTTCAGTTAAACAGTAGCTATGTCTGCTGTCACTAAGGGAGATATTTTATCTAGGAGGCAATTGGTGGTGAATTAACAGGGACTAAATTTTTTCAGTACTCTGGTCCTAGAGAATAGCAGGTGTTTTTGAAAGTCCCACCCAGCATAAATCAAAAGTCTGTCACATACTTCTGAGCGATGGAAGGTAAATATTCTAGGACCTGTGAACCGCCAGTTTTTACAGAACCCATCCTCTGCATGGCAGATATCTTCAAAAATCAAGAAGTTGCCACCTTTCTTTAATTTTTTTTTTTTTTCCCCCAAAGCATTTTTGATTCACTGGGTTTAGTTTCTAACTCCCAGAGTAGCTATGAAATGCATTTCATTGTTATATTTTTCATGCTTATCTTCAGTACAGATTTTCTGGATGTTTAGAATCCCTGGTAGCCTTTCCATTTTTATGTTCTTGAAGAATGTTAAATCCTGCAGTTCATTTCTGAAAATTAATCCTGTTGCATATTTGTGATTTTTGTTTTAAATTATGCTAAATATCAGGATTTGGAACTTTGTGCTTACTGCTCAGCACTCACTGATGGTCTATGTCTCAGTGGCACAGAGCTCTGGCAGAACTTGGGACATCAAACTGGAAAGGCCTGCTTGACTCAGACTTGTCTGCTGCTGTCACAAGTATCCAGGCAATATTAAACTGTTTGAAGATATATCAAGCCTTGTTTTAAGAGAAATTAGAATTTCTTTCCTCCATGTTTGTACTTGAAGCATGTTCCAGGGGTTTGTTCGTTTGATCAGTTTCTAGCCTAAATCTATTATTGACCATTTTACAAGGACTTTCTTTTGGTAACAATATTGCTTGTTTTTATTTTTTCTCCCTTCTGCTCTTTCTGCTTACCTCCATGCTGTAAATTATGAGGCAGTCAGATTTCTACTTGGCCCTTATTTCGCTGCTGTGGGATTTTTGGGTTATTCTTTTCTGTGTGCTGTAAACCATTTCATGGTATCTATGCCATTCCCTTGAGAAGCCATAATTCATAGTGCCTGTCACAGTATTGTATTTCTAAATTACAGGTAATGGAATCTAGAGATTTCTTGAATTACCCCAAACCTTCTTATATTCCCCTGGTAAGAGGAGTAACTGAGGTTTTCAGAATCCCAGCATTCACCAAAACTGTGGTGATGAAAAAAAGCCAACAATGTCACCTAAGGTGGTGGATGTGATGAATGCTATTTGCAATGCAGTTATATAGGTTCTGGAGTGACCATAGGTACTCATATCATTTACATCTCTGAGAAGCCACGTCTTACTCTAAAACTGTTAGAGTGTA
This sequence comes from Aythya ferina, assembly GCF_964211825.1. NCBI lineage: Eukaryota > Metazoa > Chordata > Aves > Anseriformes > Anatidae > Aythya > Aythya ferina. The sequence goes on from NC_140299.1 coordinate 35,721,867, forward strand.
CAGGATGTAAGTATTTTATTTAATATTATCCTCAAAGGATAGGAGAAAACATTACTTCAGTCTTTTCAGATATGAGCACTGGAGCTATCTCTACCCTAAACAATAGTATGAATCTTAAGAATGGTTACTGTCAGGACAAGTGTCAAATACCTGACTTTTGCTGCATTCCAGTTTGTACTGTCTTTATGTAATGTCAACCTATTGGTTGTGAGAGGTCTCTGTCTCTAAAGGAGTCTTAACTTGAAAAGCATAAGGCTGCTTCTTAGATGATTTCCCCCTTTCTACAAAAAAGACTGTTTGAACAACCCAAACTGCCTCATTTTAAACTAGTCCTTGAGTTTTTACACAACGTTAGCATGCAGATGTCCCCAGTGTCTTTCTGCTCAGTCCTTTGGCATTTCTGCTGTTCATTGTTGCTTTCTAGTCTTGGGAAAATCGTATTTTATGCATTCTTTGAGAGTTCTCATTCCTGAACCAAGCATAGTGGTGGCCCATTATTTCTCATTGTGGAGCCACCATTCATAGTTAGCCCTATCAGAGTGAGACTTAAATCCTTTAAAATAATCTGAAAATTGCAGTTATTTTCTTAAGTAACTCATCAGAAAAAAAAAAAAAAAAAAAAGTCAATTAGGTCAATACCGTAGACTGAAGAGTTATCTTATGAAGGAGTTAAGTATTATTCCAGCTACTCTAAGAGGCAGGCTGTATTTCAGCATCATCCTCCAGTTGGTTCAGCCTCTTCCTGAGTTCTCTGTAATCATTTCAGATATCCAAATGGAGGTACACTGGGAGGCAGTCAAACAGCTGAGTTTACATAACAAGTTGAGTGAGCTTTAAGAAACAGTAAAAAGCAAATTTTAAAAAATAATTTGAAAACAAGAAGAACAAGCAATAGCTAATTATGTGACAGCTCTTACTCAGCACTTCACTTTTCCATGTCCTCACTGATGGTCCCAGCTAATTATAGGAAATCCAAACTGAACAGTTGCTTATCTGGCTCCAGAGGGTTTGTAGTCCTGTTTCACAGAACACTCCTACTTTGATGCAAAGAGCTATTTATGCTATAATATGTGCATAATTTACATCTTTCCTTTATCCAGAAAAACGACCTTTATATCAATCCAAAGGATTTCTTCATTGTATCAATTTGAAACATGATGCAAGACATGCTTTTTTAAAGTTCTGGGTTGTAGGCATATAGGTTCTTCACAGATCTGGTCTCCCTAAATTAAAAATGTTGTTTCTGTTTACAAGTTCTTTTTTCTGTTTTTACATGGAAATGTAGATTTTTTTTTCCATTTCTAATCTATTTCAAATACAGTATGTCTAATGACAGTTTCAATGCCTAATTAGGGTGTTACAAATTAGTCTTAAAGTCCCTGAATTCTATTTGTACTGTGGTGATGAAAAGGATTTCAGTCCAGAATTATCTTACGTGAAACTAAAGGTAGTTTATTTATTTAAGAACAAATTAAGTGCAATTTTATTTATGGCTTTACTTTAAACTAGTGACTTTTTTTTTTTTTTTAATTTGAATATGTTTATTGGCGCATAATTGCCGTGGTATTTAGAAGTATTTAAAATATGTTGGATTTCTGAATCAAAGATGTGAATGAGTACTCGTGTTTCATTGATAGTGTCTAATGTGTTCAAATATAATTTGATTGTATTGGTGAGTTCATACTTCTAAGCAGTTCCTTGTGAACTAAACTCTGTATGATCCGTATTATTTCTTTCTTATTCATTGCTCTTTTTCCTCTCCCATTATTTATTTTTTTCCATGGAACAAGAAAAATGCCATTCAGAAGGAGACATAGATGTAGCTAGTTCAAAAGATTTTGGAGTATACTTAACTACTTTGAATTGTGCTTGTGTTTCATAAACATGAAAAATAATTTTTTAATATAGGTCTTTCCTATAATTAGTTTTATGAAACTCCAGTCAACGTCACGCATTTTTTGTAATGTTGTATCTTTCCCATAACTATTATTCAGTTTTATGTTCAGCAGTTTTTTTGTTTTAAAATAAATTATTTCTGTTTCACCTTTCTTCTCTAGCATTCTAAAAAGTCATTTTTTTTTTTAGAAGTGTGTGTCTAAAAAGTATAGATCAGCATCTCAAAGTCATTTTTCTTTCTGAATCAACAGTTTTCCTTGATTGTTTCTGATGAAAAAGATTTTAAGATTCTTCTGCAATTCCAAAATACTAATGTTGAAGCAATTGCCTAAATATTTGCAATGTTTAAAGCAAAAGCTTCTTAGGTTACCGTAATCTTATTTCTGTGGATGAAATAATTTAGTTCTGCTCCTCTATTTTGACTTGTGAAAAAACTGACATTTTTTCATGGCAGGCTCCTCACTGTGACTTGCAGGACATAGCTCACTTTCTGTACATTTCTTGGTTTCACATTGTGTAGGTTTTACCATGCTAGATTCTAATCTAAGAAAGGTTGTCTTTTTCATTTATTTTGTTTTAATCTCAGTAATAATCTCAGTATTAAATGGAGTTAAATACTACTCAGTGTGTCATGGTGTTTGTGTTTATATTTGTGTGTGTATATCCTCCTTGTATATGTACATATAAACATCCACGTACACTTTAAAAATTATACGTATAGATGTATTTGTGTATATATATATATGTGTGTGTGTGTGTGTGAATGTAGGCACATACATTTTCAGTGTCTGTTATGACCTTAATAACATCCAATTTGTAATTTTTCATTATTTCTTCTGTTCCATGCTCACTTGAGAGTACCATTTTACTTAGCAGTTGATATCTATAACCTACTGCAGTGACAGGCAGTTGTGTGTCCTGTGGAGTGCTTAGTAGTTTGGTGATTTGGGCATGCGTATTAGTAGATATTTTGATCAGAAATTAATTTTTATCTTGTAACTATTTATCTGATTATCATGGTGCTGATTTTGTATACACTTTTAGAGCACACTCAAAGCAAATTAGTAGCAGAATCAAAAAGAATCCCTGAGAGGCTGAGGCTGGCAGAGAGTTCTGGAGGCTGTTCCTCAGCTCCAGCACGTCTGGCCTCCTGCTCCTGCAGGGTCACCTATAGACGTCTATCTAGGATGGTGTCTAGTTAAGTTTAAATATCTCCAGTGTGGAGACTCCACAGCCTCTCTGAGTAGCCTGTTTGTGTTGGACCAGTCTCACAGTATAAAAACATTTTTCTTACATTTAATTGGAATGTCACGTTGTTGTGCTTTAAGCCCCGGCAGGCAGCTCAGCCCCACAGAGCCGCTCGCTCACTGTCCCCAGGTGGGATGGGGGAGAGAATCAGAGAGGTGAAAGTGCGGGAACTCATGGGCTGAGATAAGGACAGCTCACCAAACAAAGCAAAAGCCGCGTATGCAAGCAAAGCCAAACCAGGAATCCATTCGCCACTTCCCACAGCAGGCAAGTGTTCAGCCACTTCCAGGAAAGGAGGGCTCAGCACGTGGAATGGCTTCTTGGGAAGACAAATGCCATCACTCTGAATGTCCCCCCCTCCTCTTCTCCTCCCTTACCCCAGCTGTTGTTGCTGAGCATGACGCCACATGGGTGTGGGACACCCCTTTGGCCAGCCTGGGCCAGCTGTCCTGGCTTCATCCACCCCCAGCTCCTTTTGCACCCCAGGCTCCTCACAGTCAGGGCAGCATGAGGAGCTGAAAAGGTCTTGGCTCTGTGTGAGCACTGCTCTGCAGCAACTAAACATTGGTGTGATATCACCACTATTTTCATCAAAAATCCAAACCACAGCATCATATGAACCTCTAGAGAGAAAATTAACTCTATCCCAGCCAAAACTATGGAATGTGTTTTTAATTTCTGTTCATTGCCTCTTTTGCTATTACTGTAAGCTGCTGAGAAGAGACTATGCATCTTCTTTATACCCTTCCATCAGGTATTCATAAATGTTGGTAATATCCTTCTGAGCTTTCTCTTCTCCAAGCTGGACAGTCTCAGCTTTTATCAGTCTCTTCTTGTTAGGGCAGATGCTCCAAACCTTTCATCATCTCTGTGGCCTTTCACTGGACTTGCTTCAGTATTTCCATGTCTCTTACACTCAGGAGCCCAGGTGTGTCTCATCAGTTCTGAATAGAAAGTCACCTTTCCATCCTGCTGGTACTGCTTTTTTCAGTGCGGCTTGCGATGCTGTTAGTCTTTTTTGCCACAAGAGCACATTGCTGACTCACAGTCTACTTCAGGATCCCCAGGGAATTTTCTACCAAGCAACAGCTTTCCAGCTGTTCAGGTCCCTAGCCCATGCACGTGGGTGGGTTTATTCCTCCCCAGCCAGAGTACTTTTCAATTTCCTTTGTTGAACTTTATAAGGTTCCCGTTGTCCATTTGTCCAGCCTCTCACAATCCCTCCAAATAGCAGCACAACCATCTGGTGCAACAGCCACTCCTGCCAGCTTTGTCATCTGCAAATCATAGGATGCACTCTATCCCATTGTCTTGGTCATTAATGAAGATGTTAAATAGTACTTGACCCCTTGTTGGCACCTGGGATACTCCACTAGTGCCTGGTACCTGTTCTTTGTGTATCTGATCACAACACTTTGAACTTGGTAGTTTGTCTGGATGTGAATCCACCTTACTGCTCACTTATCTAGTCTACCCCTCATCAGTTTGTCCACCAGTATTTTATAGGTTACAGGGTCAAGATCTTTCCTGGAATCAAGATAAAAATCATCCACTGTTCTCCCCTTGTCCACCGAGCAAGTCATCGGAGAAGTCTGACAGTTAAGCATCATCTCCCATTTATAAATTCATGCTGACTGCTCCCAATGATATTCTTATCCTTTATGTGCTCCATCACCTTCCCAGAAACTGACGTGAGTCTGAGCCCTCTAGCTTCCCAGATCTTTCTTCTTGAAGGTAGGAGTGACATGAGTTCTTCAAGTCCTCAGGAACTTCACCTGTTGACCATTCAAAGATAATTGAACCTCTTTATGCACTATTAAGTGCACTGCGTAAGGCCCCATGGGCAGTATGTCTTGTTTGTTTAAATATTCCCTAACCCAGTCCTCCTCCACTGCAGCTTAAGATGGGTGCCCGATGGTGCTGGTTTCCCAGGAAGACATTAGGAGCCTCCCACACACTGGTGTCCTGTCAGCACTCCCTTATTTATGTCCATATGCTTGAGGTGTTTCCCCGTGAGCCTTGTATTGTTCATCACAAGGTCTTTCCTGTCATGTCACTCTGCACCCCACAGCTTGCCAAGCTGGGCCATGGGTCCCTTGCTTGGTAGTTGGCTATCATCTCTAAATGTTTCTACTTTAAAGCTCTCCTAACCAAGCTGGTCTGTCATCAAAGGTGCTTCACTGTGTGAACTTACTTGCATTGCTGAATTCCATTGGTGCTGAATTCCTGGTTAGATTGTGCATCATTTTCTCATCCCTGTATAAAAATGAAATAAAAGAAAGTTCCCATTGTGGATTTACGGTCTAAAAATATTGTCTCATTCAGTGAATAGGACAAAGCAGTTGTAATGTGCAATTGCAAATTAAATACAGTGCTCATGTATTTTTGTGTTTAGAGGACTTTCCAGATGGCAACTGTTTTGGTTTGTATAACCTTTTACTCAAAACAAACATAAAAAAAAAAAATCCAACCACAAAAGCAAACAACAACAAAAACATTAAGAAAACAACACCCCTAGCAAGTTTGGGTACGTGTACGGAGGAGCAAGGTTTGATTTGATTCATTGTAATGTGGAGTAATGGACCTGTGAGCGAGTTCTCTTACATTTTGTAGTCCTTGAATTTAACATGAGCGAAGCAGCTGTGCTCTGACTGTGCGGCAGTTCTTGGATGGCTGCAAGGTTTAGCTCCCCCACAACCCCTCCTGTTTCGGATATGACTCAAAGCCTGATGAAGTCAACAGAAAGATTCCCATTGACCTTAATACACTTCATGGGCTGGCCATTAGAGAACACATAATACTGTGCAGTCTCAGGTGACAGACACAGATAACTGCATTGATGTTTGCATACAAATTAAAGAGCAGCAATATAGCAGAGAGGTCTTTGCAATGGCTACTACCAACATTTCCAGCAGTATCTGAGGATTCAACGTTATCACATTTTCTTCCCTTCCACAACAAAATGAAGATCTGATTGGAAAACCTGTGCAAAACTAACAAAGTCTCTGTTTTAATTGCAGCGCAAAACTGTGTCATTTTCTAGTATATGCTCACAGTCTGGGAGATAATACTGAAGTGCTTGGTTGGATGCCTATGTACAGGGTGTTGGGAAGTGCTAATATACCACTGTGTTTCCAGTCCTGTTGCTGTGTTTGTGAACAGAATTAAATTAGTACATGTGCAGTTGTACTTCCATTTTGTAACATAAAGAGTCCTTGCTGCATCTCTACCATTATTATCTTTGAGGTGTGACTTTAAATGTCATTGAAAAAAGTAGGACTCAAATACTGTGAAGTAAGCATGCCCATAAGTATTCTCTTGTATTGTCTTATTGACAGACATTTTTAACAGCTCTTTTGTTTTATAACATTAAGGTGTCTGACTGTGCTATTGTGGTACATTTAATTTCAATTTTTATGTAATTATTCAGATGATGTACTACTTAGTGAAGTGTTAACATATTAAGTAGTGGGACGAGTCTTAAGAAATAAAAAAAAATTCCCTGCTATCAGTGTTTTATTTTGAAAGTTCTTTTAAAATGGTTGCTTTGTCATTCTGAGATTTCTCAGAAAAACACATGAAAGTTGTTTTTTCTGCATATATTTTTTTTGTATAATAATTTTTGTCTGGACATCTCCAACAATATTATAAAAATGTAATGATAATTTTTGTTGTTAATGATAATTGTAGGTGCAGAGAAGTCATGTCTATGTTGGAGGTCAGTGAGAAAACTCTTTGAGGATATTAGGGAGAAAATTAGTTGAGGGTTAAATTTACATTTTGGTATCTGTACTTAACACTACTCTGGAATGTGATTGTGAATTAAATGGGATTAAGTAGAAAAAAAAATATACAAAAAATGAGTTGGCTGAAGTTTTGACATATGCTACAGCAAATATTCCAAGTTTTTAATGATGGTTTACAGTAACAGTTCTTCAGGTCTTCACTTCTGCCTTAATTTATAAGACCTATCTCAGTACAATAAAATTCTCAAGCAGAGTTATTTTACTAGATCCAGCTTCTTATTGCACTACAACACAATTCCTATTATTATGTTTATAGAGCTTTAATTGTTATATTATGTTATGCAGTACACACCAAACTCTCCTTATTTTGCATGTGATTATTGCAATATGCTGTATCTACAGTCAGAAATGAATCTGTCACAAGACATACTTAATGGGTCCAAGAAGTAGATGCATTTCAGAAAAGAGAATTGCTTTACACATACAAGTTAGGATAATCTTTTATCTTTTCTTCTCATTGTTTTAGTTAAAAACAACAGCAACAAAAAGAAAACTTACTTTACAGTCCGCATGTTCTAAATATTTCACATTTTGACACCTAACAGCTAAAGAGTTAACTGAATATTGATTAGAAAGTGTTGATGCAGTAATGAAAATCCATTTATTTTAGAGCAGTTAGAGCATTAGAAGAAAATTGAAAGACATTCCATTCTGAAACTTAACTGTTTTGTAGATATTTCACAAAAGTATGCGATAAATATTTTATATTTATCTTCTATTGTTTATAAGGCAATTGACAGAAAAATAAATGAAAATAGGAAGCTCGTTATCTACAGTAAAATTATTTGAACACAATTGTTTAACAAAGGTCATTGTTATTCTTTTCTTAATTTCTCTTTATTGCTTGCTTTGCACAGGAAGGAGTTACAGGAGCTGCAGAATCTTTACAGACAAAACATCACACATACAGCACAGCAGGCCGAGCTGATACAGCAGCTTCAGGCTCTTAATACCGATACACAAAAAGTATTGAAGGACCAAGAGGATGCGCACACAGCTGAAACAACATCGTACCAAAAAGTATGCCAGCCTCTTTTATGATCACAGGGTTCATATACCTGCCTATCCAATATCAATGAACAGAGTAATAAAAGCACTGTGTAGTGTTGTGTCCTTTGGATCTCTGTATTCTTGCTACCAAAATATGGTTGGCTGGGTAACACTGTTTTTTGGCCTAATTATATCCCAGAATATATGGCCTCTTGCTTATCTTGAATTAATGAGCCTTAAGGTTTACTTAAGGAAAGGTGTCTGAGGAAAAATAGAAGTGAATTGCTACACATACCAAATTTATATAAATTTATGTTATGTATATTTTTCTTCTTCCTCTTCAGAGGTTTCATTTGATAAATTTGTTGTTGGTAAATTAGGAGAAGAAATTCCTTTCATCTGTAAATCATGTCTTTGTGTGAATCTCTATCAATTTTACTAGTTTAAGGATTTGGTGTCTTTTTTTTTTTTTTTCCAAAATGCAAAAACTTTATGAATCAAAAATAATTTGAAAAAAATATTACTGTGACAGCTTTTTATGTGGATAGCTAATTGAAAAAAATCATAGCTATATTTAACATTTAAGGAACAGACTTTACATTTTTGATGAATAAATGATAACCATGAAGAGCTGACACATGTATACTACCCAAAATTTCTTGTTTTGTGTGTGACAAATGTGATTGGGATGTGTTTTTCAGTCTGTAAGAAACACAGGAGATAGGTTTCATTCCTTTTTAGAGACATTGAGAAGAAGACGTATATAACTTTCATGTACTTCCCACCAATTTTGGAACTGTTTTCCCTTTTTCATCTAACCTACAGTATGTAGAGCGTGCTAAAATTCTGAAGATGGGCATAAGTCGAGGCAGCATCAGTACTGGAGTTCTAAAGACACTTTTGGTTAATATTTTATAGCATTTTAGGCTCAGCACATTCTTGCGTAGTTAAATGTACAAAAGTACAGTGTACAGCTATATATATAATACTACACTGGACTTCCAGTTTCTAGACATTGTCTTCTGTTCACTGTAATAGTAGCCCAACCAAACTACAAGTAGACTTCTGTCAGAGTTATTCTGCACATGTACAGGGCAGGAGGAGTTCTGTCAATCTGGGGCAAGACAAAGTAAATTATGGATTTATTTTTTTTTAAGATACAGAATTTTAGGTATCAGGTATTGCTATTTCTTTCTTTTTCATCCTCCAGTCAATGCTTCTGTGGCTGTTAAAATGGATCCTTTGAAGAGTCACTCAAAAAAAATTGACATAAGTGAAGATAATATAAACTCTCTTCATCAATGTTTATAGGGCTTAGAAGTGTTCTTCTGAGACTAGTTTTGCAATATATAAGGGAAAAAAACATTTGGATTTTCCTGAGACTGTTTTAAAACATGAAAAAAACTTTTTATAAAAAGTTAAATTTACCCTGCAAAATAGTGGTTTTGCCGGCATACTTTATTTCATTTGGGGAAGGACTTTAACCTATACTATGAAAAATAATTTTGCTAGTATAAGTTATTTTTGTATTATAGAAAATTGATGGGTATGCTTGCAAAGCTGTTTGGACAAGCCTCTTCTAAATTAGGTGTAATTCAAAATCCATGACTGCTTCAGAAAGCAGAGTTCTTGGTCTCTCTTAGCAGAACTTAAGAGTTCAGCTTACTTGGTGATACAACAAGAACAGAAATATTTTAGCTTTGCAGATAAGGCAAGAACTTCAACTCAGTCGTGCCCTGAAATACACAATTTTGAAGGTGTAGAATTCAATTTATTTATTTATTTATTTTCCAACATAGAGGAGTAAGGTTTGCATCCAGAAAAAGACAAATGAACTATTTTGACAATTGACTGTTCTGGAACTGATAAACTGTCTTTTAGCATTTCTCAAAACATCTAGGTGTTTTATACCTGGAAGAAATGTGCTCTTTTTGTTTTTTATAAAAATATGCATAAGAAAGGAAGTTTTTTAAGTCAAATAGATCCTCTAAAGCATTTGGTAAACCGAGGCAAGAGATCTTTGAGGGGAAAAGGAGGAGTTGTTCTTTTATAGGATATTCTATACTTCTGATCAGTAAACTGTATAAAATAACAAACCGTAATTGCTTCAAAGGAACATGTAGTTCCCAAATCATAAGTTACACAGTTCTGAAGTCACAGCAGGCCTTTGGAAAATTCAGCATCTATAAAAATAATACAAATACCTGTTTTTTCCTTGAACGAGAGAGGCAAACTATTGCAGACAAATGTGTGTTCTGTTTGTCTTCCATGCGTTAATAATATGCTGGCTGTAACAGCTAGATAAGGACGTGTCAGCTATTCCATAGACATACTCACAGAGGAATATTTTCCAACTGCTCCAAATGGCATTGAGCCTATCAGTGTGTGCATCCTATGATATATTGTCCCTTACAGCAAGATCTATGACCTCTCTGTTAGTGGTCAGATAGGCAGTATATGCTATAGCTCAGGCAGTGTGGCTGGCTGACATACTCCAAGTTCATTATTTAACAGACTACCATTTAGGAAGAACTGCTCTGTGCGCTGATGTTAATGTGTAGTATAAAACAGTAGACTGAGTAAAGAAAATACCTTTCTATTAAATCAGATCAGGGTTGTGAACTTGCACTGGATTATGTGTAAATCCATTGTGGACCACAATTCTCTTCCAAGTCTAGCTACAGTGGGCAGCGTACATATGCAAAAATCAGTAATCTGTTTTACCAAGTTGCAGTGACTTGACATACAGCTACCTTTTTTTAACATAAATTTTAAGGGTGTTGTGTTCTACAATAACTCTTCTATGTTAGAGCATTTCTGGAAACAAATTGATATCTATTTCATATTGCAGCTGTAGCTCTCATTCTCAAGGATAAGGAATATTTTTCTAAAATGTATAGCATCTGTTTTAGTGGTCCCAAATACTCCAGGGACTTCATTCCTGTGCTGGATTTAATGAGACTCAATAGATTTGTCCTCACCGACAATTTCAAGGTGGAGAGACTTCAATCAATACTAGGGATAATAAGACAAGAAGAGATTCTGAACTCCTTAGCTAGCTTATCACAGTTTTCTGAAATTTACAATTTAGGGCCTTTGTTTGTATAATGCAGTGCTTTCTCTTGATCTGATGTGGCCTTTAGGTTCTTTGTTAATCATACTGATTAAAATTCTCTTAGTGGAAGGCCTTTTTAGTGAAATGGAAATATCATTATTTGTCTTTAAATAGGAAATAATAATTGGTGTCCTGAAACAACAGATAGAGAATACTAGATGTGTGTGATGAAGAAAGGCATTGCTCAATAGTTGGATTCTTGGCATAATTAGAAAACAAAGTAAGATTTTTCAGTTGGGAGGCACTGCAAAAATTTGCATCAAGTGCACCATAAAATAGATGAAAAATAGTATAGCATTAGATGCATTTTCAGATGTTGTCGTTAATTTTGTGCCTGCTGCTGCCTTTCCAAGTTTCATGGTGTTCATGTGTGGAGATAGTTTGCTTTCCTTCAAGTCTGAGAAAATGTAATCAGAATGTGAAGTTACTGGCTTTGCCGTCTTAAGGTTAAATTTCACCACTGCTAGTCTTCTCTGGGACCACAAGAACAACAGTGAAGCATAGTTAAAAATCACATATACCTGCTTATTTTAATGCATATTTTTAACATTGAATCCACAAAATAAAAACGTTTATAAATGTTAGTAATAACAGAGGTTCTTCCTTAAGTTGGAATAAAACACACATGTTCTCTCACACAGGATAAGAACCGAAAGAAACTAGCTATCCAGTCAAGCCTACCAAAGTCCACATCATTAATAAGTGGATTGGTGTTTTTGTAGTCCACTTTGTTGATGAAAGCTCTGCAGAACTCAGATCTTTAGTAAAGATTAACTTGCACTTTAGTTCAAGCTGCAACAATATTTTCTATTGTTTGAAGATGTATTAATTAGGTTATTCTATTTATATCTTCTATATCAAATTCCACTACAGCTGGTCTCACACTAGCAAGCAGATTTTGGGTTTAGATGTACCTGTATGTTAAAAGTAAAGAAGTTGTGTGTAGACTGTGGCTCTCTCAGGGCGATGTTAAACTCTGCGCTCACAGGTGATGATTTTCGTGTTTGAAAAATCCCGTGCTGAGATTCTTAGTGTGCTTTAGTTCCTCTGCTTATTTCTGTAGACTGTTACTCGTAGAATGCCTTTTTTTTTTTTTTTTAATAAGTAAATAGTCTATAATTCTGTTTTCAAACCATTATTTTAATATTTCTGACAATGATACAGTATTTTTTTACATTATGTAAAACATAGATTGAAGACATTTTGTGAACTGGTGAGAAGAGTGCAAGAAGAGATGTATGTCAAGAAAGGAAGAAAAAAGATTAAACTTAAGTATTTTTGTTAGTAATACCTACTATGGTCTGATTTAGAATGATCAGATTTAAATGTTTCTGAATTGTATGTGTAATCAGATTGGTAATGGTTGTGTAGTCACAATGGGGGAGCTCCATCCAAGCCAGAGGCAGTACAGTGCAGTGAAGGTGCAGCCTGTATTCTGGAGTGCCTCTTCAGTTTCATCCTAGAGCTTCTCCAGCTGATTTCTGTCCTTTTTCTTCTCCAATTCTCATAAGCAGTGTGATCTTGTAACACGAACTTCTGTGACAGTGTTATTAGTTCCCCTTATAGCCTTACGGTATCTCAATTTAGACTTTCTTTCCATTTGTTTATTTACTGTATGTCTAGTGTTACTGTATGTTTGCATTCATATTTGCTCTGGTCTCTGCAGTGATCCACAGTTTTTTAGGGGTAAGCACTTAGACAAGCACTTAGACACTATATATAGTTCTAATGTTTATTTATTGTTTTATATCATTGGTTATGGTTGCATTTTAATGAGTGGCACTAGTCTACACTAGTGTCTTAGATCCTCACAGGGGTATACTTTTTAAGGAGATCTCTCAGCTGATCCCACTTTCTGTGCTTTTGTTGATATCATAGAAAAGTCCATGAAAGCATTAACTAAATTCCATTTGGATTAAACAGAACTGCAAAATGTGTTCCAGCTGTTAATTGGCTTCAGTATGCAGGACCACTCTAAATCTACTTTAAAATAAATCCTGCACACTTATGTAATGCGAGTGTTGGTTATTTGTGTCAACTGTTTCACTTTTTTTTTTTTTCAGTTGCACTCTGATTCTGACTAATATACAGTCTAGTAGATAACATAGGCTAATTACCTACTTTTATTAGCTTTTATTGGTATGCCTCATTCTTTCTTGGCCTTAATTTTGCCTTCACACATATTTAACATATGCCAATGCTTTACTTCATCCCACCATTACCAGACTGAAATATTTTTATCAATTGTTGGTCAGGCTCTAGAGTCCTGCATTTTGGTTATCCTGGAAGTTCTAGCTTTGGTCTGCCATTTTTAGATGATTGACTGGCACTAAACACACCTATTCTTGTAGTTGAGTTTTGTGTTTTAAGTAACTCTTCAAATATCCATCAAAAACTGTTTTCTGGTAAAATCAGTTAAATCAGTATAGGAAATTTTGAGGGAAGCTGAGAAATAAGTGATACTTTTATTTTTATACTTTGGCTAAGTTACTCTTCCTTCCTGTCTGATAAATAAAGCTCTTGTGTCATACAGACTAAATGTATTGCAGTGTACTGGCTTCAGATACTTTTAATCTTTCTTTATTTGCTTTTAAGTACCTTTACATATAACAGTCTATGTTGCTTGTCAAAGAAAGAACGGCTTTAAGGCATTATAAAGAGATACTGAAAGTACAGTCTGTGCAACAGTTTTTGCAGAACAAAGTCTTGTGTCACTGGTGGGTGTTTTCTTTTTTCTATCTACCAAATTTCACAATATGTATATAGAGTGTATATGTGTAAAGAATGATTTAAAATCTTTTAATTTTTCTTTCTGTCCTGTAAACATAAATATATTGTTTCTCTCATATTGACCAATAAATGATTTCCTGGTCAAATCTCACATTTTAGTAACGTCCATGCAGGATATAACCACTTACTTATGGATAGTCAAGAATTCACACCTCTTTTCTGTGAAGATTAATAGTTCTGAGATAAATAACTTATAATATTTTTTGTCTTTCTTCTGTGTTTTCTACTCAGTATTCTTTCTCTGTAGTTCTCTGATCTCCATATTATATCTTTTACCTCTACACCTGATTTTTTGTATCTTTATTAATGCTAGATCTATTTTGCTGTGTCGTTCAATTTCGTATGTTCTGGATTGTGCTTACAGCAGTGTGACTAAATGTGGTATTTCTTCTAAACCAAGTGAAAAATTAGCAGAAAATACCAGCATAATACCATATAAACTTAAAGCATGTATGCAATTCAGAAAATAGTTTTCATGTCAATAAATGAAAAGATACAGAGCCAAAATGAAACCTGGATGTTCTAGTTATCTCTAGACAGTAGATAAAATTATTTCTTTTCATACAGATAATTTTAATTTTGAAATTTCCTGAAGTTAAATATTCTTTTTTAATATCAGTCCTAAAAACTAGCACATTGATGTTTGGGGAAAAAAATAAAAAAAATAAAACAGTGAAAAGATGAATTCTATGAATTTGTTTCTTGCACACTAGCTTTTAGCTAGTTTTATACTTCAAATATATGTGTTTTGTAATTGTTTTCAAGCTAGAAGGGTTGGAAAAGTTTATGCAAGTAAAAAAGACATGCTATTTGTCTTGTCCTGACAAATGCTTACTACTAAAAATACCCATTAGCTACATTAGAGGAGGTGGCTGCCAGCTAAAAAATAGGCATCATATTTTTGATGTTCTCCATTCATCTTACTAGGATGCTACCTTTCAGATACTATAATTATGACCACTTAAGTGCTGCTAGTCATAAAACCAACAAATTGTCATAGTGGTATGATCTAGCTAATGAGCTTATAGCTGGAAGTAACCGTGCCTTGATGTTCCATTCATTTGGCAGGACATTAGCTAAAAATGCATATTTTGGTAAATTAACTGTTTATGTGCTGTGAAATACTTGCTGATTTCCATAAGCAATTGGCTTATCTTAAACTTGAATTTTCAGAGATGATGTAAGCTCTCTTAATTATTTAAGAAAGATTCAGTAGGCAAAGAAATTTCAATGTAAAAGTTTGATTTTTAAGACTCAAGAGTCAAAGTATCAATATATCTGGACATAGAATTAATTTAACTTAGGCAACATAATTTCTAATCTGCTTTGGGAGTAGAAAAGAAGTAATTACCTTGTCCTGTGTGGACTTTGAAATCCTTGGGTGTAGAAAATGATAGGAAGACGGAAAGGAAGGGTATTTATTGTTTGCAGATCTCGTGCAAAGTGATAGGTAGACAGGTTCCAAACCGAAAAGTTGTGATTCTTTTTCTAAAGGCTATAAATACTAAGCAAGGTAAACAGATGAAGTAGAGAAAGAAGCATATCATTTAGGTGAATTTAAGTAAAGCTGCCAAGACAGTAAAGACTAACTTTTAAAATTTAAAATGTCTATCAAATAAACATTATCAAGATTCTGAATTTCTAATTTTCATACTTAATTAGTTTCTTTTGGGAGGAATGGCAGTAATGGGCCTTCCAAAGAAAACTGTCAGCTGCAGAAGTACATGCCTTGCACAGATTATTTCATGGTAGAATAAATAGCAGAGGAAAAGTTGTTTATTTGGAGAAACAAGGGTAATCAAAGGAATGTTTGGACTGCAGTGTTTGAGTAGTAAAGCTATAGAGTCAAGTATTTCCTTCAGAATGTGAACTGTTGTTTGTTGAGCTACGGGTTTATTTTTCAAGCTGACTTGTATGTTTTTTTTTTAATAAAAAATTCATTTTGTATTAAAAGTTCTTAGATCTTTATAATATAGAGGTAAAATTGATGGAATAGCTGTTCCCTTATTCTTGCAGAATAAGTTATTCTTCTCAGCTATATGGGACATGCTGCTAGTTATCACTTAGGTGGAGTTCTAGAAATTATTAGTGGATATGTAATCTCTTATAAAATAATTGCAGAATACAAATAATATTCTGCTTCCAATGAGAGAATAATTGAACAGTCGTGGAGAAGACCATCTAATATAATCTTTGGATTTTATAACTAATGTCCAAAAAATTCCCAGGGATAATTATTTAATCAACTCTTTTACACTTATACAAATTGCAGGAGGCATTAGTGGATTCACTGTATTGCTACCCAAGCTCAATTTAAAATGTTAGTTAAAAAAAGAATTAAGTTATTCTATACCAGAAATGGATGGACTTTTGTGTTCTCAATCCTTTAATGCCACTAATGCCTGTAAAGATGCTTTTTTTTTTTTTTTTCAGTAGTCAGGAAGTGATATTTTCTTTTTTTCTTTATCTTTTTTTTTTTTTTTTTCTTTTCTCTATATATTTTATAGTTTAATATAACCTATTCAAAAATGATTTTTAGGTGTTCATTTATGTGCATAAATGCCATAAAAAAGCAGTTGAAACATAACATTCTGATATAAGTTGTGCATGTCTAGAAAAACTTGTTTCAGACCTAGTTTCAGGGTTTGTCACAATCACTGTTTTCCAACATACAGAAGATGCTAGGATTCAGGAAGACAAGAAATGTGAAATAATTGTCAAAAGTGATCGTGATCTTTGCAGCCAAGTTGCTTAAGTTACAGTTCCTCTTGTCCTGTATTTATATGTCTGCCTTCATTGATGCTATTTTTATTTTTTTTTCTCTTTCCCCCTCTCATAGCTTTATAATGAATTGACTTTATGTTTTGAAACTGTTAAAACAAGTGAAATTCAACTGCAGCAAAGCTGTGCCTCTCTTCAGGAGCAGTTATTTGGAAAAGATCAGAAGATTTGTCAGTTACAGCAACAACTTCAGCAGGCTCATGATGCTTTAAATGTATTATACCAGGATTCTTCTCATGAATTACAGGTGAGACAATTTTTAGAATACTACAAGTTTTTTCTTCTTGTTTTAAATTAATCTTCTGGGCAAGGCTGTTTTAGAGGAAAGTGGAGAGTTTTTTTGTTTTAATGAAAAAATGTGCAATTGTGCTGCTGCAGTAGTGTGACAGTCTGCTGTTGCTAATAGAGGGTACTTTGCAATTAATTTGTATCTCTCCTTGAAAATAAACTGAGTAATAGTGTCAGTATTCATCCAGACTCTTATTTATGTGCTCTAACAAAGCTAAAAAAAAGACATCAAAAATAAAAACAAAATGATTTTGTTTCTGAAAAGAAATGTGAAGTTTTTGCATTTTCTCTGTGGAGAATTCCATATATTCCATTTCCAATGAAAGATCTTGGTCTTGTTTTGTTCTGTTTTTCCTGAACATGCAACTAAACTTTAGATCATAAATCTAAAGAAAGTATTATGGTGGAAAGACAGACTTGTCTAAAAATTGCTAAGCTTTCATGTACCATTTGGAACTATTATAATAAATCCTTCACTTCCACTAACAGGCTTCCAACTTCCCAAATGTGCAGATCTTATGTGTATACCCCCGACATTTTCCAAAGGCCAATTTATGACTTAAACTGAATTTAAAAAGAAATAATGTCACCAGCAGTTCTAGGGAAATGATTGTCCCATTGTATGCAGCCCTGATGAGACCACACCTTGAGTCCTGTATTCAGTTTTGATCCCCTCGCTGTAAGGATATCAAGTTGCTGGAATTCATTCAGAGAAGAACAAAGCTTGTGAAGGGATTAGAAAGCAAGTGTTATGAGGAGCAACTCAGGAAACTGGGGTTGTTTAGTCTGCAGGAGGCTGATTTGTAACTAAAATAAAAAAATTATTTTAGAAAGATTTACATAAGAAACGCTTAAATACATAAACAAGGTATTTCAAGACAGATTCTACCCAGTGTTACCGTGAAAAAATTCTGTGACTTACTAGTCTTCTAACGTCTGTATTTTAGTGATTTCAGTTTATTAAGCTTACACCACACAGTCTTTAAAATACTAATTTGGACTGGAATACGAATGGTAAAATATTGCATGGAGAGAGTAACTCCCATTTCTTTCAGTTGTTTAGAGTCGTTTGTGTGTTGAGTTGTTTAGATTTTATCCAACATACTTTGTATTGCAATATGAATGTTTAAAGTCCACGAGAGGCTTAGTTTTCTATTTCATGTTACTAATGCAGTATATCTTGTTCTAAGTGTGGTGCTGTAAATTTTATTTTATGGATTAGGAACATTTCAGTTAACAAAGCTAATTCCTTACAAAATGTTTTTAATGTTACCTTTGTTTAGGCTTTCCTGTTAAGAAAATTTGCCCATTTAATTTAGTTGCATAAGAAGTTTCTTAGTCTTGCATGCCCTATGAGTTAAAGCTTGCCACAACATATCTTTCAGTTTTTAGAAATACTTAATTAATTATGCATTCATTTAAGTTGACCACAAAAATCTCAGAATATACAAGTGTTTGCTTACAAGTAGGCAACATAGGGCCAGCAGGTCAAGAGAGGTGGTTCTTCTCCTTTGCTCTGCGTTTATGAGGCCGCATCTTGAGTACTGTGTCCAGTTCTGGGTCCCTCAGTATGTGTCCAGTATGGACATACAGGACAGAGTCCCAGAGGCCACCAAGGTGATCAAGGGTCTGGAGCACCTCTCCTATGAGGAGAGCTGAGAAAATTGGTATGTTGTCCTGGCAAAGAGGAAGCTTAGGGGGAATCTTAGGAATGTGTGTAAATACCTGAAGAGAGAGCGCAAAGAAAATGGAGCTATGCTATTTTAGTGGTGCCCAGTGACAGGACAAGAGACAGTGAGCACAACCTGGAATATCGGAGGTTCCAACTAAACATCAGGAACCACTTCTTTACTGTACAGCTGAGGGAGCACTGCCACTGCCACTGGTTGCCCAGAGAGGCTGTGGAGTCTTCTTCCTTGGGGATCTTCAAAAGCCCACGTGACGGTGGTGGTCCTGGGCAGCCTGCTCAGGGTCTCCCTTCTTGAGCAAGAAAGACAGCTGAAGACTGTAACTTGTAAAGTTAAATTTGGTCCATGCTTAAATATGTTCGTAATAGAAAAGTACAGTTACTTTTGGTGTTTTCACTAGAGAGATAAATATCATTTAAACTTTAAGATGTGTCATTTTCAGCAGTTGTGATGTCATTTTAATCTTGGTTATATTTTAGTAGGAAATTTAATACAGTAGCTTACAGCAAAGCACTTTAATTTTTTTTTTTTTTAAAGATAGCATAAGATTCTCCATCAAAGAAGTAATAGTTATTTATTAGTTTCCAAACATTTTTTCATACCAATGTCTTATGAAACCACACTCAAAATGTCTTCTATATATTGTTTTAAACAAAGTGGAAGGCAGAATATATAGGTCTCCATTGAAATAGTATTATTACTTCCTAAAAAAGAACTTTGAATTTGTATTTGAACTGCTCGATTTTGGGGTAATATAGAGGCATACAAGGG